>NC_079458.1:28282480-28320003 GCF_903798145.1 Danio aesculapii
GCCAGACTCATAGTAGATGCAGTATAGAGTAAATTTTGCTTGATGGATTTAACACCAACTGTTTGTGATCACTTTCAGAAAAGAAAATTAGCAGCCTGTATGTAATCTTTTCAAATTTCCTTTGCTAATAATATGCCGGTGTGTAAGTAAATTCCAAATATGGCTACGTAAATAGTCTGTAAGTTTCTTTAAAAACATAGACCGGCACAATCAGTTTATAGAGGAGCTAAAAGGAAACCCAAGGGCAGGGTGTAAAAAGAGAATGTGTCTTGCTTGCTTTCGAGTAACCGAATTTCCACCTGATGTTCTGCATGATTTAATGTATTACTCTGTACAGGGTTTGTACACATTTCTAAAAGGAACACTTAGAAGTATTTCTATCTAAAACTCCATAAATTCCAGGTAAATATTCAGGACAAAAATCTTCACGTAATGTTTCTGTATTGTGGTGAGCATTCCAATGTCATTTTGCCAGAGAGCCAAATCACCATCACCTGCAAAACTCTCATCCATGCCAATCGCTGCCAGCTGTGCCCTATAAAGAGGAGAGGAAATAAGCAGCGGAGGAAAAAACACAGTGAGCCTGGAAAATCCAACAAATCCACATGATAACTCACTCTCTCTCACCCAGACTTGAGCGGCTAGATCAGTGTCACACCTGCACAGACCACAACAGCTTTCACCCTGGAGCATGAGCACTCAACTGACCAGACATCACTAGTTACCTTTCCCCCAGTCACTTCACAGGCACCTATGTACATAAACTACGCTCCAGGGTTTTTGATTCATCTGTCAGTTTTGTGCTGCGTTTATCCCTCTTCTCACCACAACTGGTGGAGAATGTGGGCAGAAAAGGATGCATAAATACATGATCTGTAAGAAAACAAACTTTTACATCTAATCTCGAAGTTTCAAAATAGTAAAATAGTGAAAACTAAATTGGGTTGCAGGGGAGAGAGCGATGGCTCAACGCTGTAGGGTGAGTAACTTCTAGCAATCCAGAGCCTGGTGGATGGCTGGGTGTTTGATACGCCAAACAATACTTCCAAGTGCTCCTTTTAGAAAAGTACTGCTGGATGGCAAGCCATTTATTGCTTTACTCAATACCATGAGTGCCATTACTCTGGTCCGGCCTGGGGTAGTTCAGCTCAGTTCAGAGATACCCAATATATACTAGCTCAGCGGGTCACCATTCCAGCCAGTCCAGGCACGCAAAGGCCTCAAACATTGGCAGACAGAGTCAAGCCACGGCGCCGTAGCCAGGCTCATTCAACATGGACTGCCAGCCAGCCCTTCTGGCCGACAAAAGATAGCGGTGAGGTTACAATTTTTTCTACTTACCTCTTTCAGCAGGTTATCGTTGGTGGCTCATTTGGAAGAGTGCAGTGTGAAGATGACACACTAAGAAACTGCTGGTCACAAGTGCAAATAGTGGTTGGTGAAGAAAGACTGCCAAAAGCATCCATTCACCTACTTTGCTATTACAAATGGTCTGCTGTAATGTGTCACCCAGCAACGGGGCAGAAGACAGGGGGCAGGTGGTACCAGACTGGAAAATTAAGTCCTCACTGTACTAGAGTTGGCCAACTCTAGATCCGGGCCACTCTAACATGGCACAACAGATCGGTGACCATTTTTACTGGCCTGGGCTTGAAGCTGATGTCAAAAAGTACTACAAAGTTACCACCCGTCAGAAAACCTCTCCACAATGGCCTCCCCTAACCCACTGATCACTTTTCCTATTAATAATCCTTTTACTTTTCCTATTTATTAATTATTTTCAACTGTCACGTGTGCACCGTGTTGCAGTGCTGAGCGACGCATCCGGTGTGTGACGGCCTATTCTTTCAACTGTCATGTGCATCCAGTGTGTGACGGCCTTTAGAGTCACTGTCACATTTGGCTTGCTTGGTTGGGGCTGTTATTTCTGCTCTTCAGTGGAACATCCTTCAACAGTAACATTTATATTAATCTGATCAAAAGATTTTTAACCAACTAGAACTACACAAGTATTCTACACCTCTTTTGCTACTTGCTCCTAAAAAATTAGTATATTGTGGAGAACTATCTGTGTGAAGTTTGCATGTTCTCCTCATGTTTGTGTGGGTTTTCTCCAGCTTCCACCAGAGTCCAAAGATATATCCCAGTGTAAACAGATAAACATATGCCAGAGTAATTGGCGGCCCATTCCGCTGTGGCTACCCTTGACAAATCAGCAACTAAGCAGAAGGAAAGGGAGTGTTTGCATGACTTGGGATTAGACATTAACCTTGGGATTCACCTTAGTGAGCATCACTCTCATAGGAACCTGTTTAGTTTAATTTAACGTAATGTATTTATTTTTTTATTGATATATATTAATTTATATCTCAGCTTTGGTCTTGTTTGTCAGTATGACAAACTAATGCTGTCTGAGGATTACAAGCATCTGGCTGCCCTATTCACATTTACAGGGTCTGACAAGCAAACAGGAGCCATAACAATTAAACACTTAAAAATCAACAACAACATTCATTCATCATTTTCTTTTCGGCTTAGTCCCTTTATTAATCAATCGCCACAGTAGAATGAACCACCAACTTATCCAGCATATGTTTTATGCAGTAGATGCCTTTCCAGCTGCAACCCATCAGTGGGAAACACCCATACACTCATTCACACACATACACTACGGACAATTTAGCTTACCCAATTCACCTATACCATATGTTTTTGGACTTGTGAGGGAAACTGAAACACCCAGAGGAAACCCACGCGAACACCAAGAGAACATGCAAGCTCCACACAGAAATGTCCACTGACTCAGCTGAGGCTTGAACCTTCTTGCAGTGAGGCGGCATCGCTACAAACTGTGCCACCACGCCGCCCTCAACAGCACGTTCAATTCAAACCTATAACACACTGGCAGGCAACCAATTTCAAGACACTAACACTGGAGCAATGTGTGCTTGCTAAGGAACCCTAGTTAAAATCTGTCAGTGGCATATTGAACCATTTAACGTCATGACATGAAAGACTAGGGTAGACTAAAATATACTTACAGTACAGTAGTCCACACTTATTAAAGAAAAGACATGTAAAACTTTTTCAACATCTTCAAAAGATATAAAGGATTTAACCTATTACAGAAGTTAAAGAAAGAAAAAAAACTTAACTATAGTGAATTTAAATGTTGGTCAAATTTAAGAGCGGAATCAAAAATAACTCCCAAATGTTTCACTGAGTTTAAAGGACCATATTTAAAATTTGGTTTTGGTTTCCAAAGATAATAGCTTCCATCCTTCTGTCTTTACTAAGCATATGAGCAGTGTTTACAAAAAAATGTATTTCTGTTGATTCTGAGTGACAGACATAGATTCCAATATAAGAGTAAACTATTGAAGAGTCTATGCTGTGTATGTGTGATTCAAGGTCATTCAATATGTCAGGGTTAATCTCTGCTCTTTCATCTTCTTACAAATTGTCAATTCATGAACTAGACAATGATGACTGAGATATTAACAGTGTAAGAGACAGTAATAAGTTTAACCACTTCAAACTTAAATCACAGAATATCAAACCATTTCTAAGCAAAAGAATGATAATGCCAAAATGTTACCTGTTTCCTTGCAGCCTTGTTGCCCTGTGTGTCAAGTGTGTGAGCAGCATGTAGTGTCAAAAGACGCGTCTGTGCAATTGTGATTCGACATTCAGCTATCCAATGAGCTACCACCTCCTAAAGCCAGAAACAAACTTCATTATTAAAGCTTGACAATGACACAAAACTAAATCAACACTACATGATTGATGTGCAGTATGTGTACAAAATGCACAAGCTGCAATACACCTTTCATCCACAGGATGTCAGCAAAAAGCCATGAGGTTAGGGCAGTCAGTGGGCAATACAAGATTTTACTCTGAATCAGAAAGAACTTTATTGCTAGGTATGTTCACACATACGAGGAATTTGTTTTCGTGACAGAGCTTCTACAGTGCAACAGGATTACAGAGACAGGACAAAAAACAGACAATAAATATATTTAAAAAAAAAATAGAAGTAGTGAGTGCAAATATACAGATTGACAAGTGTATGTACATGTTTATTACTATATACAACATTATATGTGCAGCTGTTATGTGCAAATTGGCATGTAAAGTGTGTTGTTAAATAAGTGTATATGTGTATAAAAGTGTATAGCAAGTAGTGATGTTGGTTTCGCAATTATTATCATCTAGTGTTCATGAGATGGATTGCCTGAGGGAAGAAACTGTTTCTGTGTCGGGCTGTTCTGGTGCGCAGTGCTCTGTAGCGTCGACCAGAAGGTAAAAGTTCAAAGAGGCAGTGTGCTGGGTGTGAGGGGTACAGAGTGATTTTGGCAGCTGTTCTGCTCGCTCTGGATAAGTACAGTTCTTGGGGAGTAGGAAGGGTTGTACCAGTGATTCGCTCAGCAGTCCGAACTATTTGACGTATTCTTTGGAGGTCGTATTTAGTAGCTGAGCTAAACCAGACAGTTATTGATGTGCAGATAACTGATTCAATGATGGAGGTGTAGAACTGTTTCAGCAGCTCCTTTGGGAGGTTAAACTTCCTCAGCTGACGAAGAAAGTACAGCCTCTGTTGAGCTTTTTTAACAATGGAATCAATGTGAGTGTCCCACTTCAGGTCTTGAGAGATGGTGGTGGCCAGGAACCTGAATGACTCCACTGCTGCCACAATGCTGTCCATGATGCTAACAAACATGATCCTCACATAGGTCCCTGGTCTGTCTAGGTGTTGCAGAACGTAATGCAGTCCCATATTTACTGCATCATCCACAGACCTGTTTGCTCTGTAGGCAAACTGAAGAGAGTCCAGTGAGGGTTCAGTGATGTCCTTCAGGTGGGCCAGCACCAGTTTTTCAAAAGACTTCATGACCACAGATGTTAGTGCCACCGGTCTGTAGTCATTTAGTCCTGTAAGTTTGGGTTTCTTTGGGATGGGGATGATGGTGGAGCGTTTGAGGCAGGAGGGCACTTCACACCACTCCAGTGATTTGTTGAAGATCAGGGTGAAGATGGGGGCCAGTTGGTCAGCACAGTATTTTAAACAGGCTGGTGTTATAAAATCTGGGCCTGGTGCTTTTTTCCTCTTCTGTTTCCGGAAGACCTGGCGGACCTCATCTTCACTAAACTGAAGTGCAGGTATGGGGGAGGCGAGGGGTGGTGGAGTTGTTAATGGTGGCATGAAGAGCAGTTCAGAGTGGATGTGGGGGGTTTCCTCAAACCGGCAGTAAAACTCATTCAGGTCGTTTGCAAGTCGTTCATTGTCTACAGTGCTGGGGGAGGGTGTCTTGTAGTTTGTGATGTTTTTCAGACTTTTCCACACAGATGCTGAGTCGCTGGAAGAGAACTCACTCCTTAGTTTCTCAGAATAGTTCCTTTTTGCGACTCTGACCTCCTTTTCCAGTGTATTTGGCCTGTTTATACAAGGCCCTATCCCCATTCCTGTAAGCAACCTCCTTGGCCTGACGTAGCTGTCTGAGTTTTACAGTGAACCATGGTTTGTCATTGTTGTATGTGAGTTGAGTCCTGGTAGGAATGCACACGTCTTCACAGAAACTGATATAAGATGTTTCAGTCTCTGTGAGCTCATCCAGATCGTTTGCAGCAGCTTCAAAAACACTCCAGTCAGTGAGGTCGAAACAGGCTTGTAGATCCCGCTCTGTTTCGTTAGTCCATCTTTTCACAGATCTTAATACAGGTTTGGCTGTTTTCAGTTTCTGCCTGTAGGTTGGAATGAGATGAATCAAACAATGGTCAGAGTGTCCCAAAGCTGCTCGTTGGACGGAGCGGTATGCATCCTTTATTGTAGTATAGCAGTGATCCAGTATATTGCTGTCTCTTGTGCGACATGTAACATGCTGTCTATGTCAAGATTTTACTCTGGCAAGTTTGAGGACCATCTCTATATACAACAATAATTAAACAGTCATTCTATTGCTCCTATGGTCTATTATAATCTCCTGATAAACATACAATGTTTCATCCACAACCCAACATCAGGACACCCTTGTGAAAATAAATAATTAAGTATAATTAAAAAGGAGCTCTTATTGCAGAAATAGTACACTCCCAATGATTATACTTAGCTAACTGAATTTAATGTTTGAACAATTAATTGTAATTAAATGTACTGTAAACTGTATGACACAACAATGATGATGATGAACAGTCTTTCAACTGAAACAAGAATGAAACGAGGAAAATTTAAAGGGTGGGGGGTGGGGTTAAATACATGAAGGCAAATAAAAAATGTCAGTTGAAACTAATGTGTGCTGGGAAACCGACACAGGACAGAGCAGAGCATTTCTTAAAAGTCCAAATAAGCAGCATGTTTTAGAGCATATGTGCTTTTTTTATATACACATTTTTTTCTATTGTGTACTGCAACATAAATGGCAATCTAAAATATATCTTATATCTTATATAAGTAAATGTAAAATATATTGATTCAAGAATCAAAATTAAAGATTATTATTTGTCACATACACAGTTAAACAGAACATATTTAACAAGCAGTGAAATATAATTTATAAACTACAATCAAAAACATCACATACGTACATGTTGGTAAAGTCTTTTTCCAAAGGTTTGTCTTTGGGCTGAACGATGGCAGAGCAACTCCAGTGCACACTCTGCCAGTCCTACTGCCCTCATGCAGTGATGAAGTCTACCAGGCCCCAGCCGTTTCTGAGCTATCTCAAAACCCCGCCCCTCACCTTCAAACAGCCAATCAGAGAAGAAACATTTGCTCAAATATATATAGATAGATAGCTTTTTTTTTACTTTTCTTTTTAAGTATTTTCTAGTATTCCAAAAAGATTTGATTAATTTCTATAAGCGCCCAGTGTTTGGAAGTTATTGAATGCAAACACATACATTTGATGGATCAGTGCAGAAATAAACACACATTTTCATAAATGCATCTCACCAAGGATAATGTTGGAAGCAGGAACTCTCACATTGTCGAAGTAGATCTCAAAATGGCCACCATGAATCGCATCTGCAAAGATAAACTTAATTTCACTGTATGGTATGGAAATTCTTAGAATTTCCTACACACATAATCTACAATCTGTGTCACTGCAGAGTGCATACTGGAAAGATGCAGTGGAAAGACAAAAACAATGCTGGAGAGAATCAAACTGAGCATGAGAGAGTGATGCAGATGTGGAATGATAATGAGAAATGGGCTTTTATGGCCCGTTTCCACTGAGTGGTACAGTACGGTATAGTACGGTTTGGTACGGGTCACCTTTATTAGGCTTTGTATCCACTGCCAAAGGGTACCAATGGTATTAATACATAAATACTTATGTATAAATAAATGTTTATTATTAACCATTCTATGAACATGATTTGATTATAGCTGCAGAACAATGATAATGCGAGAAAAAAAACATTTATGAACACATACAGAGACTTGCAGTCACTGAAATGTTACCAATTACAAATAAAAATACCCAAAACTTACATTTTGGCTTTATTTGGCTTCATAAAAGATACAACACATATATAGTCAGTACAAACCTCTCATCTTTATATCACCAACACATGTAATGTTAACACATCTTGTTAAAAAGTAAATACATAATTTAGAGTTCATAATAGTCCAAAAGGCGATGATGATAATTAAACATTGCAGTTTTTTCATCTTTTAGGTTGCTGAAAGAATCATTTGCTCTTTTGTTATTTCGCACTTCACTCTTGCGCTTGTCCGTTTCTGAAAGGATTGAATTGCAGAAGCTCAAACATTTTGTTATTTGAAATATAGACGCTCATGCAAGCTCTCTGGACAAAGTGAAACAGCTTGTGCTTTTAGACAGCCTCATAAACAACAAGAGGACAAATGGCGGATTCAGCTCTTCTTCTTGGCTTTGTGTCAGTTTATCAAGAGGACGACAAGGCTTGTTTATATATTTATATATGTATATATTATAACGATGTAATTTCATGGCTCTGTATTTAAAAAAATGGCACTTACTTTGTTTTCATTATCCTGGCTTGTAAACTAGTGATGTTTCTCTGTAAACAAATAGCGTTCAGCTAAACATCTAGCTCTGCCTTTTGGTACCCTTTTGTCGTGCTAGGTACCCTTTGGAAAGTGTAGCCAAAAATTGGTATGATACGGTTTGCTTTTTGGTACCTTTTGACAGTGGAAACAGGCATAAAAGCGTACCGACTTGTACTGTACCATACCACTCTGTGGAAACAGGTCATAAAGCATATAGATGAAAAGAAACCATCAAACAGTGAACTTGAGGTGAGAGGATCCGATAAGCTTCATGTTGCATGACAAATGTTTACTCAGAACTCACCGTCCTGTCCAAAAACAGTAAGTGGCCTTATCTTCTTCACTCCTGGTGTGTTCATAGGGACCAGAATCATGGTGTGTACCCCATGCCTGAAAACATTTGCACATTTACACACATATTCACCATTAATAACACACAGGTAACACTTTAAAATGGGTAATGACATAAAATCTATACACGTAACAACTGGGCCAAGAGCAATTGCCACTGCCGCCATCACCTTCGTAGCTTTGGCACAAACATTTAACCATTCATTAGTCGTTGTTTGTAAGCAATCAAAAATTACATTAGACTTTGTTTTGTTGCACTTGTGGCAGAAAGCAGAATGCAGCGAGCTCGAAAAAAAAAAACTTAGCTTGTTATATTATGTAGTCTAATCATCATCTTAGATATCTATCTTTCTATCTATCTATCTATCTATCTATCTATCTATCTATCTATCTATCTATCTATCTATCCATCTTTTTATATATATCAAATGATATATGAAAATGAGGGCAGTTAATTTTGAAGGCGTGATACATGTTCTAGTACGAATACATGGCCAGATACTGATGTCAGTAACGGTACATCCCTAGTTAAAACTGTTTATTTTGCAAATGTCTGCCTCATTTTTGCCTTATTTTGGACAAGTGGTAAATGCTCACTTTGTTTGAAGAAGGGTTGAGGTGCAGGGAGTGTGGATTGATGGTTTGAGTTGTGTGTGGTGTTTGCCCAGCCTATTTTGACCTTGAATGCAATATTGCTTTAATAGGTTATTGCTCTGAAATGTCATTATGTAAGCAAATATGGGATAAACGAGCTGGTGAAGGCATCCGCCTGTCTGCTCTATGTGCCCTCTCCTTTGAGCAGCAGAAAGAATTGTTGTTTTTCAGAATGACACTCAATGTGAAAAATGGTATTTAGAATATGAACAAGTACATTAGAACAAGAGCTTGATGAAAGTAGAATGAAGCGACAGCAATGGGTCGAGCATCAATGCCTAAACTTAATAAAAGAGGGGAAACTATAATTAAAAGCCCCAGTTTGTCCCGAGGTAAACATTGCTAACAATTTGCATTTGATTCAGCCATTAAACAAATATGATAATGTTAAGACCGCTTTTCAGGCAATGTTGCCATCCGATAATTGGAAAACAATCATCCACAAGTCAAAGTTGTTTGTAGTTTGTGCAGCAACTCAATCTGCTGGCCTAGCAAAGACTGAAGTAAAGCCTACGAAGTGTGTACATCTCTAACTGTGACTATTATTTCTGGTGATTGTATTGGTGATCTTATAGTCCAGCTTATAGTGCCCATTAAGTTTTAACCAGTAATTAAAAAAAACTGCCTTGCTGGTCATGCAAGGGTAAAGAAGTATGACAGAATTCTATGTACTGATGTTTTCAATTTTGTTAAAACTTGCCACACATGTCAGCTTACTGGTAAAACTGCCCACTCTGCGTCTAATTCCAGCTGTGTGTCAACAATTCAAGAGTCTCATCACTAACTGCGTCAGCCCACATCCTCTTCCTAGCTTTAAAGCTGGAAGTGAGTATTTGCTTATGTGCCAGGTTACTCATTGTCTGGCAACTTTTCCATTGCCTTCTATTAACATGAAAACCATTATAAATCACATAGTTCATTTAAATTTTTACCTAAAATTAACCATTCCAACCAGGGAACTAAATTCATAGTTCAAGGATGAAACTCTAATAATCACCTATTGTGTCAAATCACCTATTGTGTCACTCAGTTTCTACTGAGTGGTATGGTATGGTTCGGTTTGGTACGCTTATATGGCCGTTTCCACTGTCAAAAAGCGTACCGAACCGAACCGTACCACTTTTTCGGCACTCTTTCGAAAAGGTACCAAACACGAGAAAGAGTACCAAAAGGCGGAGCCACATGCGCAGCTGAATGCTATTGGTTTACAGAGATACGTCATTCACTTACGCAACAAGCCAGAATGAAAACAAAAAACCCGCCATGTTTGAAATACACAGCCGAGAGATTACAGCGGAATTATAAATACATATAATAATGAGCCATGGTCGATCTGGGCTCAAACAAACCTTGTCGTCGTCTGGATGAACAGCTACAAAGCCAAGAAGAAGAACAGATTTACCCTGTGCGGCGTAGTTTTTTACGAGCCAGTCTGAGGCGCGAGCGGTTTCGCTTTCTTGCTAGCGCTCGCGCGCGTCTAACATTATATCTGAAATAACAAACTTCTTGAGCTGATGATAATAACCTGCGCTTGATTATTGACGTGCTTTTGAAACCCGATCCTGTCAGACACTGACAATTGCGAGAGTGAAGCGTGAAGAAACAAAGGAGAAGCCGGAAAAAAAGGAGCACATTATTTATTCAGCAAACATGAACAAAATGCCATGATTAACTAACTTATTATCTTCACATTTTGGACTAATATGAACTCAGAATGATGGAATTGTTCTCTAACAGTTCTTTAACTGTAACTAATGTTCATTTATTTAGTTATTTAATATAAGTACAGACGTTACAGTAGGCTGTTTCGCACTGTCATTGATCTGCAGTTATAATTAACTCATGTTCATTGAAAAGTTAGTAATAAACATTTCTACACAAGTATTTATGTGTGTAAAGCATCTGTTTTGTAAGAAGTGCTTTTCATGATGTAATTTTAAATTAAATGTAAATAAATAAATTTACATTTTGTAACATTTATGATATGTAAGTGACCCTTACAGCTTTATTGTAGACATTTCCTCGAGTGAGAATGACGTCGACTGAAACTTTCTGTCATACACTACGCCCACCAAAAGGGTACTCTTGTTAGTGGAAACGCAAGCCTGATAAAGGTGACCCGTACCAAACCGAACCGTACCGTACCAGTCAGTGGAAACGAGCCTTCAGACGCAGAACTACTGGCCATACTACTGGCCATACTACCGGCCATACTACCGGCCATACTACCGGCCATACTACCGGCCATACTACCAGCTTCCTTTCCAGCGCCACCTGTAGAGATCTGCTGGGGGCTTTTACTTATTTAAAGCAGATATTTTTCATCTTGACTAAGCAGAAATAACTATACCATTCTTGCTCTAAAGCAGAAGTAGCTTAGCAGATCTTATCTGCCAAAATGAAGCTTATGTATATTTTATATACATGACATAAAATGCTGGTTGAACTGATTACTCTGACAGTTGTCATGACTGAACTTTACTTCAATTTGGTAAGTGTGTGATCAAAGTTCGTCGTCAGCAGTACTCAAGAGTCAACAGTCAACTGTTTTTAAAGACATACCTTAGTCAAAATTATTTAGTTACTAAGTTTACAGTAATATCCCTACAATATTATGGACTGAAACATCTGCAGTAAATGCTGCTCTTCTAATGTAAACATAAACACTTTAATCAAACTATTACCGTCGTGTAAGCGTTTCACTGTGTATGATTTTTGCCACATTTTGTGACAGCATAGTCTAAACACACACGGCTGTTTGATGCTATTCTCTGCATCTACAGAGAAATACAGAGGTTTTTTTTTCTTCCATTCGGCATGCGGAATCAAATTCCATTAAAATTGCATTCCTCCAGCAGTTGCTTGCTTCCAATATCTTGTTTGTCAGAGTGGGAATGCATGAAACGTTCCTTAATAAGTGAAAATGTCAAACTACAGTTAAAGTCAACAAATTAAAAATGAAACACTCGAAATTAAACTCCAGAGAAAATATGGATAGCGTGATGACGCAATGACGTTAATCATTCTGTGTGCTATAACATGTAAAACGGGATCATGAAAGGAACATTCAAAAAGCAACTAATGTAAACACCTTAATTATATTCTTGTCTTAATCAGATTAAGGCAAATAATTTGATTACTGATGTCCATGTAAACATAGTCACTGTCTATCTCCCCTGCGTCTGTATTTGTGTTGCCTTTGTGAAAATCAGCACGCGCACATAATGAAACTCTTCATGCAATGAACTTTTCATGCAAACCCTTACTAGACTCACCCACTTCCCTGACTTTTTTCAAACTGGAGGTGTGAAAACACCCTGGTGAGATGGGGGGTTCATGGCCCTTTAAACATAGCTTAGCCACCACGTATCATGTGCAGATCCAAGGAGCTCTTGAGTGCTTTCATTTCACATTCAAATTTTGAATCAGGGCCTACTGCATCCGGGTGAATAGAGACTAGAAAGAGGCCTGCCATGGCTGATGTTGGCAACCAGAGAGGTTACTCAACAGAGTATTGGTTTAAGCACAGACAAGCATGTCTTTGTGTTCATGAGTCCCTGGCTGTCTTGCATGACAAGTGGAGTAATTCAGAACTATCTGGAAATTTGTCAGACTATGTATTTTGTTTCTGATGAAGACTTTCATTGACCTGGAATCTGGCTAAAGAGCACCCTAGAAACTGTCAGTAAAAGGTTGTTTAGCTTTGACAATTTAGCATAGGTGATCAGTTCAGTATGCTTCTTCCAATAGTAGTCGTTAATCTTAAGTGAGCTTTAACATTCTCAAGCTGTACTACAATCCAAGCAGACTTGTCCCAGTGCTGGCTAGTCCTGTAATACTTGTGGACAGCTCCTTTCATTCCTATTGTACACATTTTGTGACTGCCACACAAGTGGAGTTAAAGTTTCCTGATGATTGCCTGTTGCAGGGGCAATAAAAAATGCTGACACTATTTAAAAAAATGCTGTCTGATCTGAATTTGATTGTTGGTCAACAACAAGAAT
Organism: Danio aesculapii; assembly: GCF_903798145.1. Lineage (NCBI taxonomy): Eukaryota > Metazoa > Chordata > Actinopteri > Cypriniformes > Danionidae > Danio > Danio aesculapii. The sequence goes on from NC_079458.1 coordinate 28,295,522, forward strand.
TAATTAATTTGTCTTCATCAGTTCTCTGATATGACAATGCTTTGAGGCATGACACAGTAGATGTTCTTCACCTATCGGTCAGCACTTTTATCAAATTTTATTAAACAACCTTGAGATTTTGGAAAAAGGAGGTCTAGTATCTGCTGGTTAAAAAAATTGGCCAAATACTACTCCTCTAGCTAGTTCTGAGAGTGATTAATGGTTAAGAAGTCTGATTTTATCCACATATTGATGGATTCAGATTTCTGTCTCCCAATCTCTCCCAGCAAGCATCAACGTTTATCCTTTTCTCATTATTTTATTAATATGATTATTTCAATAAGTATTTACCTTTGAAATGATTTTGACTAATGAATACAGTTAACACTGCTTAATGTAAGAATGCTCAGTGTCCATGTTTCTCTCTTTGTCTGTATATTTTAAAATAATTTTCAGGAGCCACGAAACCAGGTCATAGGTCGTGGCGACCTTTTGAGTGGAACTGCTGAGCTTGACGACTGGGAACAACTTTTTTAATTGTTATTTCTATGAGCTAATACTGTCTACAGTGATTTTGCTATTTTTATGGTTAATTCTTTTTAAAGTGATTTCCTTTTTATGCAAGATAGACTTTGTGTGTAGTAAGAATATAGCAGCCATGAATGCTGTTTATACCGGGTTTAAATTATTTTGATAAGACTGCTGAGAGTACGAAGATACAACCTTGGGTTTGTATAGCAGATTTTCTCTTGTGTGTGTATATGCATCCGATGGGTCAGATCTAGAGGTCTGAGACCAGCTCTTAATCGTCTACGGGCGACCTGACCCAAGCCTCCTGTTGCCATCCCTATCTGGATTCAGATATGACCGCAAATTGATGTACATATTTAAAATTGTCTATCTTTGATTTAACCAATAGAAACCTGTTACATGAATCACACCCTTCATGGAGAGTACAATATTTATTGATTTTTTGATTGTAAGCAGAACGGCCTAAGGGAGTGTTGAAGCTGGCTTCTTCTGATGAAACTGCAAGTTAACTGTCTTTTTATTCAATCTCTGACTTCAGCTCTTTTCATCTGACAGACTGGTCATTCTTTGGGTTCAAATTGTAAATTATCCCTACAGTATACAAAAAATGCAATCCAAATAAATAAATAAATAAATAAATAAGATAAGATAAAGATCGATGGAGAGAGAATCTATGTTTACGTCCAAAGATGTGAATTAAATGTATGCGTGAAACTGGAATATTGCATAAAATATTTGAAAATAAAGCATCGTTTTCATCCAATGAGTCAAAGAGAACAAAATCGCCACTTCCTGATTTACTGGTGCCAAATATAAAATAAAATAAAAATAAAAAACAGAATTTACTGCAGTAGGAGAACCTCCTTAAATCCTTTGTTTTAATAATATATATATATCAATTAATTATAACTAATTAATAATATAACAACACCAATACTAAAACAGTTAAGGCGTTTTTAGAATGACCAAAACAACATTTCAGATGTTTTACAATGTGCTCAGCCTGCTTGTTTGCCCATTCACACACACATTTTTATCGTCACATGATCCCTTAAAACATAATCACATGACTTTTTAATGCTCATACTCCAATTTGTCCAGTAAAATTGTTTCCATGCACAATTTTTCTAATCGAATAAAAAGATTATCATACTCAGTTATGTCCATAAATTTTTTTATGCTCATTTTCAAAATACATGTAGGAGCCTCCTTTTTCTTCCAAAACAATAGTAATAATACTTGGATGTAGTTAAACAGTATGCATACTTGATAATAAATGCATTTCAGGCTTCCCACTCTAAACAAATGTAAAATCATACTGACTTTTCCCTGAATTCCACTGGCTAAAAAGCAAAATTTCTATGACCTACAGTTGAAATCCGAATTATTAAACCCCCTTTGAATTTTATTTATGTTTAACAGAGCAAGGAAATTTTCACAGTATGTCTGATAATATTTGTTCTTCTGTAGAATTATTAGCCCCTTTAAGCTATATTTTTTATATATTCTACAGAACAAACCATCTTATACAATAACTTGCCTAATTACCCTAACCTGCCTAGTTAACCAAATTAACATAGTTAAGCCTTTAAATGTCACTTTAAGCTATATAGAAATGTCTTGAAAAATATCTAGTAAAATATTATTTACTTAACTTAAATTTACTTATTTATTTAACTGTATACTGAACAGAAAAACAGGCAGCTGTTGTGTTGAGCAGTCTATCCAGAATTCTGCGAATTAATGCAAAATCAAGAAAATGGTGCAAAATTTAGAAAAGCCTGGCTTTTTTTAATTGCCATAAATTTCCAGCAGATTTTGGTCAGCCAGGTCACTGTTTTATATTAAATTAATCATATTACATTTGCATATTAAAAAATGCTTATCCGGTATCATAGACATTAGAGCTGCACAATATAACTTTTCAGCAATGATTCTACAATATATGGATCCTCATGCCTTATTCACACTAGCAGGAACTTTGTCGCTGCCTGTCACTCTAGGTGGCGACCTGCTGCAAACGCAGGTCTGAGTAGGTCTGCAGCACGAAGAATCCAACCGGCCTCTAAGCGAGCTGATCGAGGATCCTGTGAGCTGATGCTCCTATTAGCTCCTATTGGCTGTTGCTCAAGAAAGTCACTCTTCATTTGCATAAAGTTTAAGGATTCTTGATACTGTTGCGGAGCTCGACACGCCCACCTGGTCGCCAACGGTCGCTGATGTTCGCGTTGACGGAGGTCGCCGAAAGTCGCTCACTCTCAGTTGAAATGAAAGGTCTCTTGTCGCTTTGCCACTATGAGTCGCTCGTAGTGTGAATGAGGTTTTAATAGTTACATCGCATGGTCTGCAATATCAAGTAAGTATTATAGTTGACCAGGAGCACAGTTCAAGACACATGAGATTTGTTGAGACAAGCAAAGTTTAATCACAAAAAAGTGAAAGTTTATCATTTGCATGTTACTACACACTGTTATTTTACATTTGATTATGCAATTTATTTACCTGAAAACTCCCCTTTAGACTCCTCAGAAAAAAACATTTAAGAATTGTTTATTGCATTTGTATCTTTGCCCTAAAGTATTCGTCTATGCTTGTGATTCATTATTTATTAATTATTTCTTAATTTTAAGGATATGCACTGCCATACTAAATCATCCCAAACAATCTAAAATTATTTCCAAATACAGCTTTTCAATTCATCTGGTGAAATGTTATTCATATCACAATATATATTTGCAGAAAAAAAAAATAATATAATGTCACATTTTTCAAGTTTCGTGCAGCCCTAATAGATTTGTATGGTATGGTTGCGTTTCTCCTTAGTTGTGTGACCTGCTTTAGATGTAACATTATCACAATGCACATTTAGCCACAACAAAACAACACAAGAAATGCTGCAAAAAAAAAAAAAAAAAAAAAAAAAAAAAAAAAAAAATATCGGCACACGTTTTGAGAAAAGGCACCACAAAAAAGTTATTTTAGGCTGCAATAATCTAAAAAAAAACTAAAATCACCCACAAACTGCATGACTTGGACAAAACAATACTTAAGTCTCGCTGACTTTCAATGTCTGGAATACATTTCTGATATGTATAGTGTGTCCACTGTCTTATCGGAGTGATATAAACACAAGTCTTTTTTTTTAATTTTCAAAGAAAAAATAGAATCCAAATCCCAGTGATTTTGAGGTCCCACCGCATTGTGACGTAGGAGTGCTGTTTCCCCGCCCACCAAATTGATCTACAACTGCATATTACAGTGGTAAAACGTATACACATGACCACAAAACAGGACTTTCAGAAACTGGGATTATAATATGTTCAACTCTCTGTGATCAGCTGCTCCTCAAGAATGAGTTTTACAAGTTTAAAACCTTTTTAAAACAGAGCATGTTTGTAATAAAGAAAAGACATAGAGGTGTGTGTGTGTACTGCAAACTTTTTAATGGCATTTGTGTGTGACTTATTATTGCAAAACAATGTTTGGTTGAATAAATTCCACCACAAATATATCAAATAAACTATTCATTTGTAAAGACAGTCACTTGTATACTGCTAAGTGAATTAGCCATTCAAACGAATCAATTGAATGAATTATTCAGTGATGAAATCTGTAATTTGGTGTCACCTAGTGGCAGTTCATTTTGTTGATTATTTAAAGTATAATAGTTATTGAAAACATTTTAATCAATCAGCATTGTTGTAATCAAATTATGTATTATAATTAAAATATTAATCTCACAACAGGTCAAGCAATTTGTATAAATATTAAAAATATTAATAATAATTCATAACTGTTTTATAAACATTTGGTTACTTACAATAAACCCTAATAAAACCTTTAGCATTTCTTATTTTGATTATTGTTTGGCTTCTTGGTTTTATATTAAATAAACGGTATTTAGATTCTAATCAGCAATATTACATAATTCCTAATGAATTAATACATACAGATGACTTAGTCCAACTGTGTGTGTGTGTGTGTGTGTGTGCGCGTGTGTGTCTCTGTGTGTGCGTGTGTGTGTGTGTGTGTGTGTGTGTATAAAATAAACACCAATTCACAGGAACTTATTTCACTGTGGAGACATAGACAGAGGTCATCGTGAGTAAACAAATGTATAAGTCATATAGAATAATTTTTTTAAAGAATGTAAAAAAGCCAGTAGTTTCCTGTGAGGTTTAGGTGTTGTGTTATAGTGTGATAAAATACAGTTTGCACAATATAACATCCATTAAGCATATGGAGAGTCCATCTTAAGAAAATAGCAAATTAGACATGTGATTGCGTGGGCTGCTCTAGATGATGTTTAGGGCTCTTTTTTTGTCCCAGTCTAGCCCTGTTCCCAGAGCAACATCAGTCTGTGTTGTTGCTGCTGATCTCCTGATAACTTGGCAGCTCGTCATGTCTAGATGACATGAAAAATGTGACCTAAAGTACATATAAATCTTCTGGGTGAGTTATGTAACAGTCTGTTTTGTTTTCCGCTCATTTTCACTTGGGTTTTACACCTGTGGAATTTACATGAGAACAAGAAAAAAATTGTGTCTGAGGCTCAAAGTATGAGAAAAGCTTATTTAAATGAACTGAACTCTTATTATTTGACTATGTCTATGTATGCCTAGATTATAGGGCACCTTTAATGTTTATTCATGAGCGATATGTTTCAATCTTAAGCATCTTAAGTAAAATGCGATGGTGACAGACAGACAATGAGACAGATCTCAGTTGATTTAGCAAAGGGACTGGTTTAGCCTTGGTCATTAATCTGACCCTATTCCATATAATGTTAAATGCAAAATATTTACAAATAATAAATATAATTTATAAATACATATTAAATATTTAAAATAAATATGTGTAAAAAAATATTTAATAATAATAATAATAATAAAACAAATTTGCCTGTTTGACTAAGTAGGTACACAATAATATGGGATAATGTACTTGTGTTTTGAAAAAATCTGATGTATTTTGCTTTAAAGTTTTACTTCTGTAGTTTTTGTAGTGAAAGTAACTCAAAGGTAATACAGGAGTAATGTAACATGTTACAATGACACACAGTATTATTTTTAAATAACAGAAGCAAGTAATCTGTAAACTATATGTTGTTTTCAATCACGTGGTTCTGATGGCATGCACAATTCAGATGGAGGGCAGAAAAAAAAACTGAATGGGAGACATGGAGAAAAGTCCATATTTTTGTGATGTATAACATATTTCAAAGGAGCTATAAATAGAAAATAAGCACATATGTTGGGCATGATCCCTATATCATGAAGAGGGCAGAGTTTTCTACTGAACTAAAATATATTGGCCTGTCAGACTGTTTAAGCTATTACGTTACATGAAAATAATAGTAAATACTATAGAGTTTGAAAGCATATTATAGATAATTACTTGAATTAAACTGTCATAGTAATTATATAGTAGCTGTGGTACAACACAACTGTAGTAATAAACTAGTAAAAGTATCCAATAATCTATTCTATAATTATACATCCTCATAATACATTACAGTTTACACTGCCGTTACAGTATTTATTACAGTTTATCAGTTTACTATACTACAGTTTTATGTAGCATTCATTAACAAAGAGTTGCACATATTTTGCACTTTACATGGTTCAAAAACATATATATTATAAATTCCTACAGTTTTTCCTCATGTGAATATCTTCCAGACATCACGCAATAACAGATGAAAATATACAACAGCATAGACGCATAGTTGTTATTTATTTACTTTTATAAGGGGGAAAAGTGCTCCACGATAATAACCGTCTAGTTTTGTCACAAGGTTTGCATTTCATGTTTGTTCCGTTGATAAACTTAACATCAACAAACATTCACCACTGCAAACATCTCGATGTTCACGTTACGCTTGTTTATTACACCAAAACGCCAGTAAAGATGGATTATTGCAAAACAAGATGGAGATTACATAGCAGGAGATTACATGGAAGGGTTCGTTATTTATATTGAGAATAACAATTATAAACAACATAAAACAGAAACATTTTGATGTTCTAATAGCGATTCCTATGTAGAAGAATCACTTCCTGCCCTCCATCTGAGTCTCGCATATCATCAATGACGTCATGTGAAAAACAACTTATTACATGTTTAGAGGTAACTTGCATAATACTGGAAATAAAGAGAAAAGTCTGTTTAGGTTTACAGAGATGTGCCTTTTAACTCAGATTTTTATAACCCCACAAGAACGAAAGAATGATCATGTCTAATTGTTTAAAAAAAGTATTTAGGTATAAAGTTTGAGATATTCTGAAATAAATGAAGCTGTAGTATGAATATCATTTTTGTTGCATATATTCTATTATTATATTATTGCTATTATTATAGCAAATTAGCATGACCTAAATCGATCATAGATGAGCAATATCTGCTAAACATATATTAAAAGATAAAACAGTTTTTTATTGTCATAATTTATCTTAATGTTACTGCATTTCATTCATTCATTTTCCTTCCTACCACAGTGGAATGAACCACCAATTACTCTAGCATATGTTTTACATAGGTTTGTGATCACAAAAAAATCCAGCCCGTCTGCCATACAGGAGTGTTAAAACTGATCTGACTGTGTTATTTAAAGTCAGCTCAGTGAAAGAAGGCAGTCAAAGCAGATCTCAACACTGACCACAGATTACATACCAGATCTGCCAATGCCAGTAATAAATAAATTCAGAAAAACAGCTCAAATAGAAGCTGTGTCAGAATTTACCCAGTCTACCTAATACAGATACAGGACTCGAAGAATTTGCATGCTCATTTAATCTGACAGTGCTGCTGAAAAAAATGACAAGAGATACAGTACCTTTTATTATTTGAGTCCAGTGGCTTGCTCCTGCACATAACTATGGCAATCTCACACTTAGGGTTACCAGCACCTGGGGTGGGGTGGAAAGAGAGAGAAAATGTTAACTCCATGTATTAAAGCTATAACAGCATTTACCAATAAATAATTATTTTGGTGTGTGTGTGTGTGTGCGTGTGTGTGTGCGTGTGTGTGTGTGTGTGTGTGTGTGTGTGTGTGTGTGTGTGTGTGTGTGTGCGCGCGTTTTTCATTTCAAAATGTTTGCCAGACAAATGGAATTTTCCACAGAACTGAGCTAGACTGTCTGATAGCTAAAATGACATGGAATTTCAGAAGATAACAGAGAACTGAATTGCTAGAAAAGGAATTAAAATTCGGAAAAGTTGACAGCTTGAATGAATCACTATTTGTGGAATGATTTTCCTGCAACCATTAAATTAAATGTTTATGTTTATTTATTTATTTTTAAAATACTTTTTTTGAAGTGGTGCTGCCACAAACTCAGATAGTAGTGTTAAGATGATATGCAGATGTCAAAAGTAGGGGTCTAACAGATCACAACCCACAGTTCAGAACCCAAGTGATCCACGGATTAATAACTTTTTTTGAACTTGTAGGTTAATCCAACATTCATAAGGATTGCAGAAGGATCACCTCAAATGTCATTCAAATCGCATGCAAGAAAGCATTTTTGGCTTCCCTGTAAAACAATGATGATGAAAAAACTTGTGGCGGGACCTACCAAAATGCTTTCTTAGGTTATTAATTAAAGGTGTTTTCTGTCACTGTTTGTATTTATTGTTTACTGTCACTGTTTGCATTAATGCATTCAGTGTAAAGCTGCAAAATTAAACATTAAAAGATTAGGGATCTCAATACAAACCTGCGTAACATGAATGACTTATTATTATTAATATTATTATTAATCCTTCGAAGTGGTACATTCAAATCTGTGTTTGATCGAGAGAGATTCAGTTTTTACACTTTTTCAGTTAGTGACAAACAGTCAAATAACACAAAAGCACAAGGAGAACAGTTTCTAGTTCAGATATAAACACTGATGTTTATGGTAAAAATTAAAATCACCAAATGCGGTCCGCAGGGTGATAGTTTGTGGCCCCGTGGAGCTGAATGAACCAACCAATTACAGTGGGGTATATGGCCCTCGGGGATGGTACATTGGCTTGACGCAGCAGAGATTTGTGAAAACTTGTGAAAGTTACAGCAGAAAGTTTCCTCTGTGCTGCCTTGTTTCTACTAGGCACATGCAGACATCCGTCCCAGCACGCTTCATTCACAACACTTCAAAAAAGTTTTTCTAAGTTGCTGCCCAGCGGGACATTATACGTAGATTAATGTATATAAATCAGTGTAACGAGGATGCTGAGGCTTTGTTTGAATCCATATGCGGAAGTTTATTAAAAGGGTGAGACAGAGACATCAACGTATTAACAGGCAAATAGTTGGTAACAGGAAAGCAGTCCAAACCAAGCAACAAGCAAAGGGGCAAATCCAGAAGACGTAATAATAATGCAGGCAGAGGATCAGTGCAACAACAATCAGTCCAAAACAAATCAGAAGGGCAAAGGCAGAGAACATACGTGGTCAAGGCTGGCAGGATCATACACAGGAATGCAGTCAAGAAAGTCACTAGGAACAACGCTTGGTACGACAGGTAAACTGGCAATACTTCGCAAAGAAGCATGGCCTGAGCACTCATTGAAGTACAGCACAAACAGGAAGTAGCCGCAGAGGGAGTGGAGCTGAGTCAGTAGTCGGGCGAGGGCTCCCTCTGCTGGCGTGGCGTTACAATCAGTGGTTAATTTGAGCCGGATTTTGCCGGATCCTGTTTCGGAAAATGTCAGACTATTTGCTTTATTGTGTTTTGCATTTATTTTAATGGATTCGGCATTAACATGTGCGCGGTAATACCTGCACACGTGTGTGTGTGTGTGTGTGTGTGTGTGTGTGTGTGTGTGTGTGTGAGAGAGAGAGAGAGAGAGAGAGAGAGGGAGAGTGAGAGAGAGTGAGAGAAATGGCAGTTGGCTGCAAAAAAGTCAGCCAACATAATTTTTACCAGAAATGTATGTTTTTTATGACCCAAATCTTGACTAAACTTATTGGATACTCATCTGTGAACAATAGAGGCAGAAGAATATTAAGGTAAGACCTCTAAAAAGAAATTAATACCAACTGAAAACTGCATTCAATTAAACATCAAGCTAACAGCTAAAGCTAACACCAGTGGCAGTTATTTCAGTTAAGAATACTATGGGTCTACCTAGAGCTGAGGCATTTATCAAAAATGAAGAGGAGCTGGAGATAATCTATCCAAGAGAAACTAAATCGGTTAAAGAAAAGCATGAAAGAAATCTTATCCTGAGAAAGAATCCAGAAATATTATTGTCTGACTACAGTGGACCAGAAGACAACAGAGTCCAGTGTAACCTGCTCTTCTTTACTGAACACCCATCAGCCTGGCACACCGTCCTCTGCTCTGCCATGGCATGTATGAGAAAAGGAGGCATCAGCAAAGGCAAAAAAACAGCATATGCTGGTAAGGTATGTTTTGATGCTGGTATGCTGGTCTTGCTGGTCTCAATGCTGGTTTTGCTGGTTTCAATGCTGATCCTGCTGGTCTCAATGCTGGTCTTGCTGGTCTCAATGCTGGTTTTGCTGGTCTCAGTGCTGCTCCTGACCAGCATTGAGACCAGCAAGACCAACATTGAGACCAGCAAAACCAGCATTGAGACCAGCAGGATCAGCATTGAGACCAGCAAAACCAGCATTGAAACCAGCAAAACCAGCATTGGGACCAGCAAAACCAGCATTGAAACAAGCAAGACCAGCATACCAGCATCAAAACATACCTTCCCAGCATATGCTGTTTTTTTCAGCAAGGTGGAAGGAGGCAACAACACAAAAATGACTATTAACATCTACCACAACGGTACAGTCATGATCCAAGAACCAGAATCCAGCCTTAATGAATTCCAGAAGAATTTCAGAAACTTTAAAATGGAGGTTCACAAAATTAAAAAAGATCCTGAAGTAAAGAGACAGGCTGAAGATGAGTCCAGCACTTCCTCGGTCACCATTACAGAGCCTATAATCTCCAGGACTCCTGCAGTACACAGACACACCAGCTCTCCTGCTTCTCCAAAGATAAAGGCCCTAAGAGACAACGTCGCTGATCTGGAGCAGGAGTTTTTCCTTGTTTAAGGAACAAACCAGCAACAGCCTCCATCAGCTGCTGAACCTGACCAACCACCACAGCATACAGCAGCTACGTCAGCTCTGCTCAGCCGTCAGGCAGCTGGAGGAGGCCAACCAGGAGCTGCGGCAGAAGCTGAATAGAGTGAGAGAGGGACTGGGCAGAAGAGAACAACACGGACACACACTGGAGAGACTGCTGGAGGAGACCAGAGCCCAGCTCCACATAACACATCAGCAGCGCTGTGTCAGCACACAAACACACAGCAGCTCCACAACTCAGCAGAAGCATGTCAGCAGTACACAAACACACAATACTTCCATAGCTAAATCCACCAGACATACTACTCAACAACAGAGTGTAAACATCCACTGTCAGAGTTCCATCAGCCCTGTAGCCCATCAGTTTCCCCGAACATCTAAGAGCTTCAGGAGGAAGAACAGCAGCACTCAGTACCATCCACCAGCTACGACACCATCCATGAACAACAGCAGAGAACAGAAGAATAAAGAGCACATCGTCATCCTCTGTGACTCTAACGGCCACCACCTTGACCACAGATGGCTCTTTGAAGGCAGATCAGTGCAGAAGTTCTGTTGTCCCACAGCTCAGGCTGCTGTAAAACTGCTGCAGGAGGGAGCTCTGGGGGCTTCAACACACATCATCTTGCACACTGGGACCAATGACCTCAGCACACAGAGGGTGGACGTCACTAAAGCCTTGACCAACGCAGTGAGGACAGCTAACAGGATCTTCCCCAGAGCCAAAGTTATCATCTCAACCCTTCTGCCCCGCAGAGACGTCCCACAGAGGTCCATCAACAAAATCAACGAGGAGATAACCAAAATCTGTTCTAAAATGCCCAACGTCAATATAGCCAACCATTCCCACATCACACATCAGCATATATATGATCATATACACATCCACCAAGAAGGCATGAGACTGTTCGCAAAAACTATCAAGGCAACAATCCTTAACAGTGTTTAAAAAACACCCTGGAGCCGTGAAGAGAGGACTGAGCATCTCCCCGGCAACCAGGCAGACAGTGGCACACAGAGGTAGCTCTGACCCCGGTGACCTCACACATTAAACAAATGCTGAAAATGATTTGCAACCATTTATTAGCTTAAATTTACAGTGGACATATAGTTTGTAAAATGATCTAGTCATTGTATTTTTATAAAGTCATGAAATGACCTATAGAATTGTATTGATAATTTATTATTATTATTATTGCTATGTATTCACTAGTATTTGATTTGATTTGATTAGATTTTCCGGGTCATAAACTCGTGCATTCTTCTAGTAATTGCACTATTACTCAATGGCTTCTTTTAAAATAACAAGTTATAATATTCAAGGAATGTTCTCTTCAGCCTTTGGGGAGAAAACTACTTACCCTGATTTTGTAAATATTGTATATAGTACAGATATAATTATATTACTTGAGACATGGAGTCGTTTAGACTCTTATTCCCACACTCCCCCAAACTACAGAGAGCTATGTATCCCTTCAATCAAACAGCCAAATGTTAAAAATGGAAGAGATTCAGGAGGAATTATAGTTTGGTTTAAAGATCACCTGTGGCAGTGTATTCAGCCTGTAAAAAAAGGAACAACACATATTTGGATAAAAATTAAAAAAGAACTTTTATGTTTATGTGAGGACATATATCTGTGCGTCACCTACACCCCCCCCCCCCCCGTACGAGTCCCCTTATTATAATGAAGAGATCTTCTCAATCCTGCAGTCAGAGATCAGTCATTTTCAGTCCCTAGGCTCAGTTTTATTAATGGGAGATCTGAACGCCAGAACAGGGAAGGAGGCAGACTGCATTAGTTCAGATGGTGACAAATATACTATTGGCTCACACACATATGACCAAACATGTTTTGATAAAATGCGGCAAAACTATGACAACATCATAAACAAACATGTAAAACAAGTCCTGCAGCTCTGCAATAGCCTAGGTGTGTATAGAGTGAATGGCAGAACAAAGGGTGACTCTCTGGGTCGACCCACATATAGTTCACACCTAGGGGTCAGCACAGTAGACTATGCCATTACAGACATTGACCACAGTATAATTAATTATTGTACAGTGATGCCACAACTGCCGTTTTCAGAACACATCCACATTGTTCTCAGCCTGAAAAGATCAGAGAAGGCCTGTCTATTCTCAGAACAAAAAATAAAACTGCATCCCCTGCCACCTAAATTAATTTGGAGAAGACAGTGCTGCCCAGTATGAAGCAGAGCTCCACAACCCTCAAGTGGAGAACATGATCAATGCATTCATACTGACTCCATTCGGTAAAGAGGAACAAACTATAAGTTTAGTTTCAACAGTTGTCCAAAAAACTCTGAGGAAAAATCTGAATTACAAATCTAAAAAAGGAAAAACTACAGCTGGCTGGTTTGACAAAGAATGTCAAAAAAAAAAAAAAAAAGAAAAGAAAGCTAATCTCATGAAGTTAAAATTGGATCAAATTGAGGAGGCCATTGATCAAAATTTGTTTTGGGAATTATGGAAAAAATTAAATCAATCCAAAGAATCCAAACAAACTCCCATTCGAGACCCAAAAATCTGGACCAAACATTTCGAAAAACTATAATCACAAAAAGAATTGACCCAAAAACAAAAACATCTGACCTCCCAATTACATATATTAGAAAATACTATAAAAGATCAGCTAAACCATTTAGATATCCCAAAACAATTAAATGAGTTAACAGAAAAATTAAAAACTCTAAAAAATAAAAAGTCCTGTGCCTCAGATGGAATCTCTAATGAGATGTTGAAACACAGCAGTCCTCAATTAAAAAACGCTATCTTGAAATTATTCAACCTCTTGTTAGATTCGGGACATTTTCCAGAAATTTGGAAGGAGAATTTGATTACGCCAATATTTAAATAATAGTCAGATTGGATTTATGCCTAAAAAAGAACATCAGATCACATTTACACACTCCAAACACTCATACAAAAACATGTCCACCAGACGAAACAAGGGAAAATATTCGGCTGTTACATTGATTTTAAAAAAGCCTTTGATTCGGTGTGGCACAATGGGCTTTTCCTAAAACTCTTACAAAGTGGAGTTGGAGGAAAAACTTATGACATAATAAAGGACATTTATAATAGCAACAAGTGTTGTGTAAAAATAAACAATAAGCGGACTGATTATTTTACATTTATATCAATGAATTGGCATCAGCACTTGAGAAGTCTTGTAGTCCTGACCTGAGCCTGGAGGACAGAGAGATTAGATGTCTCCTGTATGCGGACGATCTGCTGCTGCTGTCTTCTCATGAAGATAATCTTCACTACAGCCTCTCCATCCTGGAGGAGTTCAGCACAGACTGGGCATTACCCATTAACATGCAGAAGTCCAAGATCATGATCTTTTGTAAAAAACCTCGTCTGACTGACAAAAAAGGCACACTTTTAAAATCAGAGAAACAACTCTTGACCAGGTCACCTTTTATAGTTAGTTGGGTCTGACAATTACAGCTTCTGGACACTTCAGTCAAGCCCTAAAAGACTTGACCGCTAAGGCACGCAGGGCTTTTTATTGTATTAAAAAAAACCTTTTTAAATTTAACCCGCCCATTAAACTGTGGCTGAAAATATTTGACACCATTGTAAAGCCAATCCTGCTGTATGGCTGTGAACTCTGGGGACCCACATTTAAATTAAACTATGAATCTTGGGAAAAAAGTCCAGTTGAAATTTTTCATCAGGAATACGCAAAAACATCCTTGGAGTTCACAGAAGTACACCTAGCCTTGGTTGCAGAGCAGAACTAGGCAGGTTCCCTCTGCTCTCAGAAATCCAGAAGAGAGCAGGGAAGTTCTGGCTCCATCTGTCTGACTCCAGCCCAGAGAGCTACCATTAGCAAGCCCTCAAATATAGAAATGCACATCCGGCCAGGGACCCCATGCACTATATAGTGGAAAAACACCAACTAAATTCACAAATCCAGTCCCAACATATAAAGACTAAAGAAATAGAAAGGATTACCCAGGAGGAATATAAACTCAATTGGCAAACTAAAGTACAACAAATAGAAAAGTTAGCATGCTTCCACCAGATTAAACCTGGTTATGAACTGGCCCCGTACCTGACTAACATTAAGAGCCACGGTAAGAGAAAGCTGATGAGCCGGTACCATCTGAGTGGACACAGTCTGAGTGTGGAGACGGGCCGACACAAGCGTAGCTGGAGAAGCCCAGAGCTCAGACTGTGTCCACATTGCTCTGCTGGAGTTGTGGAGGATGAGCTGCATTTCTTCACTCACAGCAGCAAATATCAGAGCATAAGAGATGCTTACTTCACACAAATATCTCTAATTCTACCACAATTCCAGCAAGCCACAAATATGGAGAAACTCCATTATATTTTGGGAGAAAATGAAAAGTGTCTCCACCTAGCAGCACAATATGTGTCCTCATGCCACCATATGAGAGAAAAAGGCTGAACCCCCTTATCCCTTATTAAAGCTCTCTGTCCTTATCATTTATTATTATATAGTTTTATTAATCTTTTTTAATTAACTTGTTTTTTGTGACAACGGATATTTATAATGTAACGATATATATAAATGTGTTTGTTTATTATTACTTATTTTTCTTTTATCTATATGTATGTTCTGTGCTTTGTTATTGCTTTGGCAACATTGTGATTTGTTTTACAGTCATGCCAATAAAGCTCTTTGAATCTGAATCTGAGAGAGAGAGAGAGAGAGAGAGAGAGAGAGAGAGAGAGAGAGAGAGAGAGAGAGAGAGAGAGAGAATGTGCGTGCGAAGGTTGCCTGGACTGTGTATTCACGCACGCATGACGGTAGTCACCCTGCGCAAGTTAACAATATTTTCAGCCAATCATCTTTCTTAGTCTTACAATCACTCTCATTGGTTGGTGGTTATTGTTTCGCGTGCAGTGGAAATAAATAATGGCATAGTGGCCTGCCTACATAATATCTGTATTTTCAAAATTTCAAAGAGGCAATCACGCTTATTTTCATGTCTTTAAAACCACGAGTAAATCTGATAATGAGCCTGATCAAACAAGATCTCGAGAAGCAGGAACTGTGTCCCTGCATCAGGATAGCGGATACAGAAGCAACGCGAGTCAAGTCAGCCACAGAACATGACTGAAGAGATACTGTGGGCTCTTCTTTAAGATTAGACAGAGTTAGTGATTTAATTACTATTTTTCACTTGGAAGTGAACTGAAATGACACTTAGAGAGTTAATGTGTGGTCTCTCTTTCTCTCTGACAAATGAAATCAAAGTGATGTGTAAACGACGGGATAAAAGAAAAGTAAGCAACTCAGTGCCGCCTCATGTAGTTATCTGCAGTCACATATCGACACCTGTCCATCTGCAATAAGAGTCCTCGGTAACCTAGACCAATTATAGGGTCGCACTGTTTTTTGTGGTTCATTTGCATTACGCTACTTGCATTGTATTTTCATTGGATCACACAATAAACATTCCATATATTTCTATATGATGTAATAGTCAAAACAAATGTCAAATGTTGCTTTTTTTCTGTAACAACAGCACAGCGCATAACAATAAATATAATTATTATTATTATTATTTATTGCTGATTAATTTATTTTCTTCCTAATTATTAATTGGTTTGTTTTTTTTATCTTATTTTGTGTTAAAAAATTCAAATCTTTTCAAATTTCTTAATTTTTTTTAACACAAATTAAGATGAAAAAAAAAAAACTAATTAGAAATTAATAATTAACAATGTAATTAATTTCTTGTGGAAAACTTGATGCAGCCCAGCCTCACCCAGACTCTGCCTCCAGCGGCCCCCAGGAAAATTGAGTTTGAGACCCCTGGTTTAATGGAACTTGACGCTGGTGAATGTTGTAGCAATTAACACTATGTAACCAATGGGTGGCAACAAACAACCATCAAATATATGTCACTGAATAGGCTTTCAAATATACACCGATAATAAAACATGAAGTTTTATGTGTGAATTGTTGAATCATTAATTGAAAATAAATAGGATATGTTGAACAAGATGTCTATATTTAGCATTATCAGCAACAGTAGCAAAGATAATTTTTCGTATTGAATATTTCCCTTTTTTTCAGCTGGTTCTTTCTTGATTGAAGTTATATTTGTTAAAACCAATAGTTTTTGCAGTAATATTTTTGTATAAATGAAAAGCAAATGACATTTGTCTCTTTCCTTTTTTGCTGATCTTTGGTCCGATCTGTGACTCAAAAACAATAGTGCGATCCGAACTGTGAGATTTGTGATCCGTTACACCACTATGTCAAAGTATTCAGTTATTTAGTCAGTTAGTATTCAGTTATTTAGTCATGGTCTCCTCATGAGGGAGCTCTCGAGTGCATGTGCAAAGTGAATGGACTGTAGTTGCTAGCATGTGCATACACTTACACACAAGCACATAAAATGCTTAAAGCCATTAAAACTAAAATTATTCACAGACCGCCGTAACATACATAATGACTCAAAGCTGCTATAATTCACAGCAAAGTAAAGCACATACAAGTCTGGGGCCAATCTGTGATCTGTGGGACAGATGGGTGTGTCCCACAATCAATCTTTTTGTTTATTGTCCAGAATTATAACCAAGCGCATAAGGATACCAGAACAGTATGACACTGCCCAGATAAAACGAGTAACAGCTCAGTGAAGTGTGAACGTGTAGGTGTCGTGCCTGATAGGAGCCTGCTGGGAAAATACATAGTCCAACATTGTCCACTATTTTTTAAATATATATATATATATGTATATATATATATATATATATATATATATATATATATATATATATATATATATATATATATATATATATATATATATATGTAAAATATTATATATATATATATAAAATATTGTGCTTTAAAATAACATAAAGATGCGACATTCTGCAAAACCATACACAGACAGGGGTCAACTAAAGCTGTGCACATATGTTATAAATCATAAAAAGAATGAGGAGAATGCACCTAAGTGCATACACATTCAAATGCTACTTAAATGTGCTTTAAAATGGTCATAAGCATACACATATGCACATACACAGGTACACATTTTTACGCAGTTGAAGACACAAATATTATTTTAACACATTTGAATGTTTTTCAATTATTTACTAAGTACTGAGTAAAGAAGAGAAGATTTTTCAACATTTTTAGACAATTGTTTTTATAACTAATATCTTATAACTAATATCTATATATTTCTTTTGTCTGCCATAATGGCAGTACATAATATATTACTAGTTGTTTTGAAAGATACTAGTGTTCTGCCTAAAACTATTCCAATGCGTAATGCTTAATATACATACTATACAGTTCAAAATATTATCTCTCCAGTGAATTTTTTTCTTTTTTTAAATATATCCCAAATGATTATTAACAGAGCATAAAAAATTATATATTTTTTCTTCAGGGGAAAATCTTACTTGTTTTACAAGGATTTCTGCAGGTTTCTGCAAATCAAATGCAATTTTAAGACTCTTTTAAGACCATTATGAATGAAATTTTAGACTGTATACAGGGCTAAACACTAGAATTTTCTTCTAATGGCCCAGTTACTTCAGTAAATAGTTTTTGTATTAATGAAGATCATGTACAGCAGCGGTCTCAAACTACATTCCTGGACGGCCACAGCTCTGCACAGTTTTGCTCCAACCACCTCCTACTCAACACCTGCCTAATAGTCTCTAGTAGTCTTAATCACCTTGATTAGTTGGACCAGCTGTGTTTAATTAGGATGTGCAGAGCTGCGGCCCTCCACAAATTCATTTTGAGAGCGATGATGTAAAGGGATGTGTTGCTTTAGTTTTCTTTGCTTGAAAATTTGCTGTAAAATGTTTAACAGCTGTTGTGAAGTGTATCTCTTTGCAATAAAAAAGTTAAATATATATAAAAAAGAAGTTTTGAGATGGATTATAGGCCATTGGGTAGATTTCCTTGGACATAGGGAAATTACGACCTGTTTAAAATGATTTTAGACATACAACACAATATTTCAGTGAATTTAAGACTTTTTAAAGCCTAAAATTAGTTTTGTTAAATTTAAGACATTTAAAAAAAAAAATTTTTTAGTTTAACATTAAAAAAAAACATTTTAAGGTTGATATTATTAGTCGTCTTAGGGTGCTTTCACACCTAGATTTTTGTTTTGGAACCTGGTGCATTTCCCCAGTTAGCGCAGTTCATTTGGCATATGTGAAACCCGCAATCGCGCCCGGATCCGTGCCAAAACAATCGATTTGAGATTGCCTGAATTAGATGGTCTCGGCTCGATTGAAACGAACTCTGGAGTGGGTCGATTGTAGTGAGAAAGCAATATGATCTGAACCAGGCTATATCATAGTGTATTACGGTTATGTAATAGGCATATATGGCTATATAAAGAGAGAATCATGAGTAGGGCAGGATGTCATTCCTACCGATAAATGTGCGTTTCAGAACTATTAATGACAGCTGTTTATTTGCTAGGAAAATTGACCAAACTGCAGTCTTGGTTTATTCTGATATTCAGTCTGTTATTTCTCTTTTTAATGTAAAGCCTGTAATGCATAATTCTAGCCAATAGCTATATATGAGAAAGCTTTACCTCTGATTTATACTTGGTGATGATGTCTGTGGGTGCCACCATTCAAAATAAAAAAATGTAGCTTTTTGGTTATAATGTCTTATTGCTCATTGTCATAAATTAAAATTAGGACACATGACAGCTGAGCGGGGCTCTGAAAAATAAACTGTAGAACTCTGACCAATGTGAGGAGAGTTTACTCGCACGTGAATTGTTTTAGCTATTTTGGTCCTTTTAGAAACTTTGCCATGTGAAAGCGCACCAAGAACAAAGTGCAACACTGTAACAATTATAATCCCTGTTTCGGAACAAAACAATCAATTTACAGGTGTGAAAGCACCCTAAATTGCACTTTAAACAGAATACTGGTATCTTGAAAAATTATGTTGAGAAATGTGCTGAAAAAAAGAAAGTGGCACAGATATTTACGTACAGTATATATCTAGAATACATCCAGAAAATATATTTTTATTCAGATCTGAGAGATTTCTGCCTCTCCTTTGACAGCTCCAGAAAGGTAATGAAAAAATGTATGAAGTGATGGGAATGCTTTCCAGTGTGCCAAAACAAGTAAAAAAAAAAAAAACCTCATTCGCTTTTTCATTTTTTTCTTCTACTACCTTCCAATAGTTTTTCTTCAAGACGTCACTAACTGGAGGTTCTTTAGGTTTCCTTTGGCTCCACAGATTTTAGTGGAGTCTGGTTTTGCTTTTCTGGAAACTGCAAAAACATCTTCAACAGGT
Organism: Danio aesculapii; assembly: GCF_903798145.1. Classification (NCBI taxonomy): domain Eukaryota; kingdom Metazoa; phylum Chordata; class Actinopteri; order Cypriniformes; family Danionidae; genus Danio; species Danio aesculapii. The sequence continues at coordinate 28,315,432 of NC_079458.1, forward strand.
TGTCCTCATTATTGCTTTTATGCATTTAACTGTAATTACAAACCCAGTGCCCTTCTCTTGCAATACCTTTTTAAGCGTCTCAGCTTTAGGCATGCTCTTTCACTCTTGTCATTTGTTGTAAAAACATATTGTATTGCAAAGATTTGGATGAGACTTTGTGTGTTTGTTTGTTTTTTTCAATCTTTGCATATTTCTCCTCAGAGTTGAAAGTATTTTCAATGTGCAAGAAAAAAGTATCTACATAAACAAAATAATCATTTTAAACTTGGATTTAATCAAAGATTTAGATTCCAGATTTAGATTTTGGAAATGTACATAATTTAGTACATGTTTCAATAATGCATAATTTACAAATAAACACACAAATAAATAAATGTTGCTTGATTATAAAGTAAAATAAATGCAAAACTAGTTTAACACCAGAATGATGTAAACATGCACACTGTGATATGTTCTTCTATGCCAATTGACAAGACAAAGAAGAATCCACAATCTTTTTAGAGAACAGACATGCACACATGATTCTCACAAACACCCCCCCCCCCCCCCACACACACACACACACAATTTCTGGAAAGACTATTGTTTTCCCAAGGAAAAGTTAGTCACTAGTCTGTACAGTATGTGTTTTTGTGCGTGGGTGTGTATGTTTGTGCTACCAACTGCCCTTACTTCAGTAATTATTGTAATGAAAACACAGCTTGTGTTTCTAAGGGTGTGATATAAAAGGCTTGTTCTTTCATGTCTGCAAGTTGTCCCTGTACATGCAGCCAAACGTGCGACAGTAAGCTCCACGGTGCATTCCATAAAGACCAGTCTTTATCAAACAAACAAACTTGTGGTGCCATTGGAATGCTGTGCTCTATCAAATAACAGGATATGTACATAGTAACTACTGGAAGGAAATTCACCAATCAGACAAGAACCTGTTTATTTCTCCTTCATGGTAAAATAATAATAAAAAAAGTTATTTAAAAAATTCCCAGACAAACAAATTAAAAGGTTGCACTAAATAACAGTTACAAGACTAATGTTAATGACACATTATGCTTGATTGCATCAACTAGGTTTAGAAAATAGTTGAAGCCCAAGAACTTGGCTTTTATTCTTCTTCTTAGAAGTGAGGGCTAATTACAATCTACAGAAATATAGAACAGCTGTAGTTTACTTGATCCATTTATGATTTTACTGCATAAATCCTTTTTATTGCATCAACATGCTTTTTTCTAAACCACATTGAAGTGTGTAATCTGAGAAACTCGCAGTTAATGATTATTTTTGGTAATGTTTTCCATTTTACAAGAGCATATTTCATGTTCTTACCATTGTGCTTAATTTTCTGTAATCACATACCCTTAATGAAAATTTTGAAGTTATAATGAAGTTAATCGGTTTACTTAAAAAAAAAAATCAATAACAATTTATTATTTTTGTTTCAACTGATAACACCCTTTTAAAAAAGGTTTTAATGACCATGCAGTACACATAGAGTTAATGAAAAACAAAAATCTAATTGCACTCGATCAAAGGTTAAGGGTCAGAATTTAATTGTTTAGTTTATTTTTGTTTTAAAGAAATAAACACCACCAGTAAGAAGTTTGGGATGAGTAGGATTTTTAGATGTTTTGAAATAAGCTTATCCTGCTCACCAAGGCTGTGTTTATTTAATCAAAAATACAGTACAAATTGTAAAATTGTGAAATAATATTGCACTAAAAAAACAACTGTTCAAAAGTACTTTATAATTTAATTTATTAATTTATTCCAGAGGTTTTAAACATGATTTTTCAGCTTTATTACTCCAGTATTCAGAGTCGCACAATTCTACAGAAATAATATTCATTATTATTATTATTATTATTATTATTATTATTATTATTGGAAATAGTAATAATAACAATAATGACTGGAGTAATAATTTCATTTGAAACTACATACATTAAGAAAACTGTTTTAATAAACAATTTGAATAAATGTTTAACAATTTAACTTTTTTTTACATTTAATAAATGCTGCCTTGATGACCAGAATAACTTTCCTTAAAAAAAAAAACTTAGGAAAAACACTGACCCCAAACTTTTGACTTCTAGTGTATACTTTTAATAAACAAGGACCATATGCAGGATAAAAACATAATTCTTACACCAAGTCAAATTTAAGCTTTTTTGAAGCACTTTCCAGGTGCATTTTCAAACTTTTCCAGCACATTATATATTTTACAAAAACATACTTACTTAAATTACACTATATCAGATGTGATGTGTTATAGTATTTGATTGCACAGTATTCTAAGAAAAATATTTGCTGCCAGGCTCAAAATTTAATTGCTCTTATTAACTTTCTAAAATGCAATCTTAAATCTTTCATCTTAAATTCACATCTACACTAACGGTCAAAAGTTTGAGGTAAGTAGGATTTTTTTATTGTTTTGAAATAAGCTTATCCTGCTCATCAAGACTGCATTTATTTAATTAAAAACACAGTATAAATTGGAAAATTGTGAAATGTTATTATAATATAAATTAATATAATATAATATAATCCAGTCTTCAGAGTCACATGATGCTTCAGAAATCACTCTATTATTTATTATTATTATTATTATTATTATTATTATTATTATTATTATTATTATTATTATTATTATTATTATTATTATTATCATTATTATTTGCTATTATTATTATTATTATTATTAATATTATAATTATATAATCTTAAATCGTTCATCTTAAATTCAAATATATTTTAATTTCATACATTGTTCACTCAAATGTTGTATTCTGTTTTAATAGTTAATTATTATTTCATATTTAGTAAGAACAACACAATTAGTATGAATTTGAAAATATAAAATAGAAATAGAAATAGAAAATGTTTACATTTTTAATCAGTTTCAAGCGCTTTATCCAAAATCGAATCACTTTTCAAAACCTAAAATAAACCAATTTCAAGGATTTCCAGCAGCTGAACAAACTCTCCTAAAAGTAGTTAAAAAACAGATCTGTTTAAATCTAAGTGCTCTCATCCATTATTCTATAACACAATTAACACAATATACTGGAATTTCAAAAATTCCGTTTCTGCTGGAGGTGAACATTCTTTCTTTTGCCTAATGCTCTCCTTCTAAATCTCTTCCTCTGACGCACGCACACACAAACACACACCCCTGAACGTCCTCTTGCCCCAGCGGCAATAACCAACAGAGTGCTTAACTTCTCCTGACTGCAGACAGCTCTTTGCTAAACGGAGTGTCACATCACAAACAGGTAAGAAACACAGCTGAATTTCACATTTAAATTCCAATTTAACCTGCTGGTTGCTCAAAGTGAAAGGTTTTGATGTGACTGCTTATATGTAACAACAACAGAGGCGACAATCGTGAGAGTAATTGTAAAGAACCGCCATTAGTAAACAGGATTAAGAATACAGCAAACAAAAAGACTCAACAAAAGGTACCACAGATGTTGAGTTACGGTAACTGATATTTAGTATGATTTCAATTGTCAGTAAATAGACTTTTTAAACGTGTGATGTAATAAATTTGAAGTTTGCTGTCATGTAAATCAAGGCAAGGTCCTGGTTACTCAAAATGGTTTATGACTGGGAAGGTAAAGTTCAAAATAAACTATGAGACAAATTTAGATTTTGGCAACACATTATAAAACCGACTGTGAAAGATGTGTTTGCAACTTGTTTCTCAACACAAGTGAGAAAGCACAATGGAATGAGTTTACCTGTGTTTTGATAAACTGACAGGATAAAAAAAGAGTAACATACACCAAGCTCTTTAAAAGAGGTAATACAACACAACAATACTAATGATGTACTAATTTTCTCTGCACTGTAAAATCCAAAAAGTTAAGGTGACTCAAAATATTTGAGGATACTGATTGCAACAAACCATTTCAATCCAAAAACTAATCTACATGAGTACTATGAACTTACTCCATTTAAGCTGAAGTAATGAGGTATAACTAGCTAACTATAGAATTAACTTTCAGTAAATTTTGAGTTAACTAAACTCATTTCATTTGATAAAATTGACTGTTGGGTTTACAGTGTGGTAAATTTCATAGATTAGCCTGACATATAAATGCAATGGTGATGCAAACATCCCGACTACAAATTCTAATTTACATACCGTTCCCAATTCCCCACTTCCCTTGCCACTTCATGTCAATATCTACTGTCTTAATAAATCTAAAAATACATCTTTAAAAAATGAATATATAATGAAACAATTAATGAAATTAATAATTAACACCTACAAAAAGCATGGTATAAGATGAAACTTTTCATTTGACAGCATGTGATTTCCTTATCACCAAGATACACATAATGTACTCCACCCAGCACTGCTATTTAAATGGCATGTGTCTAACATATTGGCAGGTACATTCAGTGTTTTGTGCAACCCCAGACGAGCAGCTGGTAAAAGTCATGCATTTGCAGTTCTGGCATAATCAGACAAACAGAGAGCATTTCTAAGACCTGAAAGAGCTCAAGGTTAAATAAACTCTCCACCAGTTCATACAAGCTATACTTTATTTACAATATGTTCAAAGCTCA
>NC_079458.1:28320103-28362603 GCF_903798145.1 Danio aesculapii
CACCACGTTCATGGAATCAACCATATTGATAGAATTGTTCGGCATATTCACCCTATGCAGCATTAGGATGTTCCTCCTCTGTTCTGCCTGGACTATTTTAGTGGTCTCTTTGTAGGCCTGATCCAGAATTCAGCAATGAGAATTGTTATTTTTGATTATTGATTATTGAATTGTTGATTACTAGTTTGCTTGGTTAGGTCTTACAAACCATAAAGTTTTTAGATCATTCCACTCTCTCAAACTCTTTTTTTCCCTTCCTTTACTCCTCTCTACAAACTCTATAAATGTGTGTGTGTGTGTGTGTGTGTGTGTGTGTGTGTGTGTGTGTGTGTGTGTGTGTGTGTGTGTGTGTGTGTGTGTGTGTGTGTGTGTGTGTGTGTGTGTGTGTGTGTGTATGTGTGTGTGTTCGTTTTAGGTCTTAACTTCTGATAAAACGGTCAATACAGATTTGTTTTTGCATTTAAAGAAAAGTGCCTGTGCATATTTATGAATCTACTGCCTTAACCATAGATCTTGTTCACTGCTTAACCCCCTGGGGTCGGCAAAAGCACATATGCAGATAATCCATAAAAGGAGCTTAAAATACTCTTGTCATTTTTAATCATACTGATTAGACAAACACAGATTTGAACACAGATTAGACAAACACAGATTTGACTTGCAGTCTTATCAAACCTCAAAAATGTGCACATCATACCTTTGATCATCAATTTGCACTGGCTGCCAGAAACTCCCAGAGGCTAAATTTACTGCTTCAGACATATATGCCCCTCCAGAAGCTTGTTTTCTCTAAGATAACAGCACATTTTGTAATGTCATCCCAAACAGGCACAATATTACTTTCAGTCACATTTACATTAACTGTTTGCAGCTGGTGGAATGACTTCCCCAACTTGACTCAAGCAGAATCCCAGGTCTTCAACCAGTTTAAAAAACAGCTAAAGACATATACACACACTGTCTTCAGCTGTTTTTTAATTCTCTACTTTAAATAAAAAGATGTTAGACAGGCACACCATCTTCTTCCGCTATTTCCTCTCCCTCCTATATCTCTCCTGGCTGGCTCCTCTTGTCTTGTCTTATTCCATCTCTGAGGCTATCCTTGCCCTGCTCTCCAAACAAATAAGGAATTATGAATTTGATCAACAGGTGTCTGAATGCAACTGAGACCATCTTCTCGACAAGAAGTCTGGGTTCAGGGGAAACCAACTGTCCTGTGGGGACGTTCGCAGCTAGATACATGATGGATGGGTGGGAGAAGTGGTGCGTGGTGTGTCTGGCTACTCTGTCCCAGGAGGATATTGAAGATATCTATCTATTCAGAACTTTCATAACAGAGTTTCTGCTGATGGGCTTAGGCGGGACCCTGGGGTATCGACGATTGATGAAAGGGGTCAGTGCAGTTCAAAACCCCTCTAAGCTGGCCGACTGGTTTGAAACGGTGGTGAGCAGAGTTGTTACAAACCAGATTGTGGTTATAGACCGCAAATTGGAAAACATTGTGGTGGAACTAGAGGCTTTGCAATGAAATTTGGACACAACTGGAGAACAGTGATGGACATTAGATATCAGCAAAACTGGCAGATATTTAGCCAAATTAAAAAAAAAAACTTTTCTTGTCTTTCAGCTTCCCTTTGATTCTCCTGCCAGACGGCCTTGGCTGGAGACAAACAACTTACCGTGGAGAACAAGATAAGGACTGAATTATTCCCTGTTCCAAGGACACCTGTTGATACTCTACAGGGTTACACACACACATACACACGCAATGCTACACATAGACAATCACCACCTTACCCCGCATCCTATGCTTTTGTGTGCTTTCACCCACCAATGTGGGTAGGCAGGTCTGTGACCAGTGGCCCCTGGCTTGCTAGATTGACCAGATTGCTGTCGCCTTCATCGAACTATAACCACATGTCCTGTTCCCATCCCCTGTTGCAATGTTATGTCTATGTCTATGTTTTTATGTGCTGGTTGTAGGGCCGGGCGATAATTCGATATAAATAATTGTCATGATAATTATTTTTCTATCAAACGATAATGACATTTCGATAAGTGTTCGATAATATTTTCGCACAATGCATAATGCTGCGCAGACATTTTGCAGACTGGCCTTCCGGATGCTGCACACAGTACAACTTTACAGCCATACATTGTTAGTTGCACTTGGAGGGGTAAGGAAAAAATAAGTTAAAAAAGGTCACAGTCACAGACATTGTTGACAAGAAACATCACTAAACATCAGTAGTCTGGAGCTACTTAGTTTTTTGCAATTTTATTTTTATGTTATTTATTTATTTTGATGTTGAACAATAATATCCAATAATTTGTAGGTAATGTCTTTGGTTGTTGGAAACTTGAACAGTAAATTCTGAATTAAGATTGTTCTTTTGTTTAATATTTTATTAATTATATTGTCAGACAGCTAAAACATTTCACAAAATGTGTTAAATCAGCTGCACAAAGCGATTGGCATGCTAAAAATCCAATACATTTAATAGACATAAAAATTTGACATTTATCGTGTTAATTATCGATATCGACTGATATAAAAAAAAAATTGTGATAATTTTTTTTGCCATATCGCCCAGCCCCAGCTGGTTGCTAGGGCTTTTTTCCCCCTGACCTTACACTGCCCTTCTTCAAGGACTAAGAGAGTCTGAGAGAAGTTTTTTTTTCCCAAATGTATCTTATTTCCTCTTTCTTAAAGCTACCTCTCCTCTGACCTGTCTTCCCCTGAAATGTGTGATGTTTGTGTATGGTCAGGTAGGGTCCAATTTCGCTACATGTAAAAGTGTGTGTGACAAATAAAGGCTTCTTCATCTTAATCATCATCATCATCATCATCATTTACATATAGTAGCTACTTTGTTGATTTAATTGCCTCTATGATCCAAATTTGTGAATCACTCTGGATAAAAGTATCTGGCTATAACCATTGAGTTTTGTGTAAAATACCTAACATATGTCACAAGAATGGATTGTAGTTATCAAAATTAGCCAATTGCCATACTTCTCAAACCTATGGTGAATTAACCCCCATATTTGTCTTTATATTCTCTCTCTATGCCACAAAGAGTAATAATACAGGCAAATGAAGAGTGCCTGGAAATGACACACACTGACATACTGTATGTCCCTTGCTTCCTTTTCCTGCAGAACATTGTTCTCTCTCCTCAACTACAAAGGAAATCATCCAGTGACTTATGAAAATAATGATCTGGCAGCACTAGTTTATGGAACAGCTAACTTGCAAGGTAATAGAAAAACAGGTGGTACAGCAGTTATAGATGTAATTGCAGCCCAAACTCAGTTTTCCAAGTACAACGAGATGGCTCACCAATTTCTCACCAAGCTCAATGAACAGGATGACACAGAAGCATGTTTACATACACAAGAGGACTGGAAAAGGTCATGGCACCCTTTTTAACGGGAAAAGCACAGGAGGCTTAATATTCAATACAGCCCAGAGAGAAACACTAGCCTGAATGGGTTTTCCATCAGTAACTGTATGATAAACAGGTCCTCGGTCCACACAGACTGTAACATGACTGCTGGCTTCAGCTGCTATCACTCAATAGGCTAAGAGCTGGGTCATCAGCAATGGTTTTAACACAAACAGAACTGGATGTATGTTCAGTAATATCATGATGACTGAATAAATTATAAGATACAAGTTTTAAAACTGGAAGTCAGACTGCCCATACTTCATGGTGAGCTCTTCCGTTGTGGCTCCCTGCTGCCTAAAAAAATCGACATGTTCATCGCCACTTTACTAATTCTAATTTGAAATGAACATTGTTTTTTTTTTGCAAGGCTAGTAGCAGGCTTCATAAACGCAATGATACAAATCCCAAATATCTTCAAAACGGATTAATGGCCATAAGCAAAATAGATTTGTTCTAAATATTGGTAAGTTTTAAAGTCCGGTACAGATGAGAAGTGGCTCACCACTGTATGTGTCTTTGTCCCACATACAGTATTCATATTTATAATACCCGACATAAACAGCTGTGTACATGCATAAGTGGGAAACTTTTGCAGTGTATGAACACAACATTAATAAAATTGCCATAACAAAAAAAAAAAAAAAAAAAAAGAAGATTTGCTATTTTCCCCAATGAAAATGAAAAAACTGTGCATTAAGCATCCCCATGAAGATACTTGTCGAGATGTTGGGGAAGACTCATATAGACCTGCATTTATGTTTAATGCAAAAATTTTCAAAGTAAGCTGAATTGTTGTTAATCTATTTTTAGTTTTTTTATATTGCACACTATTTTATTATAGTTCTTTAAATTTAGAAATGCAACTAATTATATTTTGGTATATATTGTTTACCTTCTTCATCTGAATGAATTAATTTAAACACAAATAAAAAACAAAACAATGAGTAAAAGAGAACAAAATCATCACTCCCTGATAAACTGGTAGCAAATATCAAAAGAAAAACGAGAAGCTGCATCAGTTTTTTCCTTATATAATAATTTACTTGTGCCTTAGAAGACAATCACGGCAGACACAGTGGCTTTTGGAGGCGTGAGAGGCTCTTTGGGAGTGAAGACGCTCAAGACAACTCGAATAATGAACAATACTAATAATACTGAACCACTATGATGATGGACTTTGGTAAAGATATTTTAGAAAGAGGAAGATTTCAGATGTTTTACAATGCTGTCCATCGCACCCATTTTTATCGTCACATGATCTATAAAATCAAATCACTTTTTTATTGTGCATAATGGAATTTATTCAGTAAAAGTTTTTCCATCATATTATTATGTAAATTCATAATTCATAAATTTCCATCATTTTATTATTCAGTAAAAGTGTTTTCCATCAGTTTAGGCACCTTATTTCTAATATAATAAAAAAATATTTTTTAAAATTTATAATTATTTAAATTCATATTTATTATGAAAATTCATAATTCTTAAATTTCCATCATATTATTATTCAGTAAGTAGGACCAAGTAGGATCATTGCCAAAGTCTGCCGGGGGGCATGGTGATGATAGATTATGTCACTTGGCCAGGCCAGGAATAATGCACACACACATTAAGCAGGACAATTGTCGCTAATTGTTAATCCTTTACTTTGGGGGCTAAATGATAATATACTGGCTTTATTATACACATTATCATAACAGAAAGAGGGCAAGTCGTCCTCAGTCAGTTGCTAGTGTATAACTTTGGAAAATTAAACACGCTAGGATCACAGTAACACATCAACACAAAACCTAGTACACCACTGCACATGCGAAAGACAACTTTATAGCAGAAGCTTCAAATCAAGTTCAATACAACAGTCCAAAACAGTTAATCTAATAATCAAACATGCAAAAGTTCACTTCAAATACGAAAATAAGTCGCATCAGTGAGATTAAAGAGCAAATGGAAAGAAAAACCTTCATCTGTATTCTTTTAACATTTAAGATCACATTTAAGCCACAGAAAGACACATGTTTTGTCAAAAGAATTACACAATCTTCCAGCCTCAAGGGATGCTATTATGTACATTTACAAAGATTTCAAATCAACTTAATGAAATTTAATGGAAATGGAAAGTACACAGTGTATCAATGTGTTTTTTGTCCAACGTATGTCCTCCTACACTTAAATTATTACTAATTGAACTACTTTAAATTCTAACAGCTGCATACATCTGTTTTACACACACAATCTCACAAAGTACCTGAGGCATTTATGGGGTGCATGTGTTCTGAACTACTGCTGTTTGAATGATGGCCCTGGGGATTGCTACATGTGGTCTCGGAGCAACAGCCAGCCGCTCACTGAACAGTCATCGTGTATGGGAAACGCTGGAACAAATGCACACAATGAAAGAACATCTGGCAGAGCAGAACCCAGCAAAGACAGTATGATCTGCCTGTCCAAGAATCCCAACTGCTACATTCAAATTTCTGCTTCAAAAAAATGTTTTAAGCACCCACTTGCAGTATTGGGTTCACATGATAGAAATCCTACTGTGTCCCAATTAGGTCTATGCCATGGATTATGTATTTGGATGACGTTTGATTTACTCTGCACTGCGAAGACCACCTCAAGTAACTCAAGAGGATGCTGACTGAACTGTGATGGGCTTGACTCACTGCCAATCCCAAAATTGCCATCTGAAATAGGCTGAAGCCAAGCACCTGGGCTATCAGATCCAACAGGGATTCATTAAACCACAAGAGAAAAAAAAGCCTTGAAGAAGACCCTGTGAACACATCAGAGTTATCGCGGAGAGTGCTTACAAGGCAATCAATCATGAGAACGTGCCAACTGTTTACAGCTGAGCCGCATCAACACCCATGTTTACATTGTAAACGGTGAAAAAAAGAAGATTAGGTGAGCTTGTACTACCACAGTCTGTTAATGGTGTTCTCTCCTTTTGCCTACTCCTCACTCACGGGGCTCTACCCACATAGCAAGATTTCTTTGGCCCAGCTCTGGCCCACACAATGACATGGCCCCACGTCACAGTGATTTACGATACATGACTGGACCAAGTTCGGCTAACATATTAGAGCCAAACAAGGACCATATCTGGGACTAATCTCAGCCAAGTTAATAACCCATAACACAACCTGAACTGGGCTAGCTATGGCCCATGTTTGGCCATTGTCTGGAAGCCATATTTGGTGTGTCACGACTGCAATGAAATTGATAAACCCATGAAGCATTCCACTTTAGGCAGGTTAATAATGGTAACGAGTAGTAATGGTTAATAATAATAGAATTTGTAAATAAAATATATGTAATGTAGGTTAAATTCAGTTATTTTGCAACATACAAGAAACAATAGATTAATAAATCTTGATTGTTTCCTGGATTAAAATGAAGGCATTAGAAGATGGAAATTACTTTGTGCATCAAAATATTTCTTTACTCAAAAATAAATGTATTTTAAATGTGGGTCAAGATAGGCCAAACTTATGTGGCCCATGTATACATTTTTAACATCTGAACCAAATACTACATTTGGTATCTGGCCCATGTCTTGCATGCCACCTTAAAGACGGTGCCACCTCTGTCAAACAGAGGCCACGTTTGGCCCACGTGCTGTATGCCAGAGCCAGCTAAATGCCTTCGATTTGGCTTAAAGCTGGCACGGGAGGCAGAATTCTTTGCTACCTGGATATTTTAACAATCTAGGCACAAAAACTAAAGCGCATGGCACAAAAAAGCATTTAGGCACGTCTGAATCCACTTTCGCTATTTTAATAACAGAAAAATAGGGTTTGCACTCTGGTGCATGGTCTAATAGTGTTGTGCTAATTCTCTTAATAAGTTATGATTGAGTTTTGAGAATAACATGCTTTAAACCAATCAGACTCTCGTCTCCCATTCACTTTAAGAGTCAGTTGCCTCACGCTATGGCGCATTTGCTATTTACATGGCGAACTTTCTAAGTGAAAAAATGTAATGCTTCACCAGTGAGAAAACAGTTAAACAGACCATCTGCATCAGGATAAAGAATGAGCCTTCTCCATTCAGCCTCTTTACTTTCTCTTTTCTTTTCTTTTATCATTTACATTTGTGGAGTAAGGAAACAGCGTTGTACGCACTCCACTGAAGACATCCATTAGCCTACATATTTAATTTTGTTTGTTAAGCGCAAAGATTTGTTTCCAATCTATTTCTAAATTCAGTTCTAATTTTCAGCAAACGAATAAATGATCAATAATAACTAAGTGTGGTCAAACAACTGAGTTATATCAAAACATATGCCGTATTCTTATTCCCCATATGATGAAGCATACATCTCCAAAACCCAACAGATGGACAAATCTAAACTTGTTTTTATTAAAACAAATATAAATATGCAAATAATAAATAATACTGCTAATAATGATAACATTATACAAATGCAAATTGTCATGAATAAATTGGAGAAAAAGCCCCCTGAGATGAAGAAAGCATGGACGTATTGTTTATATATTTAAGTAGAAAATAATAATTTTTGTAACATTTTAATCCTTTAAATTAGACTTCTTTTTAAATGTAAAGATATTTGTGTATTTCTTTGCATTCTGTGTGTATTAAGCAATGTGGGCCCGCACAGGGGCATAACTAATGCTCTCTGTGCTGGACTTTAGACCAGCTTTTAGTTGGTCAATGACGCAGTCTATTTCAGTTCCTCAAAATACCAAAGCACCAACAGTGCACCTTAACACACCTCCTTTCTAATAATAACAACAATAATTACAATTAATTACATTTATATAACGCTTTTCTAGACACCCAATGTGCTTTACACATTATGGTTAATGTGGATGGATGGTTAGGAGGCCATGATGGACAGAGTGGGCAAATTTGGCCAGGATTCCGGAGTTAAACCCCTACTCTTTTTTGAAGGACATCCTGGGATATTTAATGACTACAGAGAGTCAGGACCTACTGCTGGTCTCACTAAGACCACTTCTGGCAGCAACCAAGCTTTCCCATGTGGTCTCCCATCCAGGTACTGAGCGGGCGTAACCTTGCTGAGTTTCAGTGGGCAACCATGTGAGAGTTGCAGAGAGCAAGCTAGACCGGCACACCCATGAGTCCACAAAAGTGGCGCAAATGGATTTGCTATTTAAACAACGTGCCACAAAATATGAAAATTAGAGTTGTGATGGTCTGAAAATAGCAACAAATCACGCCATGCATATATTGCGCCTTATTGCGCTGAGTGTATGATAGGGCCTAAGGACACAAACTCACTTCATTCTACATGTACTGCCCATGTTTTTCACTTTGTTATATAAAACAACCTCCATGAATTTCATGAATCAAAGCTTATATCTGTGAACATACAGTGTTGGTCATTAAATGTCTAAATGATTAGTAGTGAAAAACAACATCTGTGCATCTTCAGAAGAAGATATGGAGCTCTTACACATGAGGCTCATCTTGTAACCAAATCATTTGGCTTCGTCACATTTACACTTTGTGCTGATGAGTTTATACATCTGTGTGAATTTAACAGGAGAGCGATAGCACTGAAAAGCAAGAATTCCCATCGCTCACATGACACAAAGATCACTGTTCCCACACGTGTTGTCGAGAGCTTTTACAACTCCTCTGAGATGCACAAAACCACTTTGGTGACAAGATGGATAAGACAAAATGATTTTATAACCATGCATATCTGAAGACCTTTCTCTATAACTATCAACAGACCACCCGCGAACTTCATTCAGATCATCTGGCATGCGATATGTTTTATCAAATCATATTTACTGTGAAAAAGAATAACGCTTCAAAATATGCAGTTTTATGTAAAACAGGCATACTGCAGCAGACAATTAATGTTGACACAAATGCATCATCTCAAACGAATTCAACAAAACATGGAAATCTGTATAATTTAGAATTCAACTTATTAATCAAATTTGCCTACCAAACATCAAACATTTGCAAGCCATTTTAGAGTTAAAGATTAATGAAAAATTTATTCCACCCATGCAAATAATTATTAAAAGAATAACAGATAACAAAAAAGAAAACAAATAGTGTTTAGATGGGGTGCAAATTCATCAGGGGTGAAAAAAGTGACAGATCTGCATGATTCATGTGAATTAGTGCTGCACGATATTGGAAAAATCTAACATTGTAATATTTTGTTATTTTGCAATATATATTGCAATATGAATACAATTCCAACAGATGTCTTGAATATCTCTATTTGTAAAGAAGTTATATTTTTAGATTTGTTGGGATGATTCTGTAGTGGGAATGCATCAGCATAAAAAACAAATGATCTATAAGCATAGGTATATATAATAAAGAAAAATATAAAGTCCAAAAGCGTATGGTGCAAAAGCATTAAGAACGTGTCTGAATCCACTTTTGCTGTTTTAATGATAGAAAAATAATGTTTGCACTCCGGCGCATGATCTAACAGGGTTGTGTTTATTTTTTTAAGCTATGGGTGTGTTTTGATCATAGCATGCATTAAACCAATCAGAGACTCATCTCTCAATCCCTTTAAAAGTCAGTTGCGCCATGCCATGGCACATTTGCTATTTACATGGCAGACTTTGTGTGTGGAAAAACTCACTTCTTCACTAGCGAGAAAACAGTTAAACAAACCCTCTGCAACACGAGGATAAAGAACGAGCCGCCTCCAGTCGGCCTCTTTACTTTCTCTTCACTTTTGCTCTTTCAATTTCATGGATAAGGAAACGGTGTTGTACGCACTCCACTGAAGACATCCATTAGCCTACATATTTAATTTTATTTGTTAGGCTCAAAGATTTGTTTCAAAACTATTTCCAAATTTAGTTGTAATTTATAATAATAATAATAATAATAACAATAATAATAACATTATACAAAGGCAAATCGTCATGAATAAACTGACAAAAGCCCCTAGAAATAAAGGAGGCATGGAGGCAGTGGTTTTTATGGTTATGTAGAAAACAATAATTTTTGTTAAATTTTAATCCTTCATTTCATTTGTAAAGATAATTGCGTATTGCTGTACATTCTGTATTAAGCAATGTGTAAGCTTTTAAGGTGCACAACTAATGCTCTCTGTGCTGGACTTTAGACCTGCTTTCAGCTGGTCAATTGCTCAGTCTATTTTAGTTCCTCAAAATAGCAATAGGCCAACAACGCGCCTAACACACCTCCTTTCTAGACCGGAACACTCATGTGTCCACAAAGCGGCACAAATTGATTTGCTATTTAAACAACATAGTGCAAAATGGGAAAATTAGGGTTGTGCTGGTCTGAAAATAGCAACACATCCCGCCAAACATGTTTTGTGCCTTATTGCATTAAGTGTATGATAGGACCCTTAATGTTTTCCCAGTCTAACAGTATTCAGGCACAGTAATTGAATAATAAAAATAAAATGAAAGATTATTAAAGTTTACAAATAGTACAATTTCTTATTCCTGAATATTTTTAAAATCATTATATAGTCACAGGCCTCAAAAACAAATACAAATGATAAGTTATAATACAAATTCAACATTAAATATCCAGCAATGTGACTATTGTGAATGATCGCACTGCAATATCGACGCTGAAAAGATATATTATGCAGCTCTAATGTGAATCATATATTTTGTGAAAACTGCGAATTTCACCAAAAGATGACAAGTTGCACCCCTGTATAGATATAATAAATAAAAATCCAATTAAAAAACTATAAACTATATAAACCGTACATTTTAGCAAAAAATGTCTGTCATATTTCAATTAATTTTTTTAAGTAAAAAGTGCTAAAAATGTGCTTAAAGTTAAATTAAGTTGAAGTAAATTCTGGTTCTTGTTGTCCTCAAACACAGGATTTTGATAACTATTTTAAAACACACAGTTCAGATTTAATTAAAAGTTCAGAGTTCATTTGGTGTGATGATACAGGCAGCAACTACCCTCTGATACTTTGTTGAGCTTAGAAGATGTTTAACCCAGGAGGCCATAAAACCACAAAGCCCATCACTAAAACCATATGGAATGTTCTACAGGGGACAAATGTCTAAGAAAAAAATACCAAAGCAACTGTAAACATTCCATACACACAATGTTCAGCATTGCAAACTGGATAAAATGCAAGTTTAAACTTGATCATTGATGTTATATCATCACAATAGAAAATAAAGGTTCAACTTTTTCCATCACAAAGAGTTTGTAGTTGTTGAGTTGTGCAAATGTCACACTACACAACAACAAAATTCAATTATGAATGCCTGTGGTTAGTCAATGCTAAAAATATGAAAGGAAATGAAGCAAATAGAGTGAGGATGAGAATGATCTACATTTAAACTGCTTAGCCAAACCTGATTCAAGAGGATTCAGTTCTCAACTAGAAAAAGCTCTAAACTTTTACAAACTATTTTAGCCTGTCATTTGCAGAGGGGAAAATCCTTTAAACTGTGATTTCTTCTGTCTTGTCAGGGGCAGACAGAGATTAGATTTTCCCTGCAATTTGGCTCAAGCACTCTGAAGCTGAGAGGCAGAAACTTTAACTGATGTGTCTGTTTCTGCTTTGCCACCCGTTGCGATTGCTTTGAGTTTCCAAAGTCTGTGTTTATCATTCACAGATTTTGCATAGCTGGTTTGTGTAAACATCTTAACTGTTTTTTTAAATGTCATGCCAATCACAAAAATTTGGACAAACATTGTCATTTCATGAGATGAATCATTCTGGTGATATATTTCTTTATGTCTTTGCGGTAAGAGACTGCTTAAAATTCTAAGGCTAAGAAGTCTGAACTCCTGCTGTTCAGAGTTCCATTTAGGGCATTTAGTCTCCACATGGATAAAACCCTAAAAGCCTCACAATTTATTGCTGACAACTGACAAACAAAATATTTACTCTCCCCTGCTACGTTCAATCCTTACACAATACTAGGACTTTTCAAACACTTACCACTGCTCCACCATTTTTTTCCATTAATGATAAAATTGTCTTTGTCCCTGTGAATGGTGCACTCCATGTTTGTGGCATCACTTGAAGCAACATCCGGCTCTAGGATAAAGAAAAATAAAAGGCTCGATGAAAATTATGACCTAAAGATAAAAAAATTAAAAATAAAAACACGACACAAGAAAATAAATTTTAATGAAAAACTAAGCATTCAAGGAAATGTGTCTTTGAAAATTATCAGCTGAAAATGGCATTTTTGGTTAGCTGCCTGAATAAAAAAAAAAGTGATGTTAAAAGTAAAGAAATGAAGCGACCCACTCGTTTGAGCGTTAAATTGTGGAACATTTTGTGCACAAACCCTTTAAAAGTGTATTTTCCTAATATGATTTGATAGTTGGTTTTAATAGATGAATAAATCTAAAATCTTAAAAATCTAAAATGTGATTTTTTTTCATGTAATTGTCACCTAGAATCACATTTACAACTGGTTTTATGACTTAAGACATTTATTTAATGTTACTCAGGACGCTCCCTAAATGTGTAGATATCAGATGTACACTTACCAGCCACTTTATAAGGTACACCTGTCCCAACTGCTCGTTAACGCAAATTTCTAATCAGCTAATCACATGGCAGTAACTCACTGCATAGGCATGCAGACATGGTCAAGACGATCTGCTGCAGTTCAAACCGAGCATCAGAATGGGGAAGAAAGGTGATTTAAGCGACTTTGAACGTGGCATGGTTGTTGGTGCCAGACGGGCTGGTCTGAGTATTTCAGAAACTGCTGATCTACTGGGATTTTCACGCACAACCATCTCTAGAGTTTACAGAGAATGATCCAGAAAAAAGAAAGCATCCAGTGAGCGGCAGTTCTGTAGATGCAAATGCCTGTTGATGCCAGAGGTCAGAGGAGAATGACCAGACTCGTTTCAGCTGATAGAAAGGCAACAGTAACTCAAATAACCATTCGATACAACAGAGGTATGCAGAAGAGCATCTCTGAATGCACAGGACGTTCAACCTTGAACCTGAGGCAGATGGGCTACAGCAGCAAAAGACCACACTGGGTGCCACTCCTGAACTGACGCTACAGTTCGCACCAAAATTGGACAATAGAAGATTGGAAAAATATTGCCTGGTCTGATGAGTCTTAATTTCTGCTGTGACATTCAGATGGTAGGGTCAGAATTTGGCATCAACAATATGAAAGCATGGATCAATCCTGCCTTGTATCAACGATTCAGGCTGGTGGTGGTGGTGTAAAGGTGTGGGGGATATTTTCTTGGCTCACTTTGAGTCCATAAGTACCTATTGATGGTCAATGCCACAGCCTACCAGAGTGTTGTTGCTGACCATGTCCATCCCCTTATGACCACAGTGTACCCATCTTCTGATGGCTAATTTCAGCGCCATGTCATAAAGCGCAAATCATCTCAGACTGGTTTCTTGAACATGACAATGAGTTCACTATACTCAAATGGCCTCGACAGTCACCAGCCAACAAATCTGCAGCAACTGCGTGATGCTATCATGTAAATATGAACCAAAATCTCTGAGGAATATTTCCAGTACTTTGTTGAATCTATGCCATGAAGGTTTAAGTCAAAAAGGGGTCCAACCTGTTACTAGTAAGGTGTACCTAATAAAGTGTCCGGTGAGTGTATATTACAATATTATATTTACTCTACTTAATAAGATATGAAATTGCTAACTCTTATGTTTGTGATGGAACATGCCAGCAGTTAATGTTAGCTAGCTCCCAGCTTAACATACCTCTATACGTTTTGACCTAGCAGCAATGTGTCTTAAGAAATAGAACATTGTGCAACATGTTTTTGAGCATCTCTGCAACCTAATAATCCTACGCTACGTTCACATTGCAGCCAAATGTGGCCCGAATCAGATTTTTTTGCCCACATGTGACTCAGATAATGATAGTGTGAACAGCCCAAACCGCATGGAATCTGATATTTTCAGGTCAGATCTGTGCCACTTTCATATGTAGTCTTAAATCAGACACAGATCTAATGTTTTGCAATGCGACTGGAGTTGAACGGTTATGTCGGATTTCATGTGACATTTACATAATCTTCAAGCGACATGCGTCATCATTCTGTGCTGCAAACATCATCTACTCCTCAGCAGTATAGTAGAATAGCGCACAGGGCGATTACTTTACCACAGAAAGTTGGTTGTTCATTTTGAAAAAGATTTTGGAGGCAAAACCGGTGCTTGTTAACGATTGAGGCACGGGTTGATTGCGAAGGTGAAGAGCGTCGTGCGTGTTTGGGGATAGTGGATCCGTGTGCAGAGGCATCCGAGGGAGAACTTTCTCTCAGAGAGAAACAAGGGCAGGTGCTCGAGCACACAAACCTCCCTTCTATATGTGTATACTGTTTATAACGAAGTAAAATGAAATAATTCTGCAAACGGAGATAAAGCAACTCTGCCTTCACAGTTCAGTCTGCGGCTGATGAGTACACCGGTGGTCAAACTAAGGAGCACCACGGTTGTCATAAACAAATGCCGAAATACAAAATTGTAGTAGCAGAACAATCATTTACAGTTCATGAAATACACCACAGTTGTCTGTGTAAAGGGCAATAATCATATAAGCATGATCTGACAACGTGCTTACTTCATACAGTATCTATCACATGTGCATAATTAGACATATTTGCCAAATTTATAAGAGCAGTGTGAACAGCCATGCAAAAAAATAAGATCTGAGAAAAAATCAGATTTGAGCACTAAGCCTGGCAGTGTGAACGTAGTCCTAGATTCTTATTTAACACAGTTGCACAATTAACAATAAATATATTGGCGTCTGAACAAAACGTCCCACCACAAATTAGTAATGGATACTATGTCGCGGTCAGGAAATTTCTCCCACGGTAATTCTGAATTACCGTGATATTACCGCTAACCACCCCCGCATATATTGTTTCCACACAGTATATACAGCTCTGGAGCCTAATTATTAAGTATACTATAGATCGGGAGTGAGACGCTTTCTATTATGTTTTTATTGTTAAATCAAACATTTTGTAACTATTGTTAAATGTTTTTTTTTTCTATTTTAAATAAAAGAAATCCTTGAACAGTGTAAATAAATACAACAAATTAAATATTATTGACCAAAAATACACTTTACTTACAGCTGTAGCATTGGGTATATCCTGAATATATTGTTGCTTTCTAAATGACAGTGAGATTGACAGTTTATACATACAAAAGTTTTGTTTGTTAAATGACAAACAGCAAGAACATGCACTTTTCCATTTTGAAAAATGTAATAGCTTAGTTTTTAATGGACCAGAAAATACAGCTAATAATAATAATAATAATAATAATAATAATAATAATAATAATAATAATAATAATAAATTGCTATATTTTCATGTTATTTAAAACATGTTACATTTTACAACACTAATCAAACATAATAATAATGATGATAATAATAAAACAAATATTAGGCTACTTTGATATAACATTGAAGTTTAGACCTGAGTTGTCATGTTGTTGTTGCTTTGGGCAAGGAAAACCAACATATTCACTTTATATAGTATCAGTAAAAAACGGTTACGGGAAACAATTCCTGGCACCAACCCTTTCTGATGGTGTGCTCATTGCACATATACACCTTTGGAAAAGTACACTCACTGGAAAACAGAGGCAACATACAGTGGATTTGCCCATTTTTGTCAATTGGTTTTGTTCCTCGCCACTGTCACCACTGGCTTGCTTGGTTAGGGACTTGTAGAGCTGCACATCGATGGATTTGCTCTTCAGTGTTTGGACTTACAGCAGTGAAAACTGAACTGAACTAAACTGAACTCAGAAAACTGGACTGACGCAGTTTCAATTTACTAGAACTTCTATGTTAAGCTGCGTTGACACAATCTACATTGTAAAAGTGCTATAGTAATGACGATGAATTGAATTGAACATTAACAAGTTCAGACTAGAGTACTACTACAGCCGCACCAACTACAATATTTACTATTTTGAAAACATTGAGGAATTCTAGAGAAATCTCGATCTGTAAAAAAGTAAGGCAGGAAACCTCCGCTGAACGGCACTGAATGAAAAACTAGCATGCTGTGCTGTCCATTAAAGCCACATATGGCTCAGGTGATCTTTAGAGAAAACACTGAACTGAAACACCACTTCGACAGTAGTGATACCACTTGTTTCTAGGGCCAGAGCTTATGTCAGTAAATCAATTACACTGTGAAAATGTGTGCTTGGTTCAGAGGAGCCCCTATTTCAGCTTGTTTCTTGGGAAAAACAGACTATCCAGAATGAATTCTCAGACTATCCTATTTGAGACAGATGCGAAAGTAAACGTCTGTCATGATTCAGGGTACAAAGCAAATTGCACGAGTCATTAGCCGCGTTTACACTATAGTGCCTAAAGCGAGCATGACCCAGCGAGCCAGTGGACTTCTGGGGCCTGATCAGGCCATAGCAGGGCTTCCTTGTGGCCAGCAGCCAGCCTTTTTTGGCCCTGCCAAATACCCTGGGCCAAAGAGGGCCAGCTGGGGCTTCGGGCAGAGCGAAAGGAGAGGTGGAGTTTGCCCGAGTCTGGTAAAGATGGCGTGCCACCATTACACTAGTTGTCCGATCAAACACAAGTACATGCGCCAAAAAAATAAATAAATGAGGGAAAGAAAAACATATCCTCTTAAGGCCCAAGGTGTTTTTTACATGCATTTTTTACTTTTCTTTGCTAATTGGGCTTATTGGAACCTAATTAAAATAAAAAGTATCATCTTTTGATATGATGTACTTTTAGAGAAAAATTATGTCCATGTATGTGGACTCGTGGTCCGAATTTACATAAAACACTTTTTTCAGAATTTTTTTAATGCATATTTAACATAGAATTGTTTTTTTTTTACTTGCTTTCACTATCAGAGAGTAAAAACAATATTTGTTTCCCATTTTGGATAGTTAAAAATAGGGTTTGGGACATTTCATAAGCTGCAAAACAGTTGCAGGATGACACTGTATATCTGTAACGAAATATTAAACATTCAAAGTATTTTAACTTAAGAATCAAAGAGTCACTTAAGAGCTAAAAATGTGCTATCCACGTATGTGGACACTCAGGCCCTAGGGGGATAATGCTGGTCAGTTTAAGATAGGCTATTCCATAAAACACCTTGTAAGCTAAGGGTCGTTTTTTGCTTGATATTGCCCTTATGTTTCCCGTTTAAATGTAAGGGTGTTGCATAAAATAATAACGAGTTTTTGTCAAGTTTAAATGGTGTTTTTGTGCATGAAACAATTTTTGTATATGCATGTAAAAATGTAAAAAAATGTATGTATATGTGTGTAAGAGACCGGGCGAAAGAGCGCTCACTTCACAGCTCTGTCGATGCCACAACGGCTGGGTTTCTTTCTTTATTTCTTTCTTTAATTTGGAGATAATACATAATATGAATGCAACAGAAAGACATTAAACTTTACAAATTATGTGTTCAATTTTAGCTCAACACAATTGTGGCATATTGGATCTAGATAAAATAGCCTATGCTATATTGATATTATTTAAAGAATTACAAATACTACATATAATAAAATCACATTAAATAAATAAACCAATACAAAACAAACAAAAGCTATAACAATTTAGGTATACGCAATACAATAAAATGTAACCGTTTTAAGCAATTTTAAACTTTCATTTTACAATAAGGCCAATCTGAAAAAAAAGAGATTTTTCTAAAAACAATAAACAACGGAGGAGTTTTAAAATATTATTTATGAAGCATTCGGATTGTAGCCACCAACGTTTTATATTTATGCAGAATACAATTTACAATATATTTTGCTCACTGAAAACATTGGTAATTTTCACTTTGTACTTTTAAAAAAGAAAAGTTATTTTAATAACTTACTAATAACATATTCTTGATTTTATTGCATTTTAGAAAATATATATTTTTCCCAGCATATTTGGGATTTGAGCTATAAAGCACGTTTTACCAAATTAACCTGAATTGAAACAAGAAAAAAAAAAGAAAAAACTGTGTACACCCCATTAAAAAAATGAATACATCTATCTGTTTCTCAGTGAATATACATAATAAAATATTTATTAAATCGTTATATTCATTAAAATAAGATTGACCACTTAACATCAAATTATAAATTAAAATAGATTTAAATTCAAATTAAATATTGATAAAAAGGTTCAACTAAATTCTATATATTTTTTGTTTAGATTGCAACTATGCAGTTTATTTGTAAGAATAGTGCCTATTTTGAAATATTTACAATTTCTGAGAGAGCTCGTCGGTGGGTAAAAACAGTTGACGTTTTCTATCCACAAGATGGTGCCAGGACCACATAATAAGCCCTTGCTTAGTGTGTTTTCTTGAGCGTGAATAAGAAGCTGAAAAACGGAAGTGGAAGCTGGATTCAGCCTCGTCCCACCTTATCGCAAACACAACAGCAGTCTGGTAGTGATTGCTCTGCTTTTTTCTAGGTTAATTATTGTGATATTGTAATGGTCGCTTAATGTTTGATATGCATTGTGTATAAATGTCCCCTTTAAGAGGATTATTTCTGTGGTTGTTTTACTTTTTAGGTGCAAGCACGCATGTAAGAGAGCTCAGTTCAGTTCTGGCGAGCTCTGAGGTGCAGTGTATGATGGTTGCTCTACCACTGTATCGTTTTATTTCAATAATGTAACATTTTATTTTGCGACGAATGTTTGAGTGTCTTTTTCTTTTCCTTTTGCTATTCATTGTCGTTGACTGGCATGTATGTCGTCAACAGCACTTGGGAGAAATGCATAAAGGCCAATAGGAAGAGCGAAATAGTTTCTGTGTCCTTTTTTTATTCCTTAAAGTCTCCAGGTAAACGCTGGGACACCTGGTACCCGTCACAATACCGACGGCAACAGAGAAATACTGTAGACTGTAATAGACTGTAGGGAGATATCTCTGTAGACGAATGGCATTTCATGTCACGTTCAGCCTTATAATCTTAAAATGTGAGCAAAATCAGCTGTTTTGTCATCACCTTAAGGGGGTCACACACCAGAAGCGCCGCTTCACATTACGCTATAGAGAATCATTCAAACACTAGCTCTAAAGTGACGTTGATGAATTAGTAACGGCTTCTGCTGTTCTGACGTCAGCTGCAGATGTGAATGAATGGCAGAAGAAAGCAGTTCCTAATAAAAAAAGATATTGCTCATACATATATATATATCTACATATATATATATATATATATATATATATATCTATGTATATCTATATATAAATATTTATATATATATAGATATATATATGTATGAGCAATATCACACGAGTAGCATTGCGATATGGCTGTATATCAGCACTAGTGGGAGGCTTAGCGCCCCACCAGTGCTGATATACAGCCATATCGCACTGACACGTGTGTGATATTGCATTTATACAACAGTTCGACGGCACAATCCTGTATATAAAAAAGAAAATCAAACATATAGATAGATAGATAGATAGATAGATAGATAGATAGATAGATAGATAGATAGATAGATAGAGTATATACTATAGTATATGAAGTGTATATAGTGTATTTCTAGATATAATAATAATACATAATATAATATATTGTCACCTGTCATACAGAAACAGGACCGTATCTCTCCTCTAAGTAAGGGCTCCAACCATATTCTCTTCTGTTCCTCAGTCCCAAACAGGTGCAGCACTTCCATATTCCCAGTATCTGTTAGAAAATGATCATATCAATAGTACCATCAGCCACTCACAATTTATTCAACTGTTCCAAAGATTGCACTAAAAATCTTCAAAAATTAATTTATACTTTATTCCGCAAGAATGCATTAAATTGGTAAAAACTGAAATATTTATAATGTTACAAAACAACCTGGACTCACAAATTAAAATATTAAGTAATATTATTAGCATGTAATATGAGCTTTTTTGTAATATAAGTAATATAAGCAAAACATATTAAGGTGGGTTTTAACACAGTTTTAAAATATATTAAAAATTGTAAATTAAATTGTATTATTTCACAACATTGTTTTTACTGTATTACTAAACAAATAAACATGGCCTTCATGAGTAGAGAAAAGCACAAAATGTAAAAACAAATATACACAAACAGGCAGAGATATATATTAATACCTCAAAATATGCCATTCATCAGATTAAATTGATTCATTTAGTATTGTTATTTGACCTTTTACCACTTTTATTATTTATTAAAGGGTGCAATAATAACAACAATAAAAACTCAATATCAATAATGAAATAAATGTATGAATTTCTTTAATAACCATAGTTAAGATTAAGAGCGCCAAGAGTGGGACCAAGGCTGGATTAAGCTTGGATAAATAGGTCCTGTAAGGAAAAATAAATATGATAAAGGCATCAGTCGGAAATGGTAAATCCCTGTCTTAACACTTTAAAGGGAACTCATTGAAATGCTCATCGGAAAAACAGTGTTACCTGGGGTTATTACAAGACTTTTAAACATTATTGAATATATATATATATATATATATACACACTGAGTTTGACATTAACATTTTGATCACCAGCCACTGTGACTAGTAGTTTTTCAATGTTACTAACCACGTGCCATTTTCACTAGCCACATTTTTGCTGTTGGAAAAATATATTTTATAGGCCAATTACCATGTTTGTAAACATTCCGGATGTGCACGCAGGGAGGTGGCAGAAAGAAACTGGGAGCGCTAGCATTTACAGCTAGGGAATGACATCTGATGCAGTACAGAGTTTGTTGTTGTCTTAGAAATAAGATATATTGATTACACATTATATATATATATATATATATATATATATATATATATATATATATATATATATATATATTATTTACATAATGCTTTCAGCTTATTATAACAGCTCGTCACCCTATGATAAGCACAGTGATTCGGCAAAATTAGCATCAAAGTGAGCGGCGTTCATCTGACAGGTCCTTTTGCGATAGCACGCTCCCAATGAATACTGGATAAGACGAAATGACCAAGCATCCAGCCCCAAATATACAATCTCATTGAAGCTCCAAGTGATTTTAAAAGAGAGAAGTTAAAGATCTACAAGTCTTAGGATGCCAACAATGTTGTTCTGTGTGGTCATGTGCAAGAAATAAAGCTCCAGGATGACCAGATTCAACACTATGTAGAGCTAAAAACCGATGTTCTGCTTAGCCAAAGACAAGGAAAGAAGACGAAGTTAACGCTATACAAGGCCTAGGTAATTAATCACCAACACGCAAAACGACAGCATTCTGACAGAGAAATGCACCTGTACGGCAGGGTATGTGAACTTACACATAGAGGTAATGTTGGATTTATATTCGCACATTCGGACTTTTTCCTTAATAATATAATTTCATAAAAGTAATATTTGCAAACTCTAAATAGCGAAATCATATTAGCAGCCAATGACTATCAAAGTACAACATTGTTCACAGTCAAATAAACAGCGTTAATGTTGTTTTTAAGTCACACTTGCAGGTTATTTCAGACCGAATATTCAAAGCGCCATGGTAAACAATATAGGGAGTGTGTCACAAGTTGTCACTGAATGAATTTGTGAATATAAAAACCAAGTTTAGCTTAATAACTCACACTTTCACTTTTCATTCTTAGCATTCAGTGTCCTCAGTTTAATTAACCATATGTAACTGTTTTTGCTGAAATCATTGCTGCAATCAAAAACAAGTAATGTGTATGATTCAGCATAGCGTGAACTTACCTGATATGACATGAAAACTGCAGAGTCCAGCATTTCTAATTAGGTCATCACTTCATTCAGCTCCCTTTTAGCCAAAGACGTCTGCACTTAGCATTAATGCAGTGTGGTTTATGGTAAAAGTTAAGTTTTCTATTTTTGGACCTTGGAATTTGGCATCCTACCGCACGACATGACATCTTTACTATTGCAGCCTGTGTTTTTTTTGCAACCGGGGACCCGTGTGACGTCACGTGTGACGTAGGTTGATAATTGGTCTATGTTGCATAAATTTGACTTTGGCCTGCTAACATTGCTTGATTTAAATTATGTGTTATTCTCACATGCCTCCTCATTCATTTGATTTTTGTGTGTGTGTTGTGACCTTGCTCAATAAGCATGAGCAAATGGGTTGTGGTTTCATAATGTCACATTGCAATTAGTTTAATTTCACATGACTTTACAAGGCTCAACACTAAGGATTTACCTTTTTTTCTCTGGCCACATCAAACTAATTATTTCCTTGCCACAAATTTTAAATAATGTGTCAAACACAAGTAAAATATAGCTGTATACATACACATTTTATTCAACAAAAATGTTTTTTAAAAACCAATTGACATTTAAAAAAATATTCTCATGAATCTAAAACTATGCACAGTAACCTGTCCTGGCTAAAGGTCCCAGATCCCCAGTTAACTATTCATAAATGGAGAGGCAATCTCCTATTAAAGCAATGTTATTGTAAAGGATGATAATTAAAGTAAACCATTAACAAAAATAACTGTAAAAAGAAAGAAAAAGAAAGCAGGTGAAAAACATTCCGTGTGCGTGATAATAAAAGGATGTTCATGCGCACATGGTTAACGGCCTTTAGGGCCATTAATAATCTGTTCAAAGAATGGTTAAAGCGAAAGCGGTAACCGCTGCTGCTTACATAGAATCTCGAACTCTCGAAAGTAGCAAGACTGTAGGCACAAAAGCATCGCTTTTTTTCATTGTATTTCAAAAAGAACCGATCACACCAGTTGCTTTTCCAGGCATGGTTGCTTCACGCAAGGAAAAGAGAGCGTGCAGGCTTTACTAAAGCCCTCATCAGTGAGTGAGGAGCACTTGTCTCACAATGTGCTTGATCCTCTCATTCGTTATTTACCTGTTTTCCTTTTTTCGCGTGAACAATTTTTGTCATCCGTATTGCTTCTCTATTCTAAGATCACATTTCAACTGAACTTCATTGTTCCAATTTACTATGACCTTTTATGTGAAGCTGCTTTGACACAATCTACATTGTAAAAGCGCTATACAAATAAAGGTGAAGTGAATTGAATTTTTAAATTATTTTCAACCAGCCAAAGTGCCTAGTGGGAGCAGCTGTCTAACCCGCCACAGCTGAAAACTACCTTGGCCTCTGTTAATGTCCTGTATATATACACACACAATTATATTGTAATTGATGTAAACTAAATTGCCATACATGGTTCCATGCCTGATAAAGGGTAAGTAATAAATCAGATAATACCAAATATCCCCTTAAAAGCCGCAATTGTTAAGTAAAAAAAAAAGAAGAAAATGAAGACTGATACTATGTTATGTGTTTAAAAACATTTTACAAAAGCACATTTTACTACATTAGTTCAGCTATATGGCAAGCAAGATTTTGTATTGTAATATTGATGCCTATAAAATATCAATATCATTAATAAATATTGCATGTTTCTAAGTATGTTATGTACATCAATTAGCTTGAAGCCATCATAAAAAGCTTCGTAAAAACAGTAAAATTCCTGAGACTTGCAGAGGCGCACACCTACCTGGGGCCTGGCAGTTAAAGACCTCAGGGGCGTAATAGCAGTGTCCAGTCTCCTCTGCAATATAAGCATAATCCAGCTGAGAGAGACCACTCACTTCAGGAAGAAACAAATTCCACAAGCCTACAGCTCGAGCCTTTGCCTGAAAACATACAGAATCTTTAATTACTCTCATTTAATCAGATCCATTAACCTTTATAGCTACACTGTTAATCAAAAGTTAGGGTGTGTGTCAATTTGTGCACGGTGGCACAGTGGGTAGCACATTCGCCTCACAGCTAGAAGGTTGCCGATTCGAGCCTTGGCTGGGTCAGTCGGCGTTTCTGTGTGGAGTTTGCATGTTCTCCCCATGTTTGCGTGGGTTTCCTCCGGGTGCTCCGGTTTCCCCCACAAATCCAAAGACATGCGGTCCAGGTGAATTGGGTGGGCTAAATTGTCTGTAGTGTATGTGTGTGAATGAGTGTGTATGGATGTTTCCCGTAATAGGTTGCAACAGGAAGGGCATCCACTGCATAAAAATTCATCATGAGGGGCCCCCCTACGCCACTGGTACTGTCATCATGGCAAAAATAAAAGTCTTCAGTTATTAGAAATTAGTTATTAAAACTATTATGTTTAGAAAAGTGTTAAAAAGAATTTAGGAAAATAATATACAGGGGGGCTAATAATTCATGTGGGGCTAATAATTTTGACTTCAACTATATAGTGTAAATGTATTATCACCTTTAACTCCTCTATCACAGGGGGTGTACACCATCTCTCAGCTGTGTCCTTGTGTGTGGCATAATACTCCTTTACTTCCTATTAAAAACAACTTACAATTAAAGCAAGGATATATACATTTCTTAATTGTGGACACAAATTAATAACAATTATAATTCTAACTATTACAGTTATTATTTTAACTATAATTTTTGTTTTTAGTATTTTTTTAATTATAATTTAAATTATATATTCTATATAATTATATTTTCTATAACTTTATTATTCCAATAACCATTTCAACTTATAATTCTCATTTATCTTCTTGTACTCATGTGGTATTATGTGAAAAATTTCCACAAAAATGACGGCATTTGGTGCTGACCTGTTGGGCAGGAAGTACATGCTTTCTCATGAACCTTTTGACATGCTGAAGGACAGCCTGTCCTTTGGAGGACTGCATAAACAGCTGATCAGAGATTGGTAGGGCCAACGTGGGGCTGAAAACAAAAATAAATATTTTTTTTTAAAATATCAACCTCATTTATAATCACATTTTAAATTTTAAACTATAAACCCTGACAATAAAAACACAACCAGTAATTATCCTCTTAAAGAATTAATTACATAGTCTGATTCTAAAGAAACAAAATCAAAGATAAGCCACAGACAATTATAATAAAAGAAATTATAATAATAGAAGCTTTTTAATAAAAAAAGCATAACATTTTTGACAGTAGGTTATGATGAGATATTTAGATTATGTTTGTTCAACTTCTTATCTTTTTATTTATGTATACACCTACCACAACACTGGATTATAGTTATATAATTGTTATATTTTTGTAATTACTGTTGTACACCCTCACAAAAATGATTCTATGTTAGGGCTAAGCGATTAATCGAAAAATAATCGAAATCGACATTTAGAACCAATAATCAATCCAGTTTTCCAGGTCAATTTTTTTTAATTACTTACCTTACCACGTGTGGAGTCACGGGATGTGTTTGTTACTGTTGTGTTACTTTGCACTACATTGGCTGCCCCAGAGATGCCTTGAGGTGACATATTTTCCATTACATCAAAATTATTATTTAAATTAAAATATTTGTTTACAGAAGATGCAAGAAACGCACTGTTTAAAATATTATATACAGGATAGGAAGAGTCATTTTATTTAGAAGAGATACTGCTTATTTGCTACTTTTAATATGAAAAACACTGAAAATAATTTATTTTGTCTACAAAAGTGCAAGTTATTTATTTTCAGTTATTTAGAAGCGAAGTTAATTTTAGGCACTGTGTGTTTTAATTTCAGTTGCTCAACATTGATGCTCAATAAATAATCATAGATAGTGGATAGTGTGTTTTTCCCTCAATTATTTTTAAATCAAGTAATGCACCTTTCATTCAAAAATCTCTCACCTGTAATATGTCAGTATATTTACTGTACAAAACTTGTCAGTGAACTATGAGGTCAAAATAAATAAATTAATAAAATAATCGTTCATTAATCGTAATAGAGTTAAAATGTTCAATTAATCGAGATTTTGATTTTAGGCCAAATCGCCCAACCCTATTCTATAATTATACGCACATTCTCAGGAACCGCAGACATAAACAAAGCTGGATATTATTAGAACATAGGCAAAAACATTTTTACAGTTTATAGTTACACAAAGGTGTTATTGAAGTTCTATATGATTACGTTTATACACTGAAGTCACACTGAATATTTAGACAATGTTTTTTTTTTTGTAAACTTTGAAGGTTTTAGGACTGTTACTGTCTATACAGAATGACCAAGCTCTCGGATTTTATCTAAAAGCTCTTAATTAGTGTTCCGAATAATAAGTTAATGTAGAGTTGACACTGTGGGGTTCTACCTGAGGGCGATCTGTAAACCCAGCTCAGCTAATGGCTCCACACTCTCTCCGAACTCAGCTGCGTCAACAGAACTGGCATTGCCCAATAAATGCCTTGCATAAATTCCCTAAGATGGTGAAAGAAAGAGAATACTTACAGGATAATCCATATTCTGATTAAATCTGGAATTTACTAATCATGTAATTTTCTGGAAGGTATATGGTTTTAATCACTGTGGCTTGGCCCTGGCAGCAATTGACTACGCAAGCTTAAAATTAATACCTGCGCAATTGCAGCCATTTTGAAAATGGCCATGGCAATAAAGAAGTTTTGTTGAGGAAGAGAGTTTGGGATCCCTCGGCAAGAGCAGTAAATAGAGATAAGGTCATCTGGTGAGGGAATTCCTGTTAAAACAAAAGAAAGATTAATACATGAGATATAGAGAGTTGTTGAAAAAAAGAGAGTTGTTAAATTGAAACAGAAAAAAAATCTATAAAATAATAATACATGCTTAAAGGGCACCTATGGTGAAAAATCTACTTTTCAATCACCAATCTCATTTCTGGAGGTCCGGTGCCCTGCAGGGTTTAGCTCTAACTTGCCTCAACACACCTGCCTGGGTGTTTTAATTATACCTAGTAAGACCTTGATTAGCTTGTTCAAGTGTGTTTGATTAGTGTTGGAGCTAAAATCTGCAGGACACCGGACCTCCAGGAACAAGTTTGGTGATCCTTGGTATAGACTGTCATATTGGGGTGATATAAACACACCCAGTGCTTTTTTTCAATTAAACAACATAAAAACGGTGGACCAATTGGAGCGGTTTTGAGACTGACCACAACTTGACGTACGACTGCGGTCCCCACGCCCACCAATATTGATTACCACATCCTCAGCTTGTTGTCATCTGCCATTTTCAGCGTGTGAGTCAAAGCAACTTCACCAAAGGAACACCCTTGCTCTACGGTGCTACACGGTCTTGAGAATACTTTTTGATTATTTAACCATGACCAATTAAAGTGCAGTTAATAGTGAAAACGGTTAATCGTTGCATCCCTATACGGATGACCCATGCATCGTTACATAGCGGATGTAAAACTACACAAAGACACAAATGATTTTGTAACTACCACTCTGACACATTCTGGCACATTAGGAATACTGATTCCTCAACGTAGTCTCTGCTTGGTCGGTGTCTGAGTCCGGGTCGTACATGTACGGCTGAATGCTGGTCCTTCTCACTCATGTTGCTTCTCTTTGTCTGCCTGTTGCCATACACAAAACAACAACCCGTGTACACGCCCCCAAAAATACACTTTTTAACACATTATAATAAAAAAAATCTATATTGTGTTTTGAACTGAACCTAAATTGGCACACCCAGAAGAACCATAATATTAATATTAAATCTTAAAAAAGGGTAAAATAGGTGCCCTTTAGAGCTTTAGTTTGTGCTGAGCCAAAACAAGAACAAGATATTTTTGAATCAGAAGTTTCTGTTGCTATATTGTCATTTAAGATTTAAAATGAGATGAAAAAGTTTATTAAACAAAACAAAACAAGACAATTATAAAGGCATCAAAAAACCCAAGTAACTACAAATGAACTGGGTAGGGATGTTTACAGACACAATGACGCATTCTTTGTGAATGGCTGCTAAGCTGTTGCGCACTGCTTTGGTCTTTTCAACCTAATACCTATGTGGGAGTTCATGAACCAAACCATCAGCCCCATACTGTGATATATACAGTCAGGTCCATAAGTATTTGGACATCGACAGAATTCTAACATTTTTGGCTCTCCAACACAATGGATTTGAAATTAAATGAACAAGATGTGCTTTAACTGAAGACTGTCAGCTTTAATTTGAGGGTATTTACATCCAAATCAGATGAACTCTGTAGGAATTACACCACTTTGCATATGTGCCTCCCACTTGTTAAGGGTCCAAAAGTAATTGGACAATTGACTTCTAATCTGTTCCATGGCCAGGTGTGTGGTATTCCTTCATTATCCAAATTACAATGAGCAGACATAGGGTTTAGTGTTCATTTCAAGTGTGTTTTTTGCATTTAGAAACTGTTACTGTCAACTTTCAAGATAAGATCCAAAGAGCTGTCACTATCAGTCAAGAAAGTCCTTTTTAGGCTGAAAAAACAAAACAAACCCATCAGAGAGATAGCAAAAACATCAGGCGTATTTGGAACATTCTTAAAAAGAAAGAACTCACCAGTGAGCTCAGCAACACCAAAAGACCTGGAAGACCCCGGAAACAACTGTGGTGGATGAAGAATTCTTTCCCTGGTGAAGAAAACACCCTTCACAACAGTTGGCCAGATCAAGAACACTCTCCAGGAGAGAAGACTACACCAGAGTGAATACAGAGGGTTCACCACAAGATGCTAACCATCGTTGAGCCTCAAAAACAGGAAGGCCAGATTAGAATCCTAAAAAGGCCTTCAAAGTGCTGGAACAACATCCTATGGGCAGATGAGACCAAGATCAACTTGTACCAGAGTGATAGGAAGAGAAGATGGAGAAGGAAAGGAACTGCTCATGATCCTAGGCAGTGAAGCATTGTGTTAGTAGTGACATGGCGTGGGTATGTACAGTATGGCTGTCAATGGAACTGGTTCTCTTTTATTTATTGATGATGTGACTGCTGACAAAAACAGCAGGATGAATTCTGAAGTGTTTTGGGCAATATTTTCTGCTCATATTAAGCCAAATGCTTTAGAACTCATTGGATGGTGCTTCACAGTGCAGATTGAGAATGACCCAAAGCATACTGCAAAAGCAACCAAAGAGTTTTTGAAGGGAAAGAAGTGGAATGTTACGCAATGGCCAAGTCAATCACCTGACCTGAATCCGATTGAGCATGCATTTCACTTGCTGAAGACTCACTTCCAGCCTCCGCCGCTGAGACTGCAGCTCTGCACAAGACGTTTGGCCAGCAGAGAAATTAAAATGGTCATGCCCAACTGAGTCTGGTTTCTCTAAAGGTTTTTTTCTTCACTTTCGTCAATTAGTGAAGTTTTTTTTCCCTCTCCGCTGTCGCCACTGGCTTGCACGGTTCGGGATGTGAAGAGCTGCGCATCGTTGGATTTGCTCTTCAGTGTTTGGACTCTCAGTAGTGATTTTTAAACCACATTGAATTGAAAGACAAAACTGAAGGGAACATGCCCCAAGAACAAGCAGGAACTGAAGACAGTTGCTGTAGAGGTCTGGCAGAGCACCTCTAGGAATGAAACCCAGCGTCTGGTGATGTCTATGCATTCCAGACTTCAGGCTGTAATTGACTGTAAAGGATATGCAACCAAGTATTAAAAAGTGAAAGTTTGATTTATCATTATTATTTTGTCCTATTACTTTTGGTCCCTTAATAAGTGGAAGGCACATAAAAGTGGAAGGCAAACTTGTAATTCCTACAGCGTTCACCTGATTTGGATGTAAATACCCTCAAATTACAGCTGACGGTCTGCAGTTAAAGCACATTTTGTTAGTTTCATTTCAAATCCATTGAGTTGGTGTATAGAGCCAAAAATGGTGTATAGAGCCAAAAATGTCAGAATTGTGTCGAAGTCTAAATATTTGTGGATATATATATATATATATATATATATATATATATATATATATATATATATATATATGAAGAGTTCATGCATTCATAACGTTTGTTTGCGCAGCAGCGCTACTTTGAATGAGTCCGATTTACTATACATTAAACGGCAACTCCATTTCACGAAAGACAAAGTTAAGATGCTGTTCTTTTATTCCGCATGGATGCTATGAGGTAAAACAACAGACGAAAAAGAGACCAAGACCTTGAGTATAGTAAGGATGAATAAATGACATCCTTTTATTTGCACAGTAGGCCTACCTTGTGTTTTTTGTTTTTGTTTTGTTTTTTTTTTTGCTAATGCAAACTATGTTTTAAAATATCAATAAAATGTATAAAACTATACAATTTTTATATTACTTCAAAAAGTATATTTTTTTTGTAATGGACAATGCACAGATATTGAAGTTTCACAATATTTTACACTACATTTTTTGAATCTAACAAGCTAGTTTACATTGCTCTACTTACATTAAATCCAAATCCCAAATATCAGAAATGACAACAGATTGTTAAGATTTAATTAATGTAAATTTTAATGTTATTGATTAATGCACTTGAAAGATTTCATTCATTCATTTTCTTCTGCTTAGTCCCGTTTATCAGGGGTTACCAGAGCGGAATGAACTGCCACTTACTTGACAGATGTATTTTTAACTTCAGGTGGTTTGTGGTTGTGTTTTATGTTTGGTAAAATAATTTCTAATTGCATCTTTAGTGATTTTTCAACTTATTACACTGTCTTGTCTTAATAGGTGGATTTAGAGGGTTTTGCATAAAAAGCACAAGTGGATTTAGCTGGTTTTGATGCAAAAGAAAATCTACCTTGTTAAAAAAAACAGAGAATTGTCTAAAGTGACATTTTTGAAAAAAGGTATTTTATTTACTAGCTAATAACCTTATCATTACATATAAAATGAAACGTCTGAACCTAAACAGAGGAGCCTGATAGAAAATGCTCATTTACAAGAAAAGAGGTCTGATGGATTAAGAGGGTTTTGCATCTGAACTCTTAATAAATCAGCATACTATATATATATATATATATATATATATATATATATATATATATATTTTTTTTTTTTTTGGACATGATAGTATGCTGATTTAGTTACTGCTTTGACATGACTACTAAAACTAAAATCTGACCCCAGAATCACACCAGAATCTTGACCTTATTTTTTGTGGTTTGACCCCTAGAGCCAAGGCATGCATTCACTTTGAGAATTATGTGTCATTTCTATTTCCAAATGCAATGACTTTGACATCGAATTTGACTTCGGCATAGTGTCATCAGCATATCTGTGGTAAGAAATATGGTCTTGGGTAATCAAGATATTAAAAAATAAAAATCAGTGCAACATTTTTAACAACAGTGAAGGAAATGTGTAAAACCTTAGTTATTAGTAAATCTACAAGTATGTCCATAATTGTGTGGGGGTCCCTGTCCCTTTTACAGCATTGATTTTAGGATCATAAATGCAAATATTAAAATCCCCAGCAATGGTAAAATAGTCAAATTTAGAGGTTGATAACAGTTCTGTAATATTTTGGAGGTCTGTAGATAATGATCAGTAAAATGCATGGAGCACCACGTGCTATACTCAGATATTCAAAAGACAAATAATCACCAAATGACACTTGCTTACACTCAAAGATATATTTAAATAGAGCAGCTATTCCCCCACCTCTCCTTTTAGCTCTGCAGACTCATAAAATCATAGTTTGGAGGAGCTGCTTAATTTAGGACTGCCATTTAGCCAGAAAAATTTAGGCATACTGTATTGATAAAATCATTGACTATAAGTGACTTATTGTTTAGTGATCTGATGTTTAATATCCTGGGGTCTGAAAATGCATATACGCATTTTAGAACATCCCTATTTAATGATTTGGGGGGCTTTCTGTCCACATGGCTTGCAAACACTTAAATGAGCAAACTCTTTTTGAAATCAAACGTTTTCTGGTTTAGTAATCCACATGGAATGAATGCAATTCAGTATTTGCAGATAAGAGATCCTTATTTGCTGATGAGTTCCCGCCTTGAACATTCAAACCCAAATCACATACCAACAGCCATTTCCATATTTATTTATAAGTTAAATAAAAGTCAAAAAATATTATTTGATTTAAAGTAATTGTTTTTTGTGTGAATGTTCATTCATTCATTCTCTTTCTTTTCGGCTTAGTCCCTTTATTAATCCAGGGTCGCCACAGCGGAATGAACCGCCAACTTATCCAGCACATGTTTTAAGCAGCGGATGCCCTTCCAGCTGCAACCCATCTCTGGGAAACATCCATACCCACTCACTCACACTCATACACTACGGACAATTTAGCCTACCCTGTACCGCATGTCTTTCGACTTGGCACTTCCTACTGCGCCACTGCGTCACTCCTTGTGTGAATGTTGTTTAAAACATTATTTACTCCTGTGATCACAGCTTAAAGTTTCCAGTGTCTTAAAACCATTTCTGAAATTATATTATGTTAAATTATTATTTATTAATATGCTGAATTAATTTAAAATGCGCCACACATTCTCTATTGGAGACAGGTCGGGACTGCAGGCAGGCCAGTCAAATACCTGTATTCTCTTCCTCTGCAGTTTTGTATATTGTGTATATTTCTGCATATTGTGCTCCAAAATCTCTATGTACTTTTCAGCATTAATGGTGCCATCACACGGTGCTATCTCAGATGCAGAAAAGCTAGTTTATGCTTTTATGACTTCTAGGCTGGATTACTGTAATGCTCTGTTTGTTGGTCGCCCAGCATCCTCTATTAATAAAATGCAGCTGCCAGAGTTCTTACAAGGTCATGAAAATATGACCATATCACCTTAATTTTATCTTTTTACACTGGTTGCCAATTAAGTCAAATATTGATTATAAAATATAGCTTCTTACCTATAAAGCTTTAATGGGCACCTAGGTTAGCCCTTTTTTCAGATTTAATATAAGTGTTTTGCTTCTCCAGAATGTGTCTGTAAAGTTTCAGCTCAAAACACCCATCAGATTTTTTATTATACCTTTTATTAAATTCCTATTTATACATTTTTGCACTGGGTGGTGGTTTTGGTGTACTGCTCATTTAAGGCTGGTCCTCCCCGCCCACCGTTTCTACGTGCCTTTCTGCGTTCCTCAATCTCCTCCCTTGGCTGTGTCAGACAACAGACAGACTTAAAGGAAGCAGATCTCACGTCGCGTTTGTGAGAAATACTACAGTAAGAACTTTATCAATGAGTATTTATTGTGCAGTTGCATCGCACAGTCACACAAAGTTCACGCGCGCACACACAGATACACGCGCACACACACACCGCAGCAGACACACACAAACACACACACACACACACACACACACACACACACACACACACACACACACACACACACACACACACACACACACACACACACACACACACACACACACACACACACAGAGCACCCGTTTAGCTTTGCACTCTTTTTGCATCCAAATGTGACAGGATACAGGTTAATATCCACTGCTGTAGGGATATATGTTATGTTAATGTACAAAATAAACCTGATTTAATGTCCACAAACCGGGATTGAAGCGTGTTCTTTTATAATTGTTCTGACACACGGCTGTGCTGATGAAGTAAAGCTAAGCTAAATCGTTGTACTTCATTACACACATGCACTGTTTTAAAACATTTTAAACATGTGAAACTTACTCTTGATCACATTTGATGATCATTGATGATCCTAGCAAACCGAACACACCTTTTATTCCAGGTTGCTTTGTGCACGTCTGGTCTTGTTGATATGATTATACACGTGACTACTGGGACATGTTAATACCCGCAGCTGTCAATCAATTGGGTGGGCAGGGGGACCGCACTCCTACGTAAAGTTGCGGTCGATCTGAAAACCGCTCCAACTGGTCCACCGTTTTTATGTTGCTAAATTGAAAAAAAAGGACTGGGTGTGTTTATATCACCCCAATATGACGGTCTATACACCATACATGCACATATGTCTTTCCAAACAGCTTGAAAAGTAGATTTTTCACCATAGGTGCCTTTAAATAATCTGGCTCCTGTTTATCTAACCAACATTCTGATTCGCTACAATCCAACCCGCTCTTTAAGATCTCAAAACTCAGGGCTTCTAGTAGTACCCAAAATAGCAAAGTGCACTAAAGGAGGTAAAGCCTTCTCATTTATGGCTCTTAAACTCTGGAATAGCCTTCCTGATTATGTCAGAGACTGACACACTCTCTCAGTTCACAGCTAGATTAAAGACCTATCTTTTCAGTATGGCATACACACTATGCATCACATTAAGGTATGTGAACGTATTTGTTGGCAAACTGGCGATCCTCTGCTCACTTTTGCCCCAAAAGAACTAGACTTTTCTTGAATGCTGCACCGTCCACTGCCCCAAGCAAGTCAACCACCAACACTTTAAGTCACTGTGTTGTGCACTTTTGAGTCACAATCACTCTCCATTAATGATTCAAACTGCATCATGTTCAGTTATGAGAGACAACAAAATAAAACTCTCTTCAATATCCCTATTATTATATCAGATGTGTTAATAAATGTCGATGATTTTGCATAAAATGACTTTTTCCTGCTGGAATTTATTGCCTTCTCTAAGTGAAGTTTAGTTATAAACAAGTTTCGAGAGGATCACATGCTTATGATTGCTAGCGGCTGGATCTGCATTATCCAATTCTCAATGCACCAATCAGACGACTCCTAAGCTACTACAAATACCCTGGGTTACGTACCACCGCTATCTTCGTTTTGAAGAATCCCCCCATCCACCCCTACTCCTCCTTCTTCCTAGATGGGTGACACGGTGGCCCAGTGCTTAGCACTGTTGCCTCACAGCAAGAATGTCTCTGGTTCTAGGCTTTACCAAACCAGCAGACATTTCTGTGCGGAGTTTGCATTTTCTCCCCGTGCTCACGTGGGTTTCCCGGTTTCCTCCCACCGTCCAAAAAAAAACCATGCAACATAAGTTAATTGACTAATCCAAACTGGCACTATAGACATGCTCCTAGTAAATGGTTATCTCTCAAGAGCAATCACTGGCTGTTCATTGGTTATTACAGCGGGGGAGTTCTCGAGATCTACCTGAGCTCAAACTCCCTTCTCGCCTTGCAACGGGAGGGAGCCCCGGGCTCGAGGATCTTATGAGCTCAGGGCTCTCTCCCGGGACAGCATGCCAAACAAGCTTATAATTAATCATCAGCTAAGTGTGAACTCTTGAAATCACATTACATTCTTCCAGGTGTCTGTTAGATCTCAACACTAGATTAATATAAATCGAATGATTTGAAACGAAGATTGTGCTGTGAATGTGATAAATATTGAAATATTAGGGGTGTAACAAGATCAGGAGATCTGTTGTGTCTTGTGAGATTTGACAGGTCTCAGGATCATGTCATGGTGGATGCCGTTAGCCTCATGGGCAGTGCTCCAACATACAGTAAGTATAAAAATTCTCCACACCCCTGTTAAAAATTCCAGGTTTCTGTAATGTAAAAAATTAGATAAAAAATAAATCATTTCAGACTCACCTTTAAAGAGGTTTACTAACAACCCAAATAAAAACAAGCTGAATTTTTTAGGGAGGAGAAAGAAAAATATGACACTTGCGTAAGTGTTGCATAAGTGTGCACACCCTGTTATAATGGGAGAATTATAATGTGCAGAATTAAGCATTCACATTTAAATGTATTCTAAATAACAGTCAGTAAACATTTGCCCTCATTTCAAGTGCCTTAGAATAACCCCACAAAAAAAAAAAATTTCCTAACATTTTCTTACTCGCACCTTAAAGCAAAGTTTGATGCTTAAAGTCTTCAAGAAGCCTCATTAGTTTAGTACAACACTGTATTTTATACATTTTAGGGGGCTGTGACACAGAGGTGAAGACAAATCATGCAAATGAATACAGGAATGAGCTTGGCCCTAGAACCTAGTGGTTCTGATCTCTTTAGCATAAATTAGTGAATTAGTACTAATTTAAATGCATAGGCAGACAGACAAAAAGCATGTAGACAAAAGGTTAATGTCTCTCACACATTAGGGTTCGTTCTTCGTACCTCGCTTAAATGATCTAAGATGATTTGGCAGATCCTGGATCTTTTAATCTTGATAATTGATCTCTGGCTAATTTGGTTTTTCAAACAACTTCGCGAATCAGATTTAAATGTCTGGATGATCTGATCTGAGATTGCTGCGTGTGTTGTGAAGGACAGATCTAGCGATCCTCGAAATCATGATCAGCAATGCAACGATTGGCTGACGGCACAGCAGCATAATGACATCATCTGATTAATATTCAATTATCCATGTGAGCAAAATTACATCAAATTCATAGTAAATGGTTTAAGTATGATACGAAATAACTTTCCACATTTGTGGTGAGCTGCAGGCTTTACACTTTCATGTGCCATCATGTATTTCAATGCATTTCAATGTATTTAGTTCTACATTTAGAGAAGATTTTCTTTATTATAGGCCTACTCAAGTTTTTTTAATCGGCATAAAGTAACTGTATAAATTAATTTTGCATCAAAAAGCATTTTGATATCTGTAAAGGTGTCAGTCACTGGCATATTAGTGGTCAAAACACATGCATAACTGCATAAATTATTAGGCCTATATATTTTTTTTTTAAGTCGAATATTGTGCATGTACGCATTTGTAGCCAAAAAGTTCATATCAATAAATTTCATCTTTGAACCACCAGGTGGCACTCTTTGTACTTTTATTTCAAAGATTGCATAAGTTTTATTAAAATATATTTTTTAACTTTATATATTTTTTACTTATATATACTTATACTAAATATATATACTTTTTAGTATTATCTTTGCTTGAACTAACTCGATCTAATTCAATTTATATGAAATGAGCCTGCTTCCGAGCAGGTTTGAGCTACCAGAACTGTTGCTATGACAACAACTCTTTGAAAACGAAACGATCCTGGATCATGTTTAATTGTCAATATCCAAATCCAGCTAACTGAGTAATCCACTTACGAAGAACAGACCCCTGAACTGGCAAAAATTATATTTTATTTTAAGTCATATTTTAATCATCTGGATCATTTTAGTTTGTCTAGTTTTAGCCAACTAAATTTCATAAGATTTTAACTGACTAAATCTACTGTAGATTTAGTTGACTTAAATATATTTAGTTTAATTTAAGCGTATTTTAGTTAAAATACTGTATACATTTAATGTACAAAATATTCAAATATGGAACATAGCTTTTCCATAGAAGACTAAAAAAATGATATGTGCATTGTTTATAACTTGCATATGACATTCTTTATTCTTGAAAACAATAATAGAAAATGCAGAAGTTTTCAGTTATTTAGCAAACCATTTATTTTATAGGGGTAAACTACTTGTCTGTCAACCAGTCTGTCGAACAGTTTCAAACCATTAAATCTTTAAAATGCCTTAAAATAATTTAAAGAGGCCTTATTATGCAATAGAAAGGTCACATTTTGATTTTAGGGTCTTTAACAACAGGTTGATATGCACATAAGTTCAAAAAACACTTTCATTGTC
The DNA here is from genome assembly GCF_903798145.1 of Danio aesculapii. Taxonomy (NCBI): domain Eukaryota; kingdom Metazoa; phylum Chordata; class Actinopteri; order Cypriniformes; family Danionidae; genus Danio; species Danio aesculapii. The sequence goes on from NC_079458.1 coordinate 28,357,784, forward strand.
TTATAATTTGCATTTATGTTTAACTAATTATCCCAATGACTCCCATTTGATTTGCTTGGCTATACTGTAGTATTGTTGTGAAAATTAACTTTAACCATGTATTCCAACAGCCGCATCTCAAGCCATCTCATAGTGATCAGTGTGATCAGTCATGATTAATCCCATCCCCTGTACTCTGCTATTGAAGGGCAGGTTCAAGTTTTCCTGGGTCTGGTGTATCATATGGTAATGTTTCGTATCGACGTCAACACAAAATGGCTAAAGATTTGAAACCAAAACTATTCATATAAACGAGTCCACAAACGAGTCCACTTTGAGAATCAATAGTTAATGCACTTTCAGATTTAAACTTCAACTTGACAATTTCATTCACTTAGAGTTGGGTTAGGGTTAGGGTGCATGTAACGTGATTTTCAAAAACCAATAATCAGGCTTTAAGTCCACTTTGCAATGTCGATCTATACCAGGATTCTGACCAGAACCAGAAAATCAGAGCACATTACATCTTTTTCTCAGGTCTTTACACTGGCACCCAGTTACATCCAGAATAGATTTTAATGTATTATAACTTGTCTATTAACCACTAAATGGCCTAGGACCTCAATACATTTAAGGCCTTAAACCATGGTAAAGTTATTTAGGACATTAATATCTGCAGAAATTCAATTCAGTTTAAAATGCAGTTTGTTCATGAATGAGAGGACTCTCTCCGTCCGTTCAGAATGAAAACACAGTGAAGGGCATATTCGTTCAGTACACTCAACCAATCATGTGGTCTGCACACTGCTGCACAGTATGGTCATGCTGATGAGAGATTAGTGAATGACAAATTTGAGTCAAAAAAATTAAGTGAATGAGTTTAGTTAAAGAGCCCATATTATGGGTTTTTGAAAATGCCCTTCCATGTAGTGTGTAACACAGCTCTAAGTGAAGTGAAATATCCAGCTAAGGCTTAAATCTGTAAGTGTACAGTGTTTAAAACTATTGATTCATCTATAAAAGAGTCGACTCATAGTGCTTCAAACGAGTCGTCTTGATAACGAGTCATTAGGTGTTTCGCGATGACGCAGCCACGAAACACAAGCCTCGCCAGTAGTTACGCGCGCAAACCAGGGAGATTTGAAACCTGCGGCCCCGCCCACTAACACAGAAAAAACACTAGACACACACACACAGACGCCGCCGGTCGAATGAAGTCACGCTGTGCTCAGATGGATAATATTGACAGTCTCTACCCAAAGATGAGTTGTGAACTGTGAAGAGTCAGTGGTTGAGGTTTATTCACTAGTGTAAGTAAGTGCGATTAAAATTGTTGCCTCGTTTAACTTGCAAATTATGTATTTATTGTGTTTTGTTACTTGTTAACCTGGTACAGTACACGCGGTTACTCTTTATATTCTCTTATCACATGTAAGCCACGTTAAAAACACGACGCGTGCCGCTTTGTTTACGGATTTAACGTTAAAGGCTTTTGTGAGCTCGCGTTCCACTTCCGTTTGTCGTTGCTATGGCGATCGTAAGCTAGGAGACAGGAGACTCCTATGTCGATCTCCCTAGTTCTGAGGAGGAACGTGATGTGTTTATGTGTGTGTGTGTGTGTGTGTGTGAGTGAGAGAGAGAGAGAGAGAGAAAAAGAACAGGTAGAGTTTGTGACGCCTAGGGGCTAGGAGACAGGAGACTCGCGTCGCTTTCCTTAGTTCTTCTGAGGAGCGTTGTGTGTGTGTGTGTGTGTGTGTGTGTGTGTGTGTGTGTGTGTGTGTGTGTGAGAGAGAGAGAGAGAGAAAAAGAACAGGTAGAGTTTGTGACGCCTAGGGGCTAGGAGACAGGAGACTCGCGTCGCTTTCCCTAGTTCTTCTGAGGAGCGTTGTGTGTGTGTGTGAGAGAGAGAGAGAGGGAGAGGGAGAGGGAGAGGCTAGGAGACTCGCGTCGATCTCCCCAGTTCTTCTGAGGAGCGTTGTGTGTGTGTGAGAGAGAGAGAGGGAGAGGGAGAGGCTAGGAGACTCGCCTCGATCTCCCCCGTTCTTCTGAGGAGGGTTGTGTGTGTGTGTGTGTGTGTGTGAAAAAAAGCCTTACACTATGAAGCGCGTGTGCACTGTGACTACTTTTATAATGTTGATTACCAGCTGGGCATTTCACTCTGTCTCGTGCTGAAGCCTGTCACTGTCGACCAATCGCAGCAGGCTGTCATCGGTCCAATCAGCGCAGATTAGCTTCGCGCTGAGGACGGGTTTGGGAACAAATGAATCGCTGAACGATTCATATGGGAGTCGCTGGGATAATTAGGTAAAAATAAATGCAGATTATAAGACCATAAAAGTGTTTTATGACCTTGCATGCATATTAGACTGTTGTTGGAGACCCTTACAACCTACATATGACCCTATTTCATGTATAATATGGGCTCTTTAAAACATTTTTTACAGGCAGACATGCCCACAAATGTTTATGTTTTTGTCCTTTATATGCATATCAATTATGTTCATTGTGCAGTGGTATAGTTTATATTAAAGGTGAAAAAATCTGAAATTATTTAACGGTCTAATTTTGTTTTACACCACAGAAACCTGTTAATTAAATATAACATGGAAAATCTGAAATAAAAATGTTACATTAGGTTAGACATTAAAGGTGCAGTAGGTGATTGTCTTCAGAAACATTTTTTGTTATTTGGGTACTCTAGTTCTCTGCTGGATCATAATGTGTCCATACAAAGCACCATAATTTATGGATGGATTATTGCTAAGAGTGTCATTCTAAAACTGTGGAAATTCGGTTCCTCAATTTAAGACATGGTTAACTTATCTTATTCAAATATTGCACGTGGAAAGAGTCTGTTATGGAGTTATTGATAATCTTGCTAAGTATTACAATATATGGCAAGCATTTCTTGCTCACCTGGACCAATATAATGTGGATTCTAAGCAGCAGTGTACTGCTTAATATGCTTACTACCCCATTGACTGTCTCTTTGTATTTTCATTGAAACCGTTTATGTGCCCTAATTGGTTTTTAATAATAACTTAATTTTTTTTCTTTAATTATTTATTATTATTATTACTTTATTATAACCATCATTTTCTTTGCATTATAAATGCTTATTTCTTGTATTTTTTGTTATTGCTGTGTTGTTTGGTAATTATTAAAAATGTATTGTAAAACTAATAAAAACACTTGTTTAAAAAAAAGAAATATTTTTTGTTGTGCTCGTTCAAAGTCTCTTAACATTCCTATAGTAATGATTAAAGTAAATGATCTAAATGTGTTTATTTTTATATTCTGGGTAAGGCATAAAACTAAAAAATGTTCATCCAATTAAAGTGTCGCGCAGACATCTCTCGTAATACCAATAAGTATCTCAAACTGTCTGTCAGCAAACACAGTTTTGAACTAATGCGAAGCCATTTGCATGCAGATCCGCCGTTTGTGTGCTGTGCTTTCATGAGAGAAAGAGAGGGAGAGCGCACGAAAATCAAATCAAAACTTTTTAAAAACCTGAATCAATATTGGAGTTACCTTTGCACTCTGGAGGAAGGATGACACCATGGCTGAAGGATTTCTTTTAGGCAGGTTATGTTCTGTTTTAAAACTATTTTAGCCACGCAATGCTGATGTAGATGTTGTTGTTACAAATGGGTTATATGCACAGAAGTGTTGTTCAGCCACTGAAATCTTCCGGTGAAAGATTGATGTGACTATTTTCAGTTTCATAAGGGACCTTTTACAGCATCGATAATGTAGATTTTATTTAGTTTAACAACAAAACACAAGTAAATAGCGCTATACCGCTTAGCCTGCTTTACTGAGGTGAAATTGGTTTTATATTCACATCACATTTGTTCATTCTTGAACTATGGAGACCTGTGACCCGCTCCCTATATTGTTTACCATGCTACTCTGAATATTCGCTCTGAAATAGCATGCAAGTATGGCTCAGTAATGAGTGTAATGTGTGCACCGGACAAGCACTAGTCGCTTTTAACACATGAGAGAGGGTTCTGCTGTCATCTTTAAGGTGTGCATGCTCGTGCTTCAGGAGGCGTGGCTCTGGACGCCAGGGGAGGGACTGTGATTATGCTATAACAGGTTGGCATTGTGGAAGATCACCTACTGCACCCTTAAATCAACAAGGATTTAAATTTCTTTATCTAATGCAGAGTTCACACTGTGTAAAAGCATTAGTGAAATATAGAAACATTACTTGCCTGTGCATGCTGCACGGAAATCAGTGATTTTGATTTAGCATGTTAAACCAGGTCATCAAAATTTTTAAAAGAGGGACAGAGACATCTCACGATTCAATAAAATATCTTTTTAAATTTAATATGAGCAAATTATGAATTTTATATGTGGCCGGACTATCCCGTTAACTATCTAAAATTTAACAAAACAAGTAAATATAAGACCCCCACCGTCCACTCCTGTGACTCCACTCATTGTGCTGATGACTTTGTAGTGGCCGGGCCAGTAGTGTGGCATGAGAAAGTAGGCCAAGTCTGCTATTGGATGTCCAGTAGTGGACAGTTCCCAATCCAGCAAAGCCAACACACGAGCCTGAAAAAAGGAGATTAGCCTTTTCATTTTTCCCAAGATGTAAATGTATTAATTTAATATACATACATACATACACAGAGACAAACAGAGAGAAAGAAAGGAGGGGGGAGCAGATTATGGATTCAATCCCTCTAAATAGCATTTTAAGTATTTTTCCACAGTGAATCTATATAAAAAAACAATGTTTAATTGACTAAGCAATTTTTTTTATGATTTAAAAAACCTGTACAGTAGGAGAGTGATTAAAATGTCTCCACGATCTGCAGCTC
>NC_079458.1:28725103-28760103 GCF_903798145.1 Danio aesculapii
TGAATAATAAGAATTATAAATGTTAATTTCAATAGTTTATTAATCATTTAATAACTAATTCTGAATAATTTTAACAACCCCCAACTACTCTTAAATACAAATGGTTTGTAAATAATGCAATACTTAATTTAGTAATAAAAATTAAATCAATAACAAAGTATGAAAGTACAATTAATAAGCACATTATAAACGTGGTTCTAAGTCAAGAATAGAGTATTTGTAGCTGCAGTTATAAACTGCTTACTAACGCTTATTAATGTAAAGGTAATGCTTAACAAACAATTAATTCACTAGATGTTAATGGTTAGTAAATTATTCATAGTGTGTAGTTATTATAAAGTGTTACCCATTTTTCTACACTATTTTCCTTAATTCTGCAGTCACTACTATACTTTGTTTATTTCTTGTCTACAGTAGAATAATCGGTCTTGTGATTCCTTTCAAACAAATCATGCACAGAAAAAATCATATCAGACAGAGTGACTTCAAGACATAAACTCTTTATAACTGAAGCAAACATGTACAGTGTGGAAGCATTACAATTGTCAAACAACATGCAGTGCACAAGTCAGTGAGAGACTGTTCTGTGTCTCACTAATGAGAAGATAAAGCATGTCTACATATAAAATTTTACATGCCCTATAAAATTATAATAAATAAGGTAAATTGAATTGTTAAATTGGGAAACTGAAATTTTCTTTAGCTTATATCCAACAGAAACAGTTCAAAATTATATTTTCAAACGTAAAACAGTTATTTTAAATTGTGAAAAAATATATAGATTTTTACAGTACTTTAGATAAAAAAAAAATGAAGATCAGCAAGATTCTGAAAGAAGATTCTTCTTTAAAAACATAAAAAAATAAAATGTGTATGACCAGGAGTGTATGTAGATTTATTACTTTAAATTAATCTCATATGACAAGATTTAATTATTACAATCAATTTTAGAATTATAAATGCCCATTTTTAAATTTTTAGAGGATTTTATTTTGCCTTTAGACATTTTGAGACAGATCTAGGATCAGTTTAATAGTTCATATGAAAGTAAAAGGTTAAAGCTGTATCATCAAAGGCTGATATTGGTTCTAGCAAAAAGCCAGTACAGGTCAGGATAAACGGCGGAGAGAATCAGAGTTTAACCATTTTTTTTATTTATTTATTTATTCTTTTTTTTTTTTGTGGGAAATGACAAAGAAAACACATTGGGTCTGTCAAGGGTGATGATGATATTTGTTTAAATGTAACTCCTGGGTCTCAATGTTAGTGTCTCTACGCTGCAGCAAACTTGGCGAGATGAACCGTATGTTTGGAGTAGGAATTAACTTCACATCACAGAGAAAAATCTGCAATCAGTAAGCCAAATTACATCCATGTTTTTTCCACATCAATTAATCAACTATCCCCATCTTTCCCCTCAAACCTCAGCCCCCACCTCTAATTAATGAAAGGGGACTGGCCATCTGGGAATGACTAACAGTGTAGAAAAAGAGAGAGCTCACGAGAGTAAATAAAATACCCTCATTCACAAAAACTAAGAAAAATAAAATAAAATAAATACATACATAAATTTTTTTACAAGGAGAATGTTAAAGGAAGAAGCTTGATGTTTCAAATGCCAGTGGTCAGCGCTGAGGGTAACACATTACAAAAGTAATTGCATTACAGAAATATACTACATTTGCTTTAACACAGATACATAATGCATAACTTATACCATATTAATATCATTGCATTCTCAGTAGTGCACATTACAGAACATTTTATTACATTACAAGTGGGGCCAAGGACAAGAATGTAAAGTTGTGGGGATAGTAATATTGTCTCTGTCACCTCTGGCTTGTTTGGTTGGTACTGGTTTAAGTGGATTTTCCTTCAACAATGATATTAGTATTAAACAGAACTGCGTCAGTTTTAAATAAAACTACAACAGCATTCTACTACTAACTCTCCTGCTTGATTGATATGATGAAATGTTCACAAAATCTGCAATATTCTTGTGGATGTATTATTTTTTCTTCATCTATGTTAAGCTGCTTTGACCCCATTTACATTGTAAAAACATTGTAGAAATAAAGATAACTTAAAGATAGCTAGGGCTTTATATAATGCCTTGGATGTGACTAGATGATAAAGCCCTATACACTGTTATTTGTTTCTGATTGAAAAGCCTCTTCAACAAGGCTATTAGGTCACAGTAAGAGGAAAGATGTGAGACAAAACACTACATGTTTGTTCCATTCAAAATTTCAAATAAGTTCTCTTCACTGGATATGCCCAATGAGAAATCTGCTAAACGTGCCCCAGTAATTGGAGAGTATTTAATGTTCCGTACAAAACACCAATTACCACAGTCATTCTTTGCCAGTAGCCTGAGGACTTGATATCCAATCAAACTTATAAATGCAGGTTAAGCAAAAAGTTCAGGAGGATTGTTATTCAAGTCAGCACTACTGACACCCATCTACGTCAGGTAAGCAACAAAATATATTTGTGAACTTGAACTTAGTCCTCTGCTTGGGGGTTATGTCAGGAAGCCGACAGAACTAAAACGGGTCATCTACTAGCCATCACAAGGTACCTGCATGTCAAATAACCTGCATAAACCATATTGTCACCTACTGTAGGTACTATAATACACTTGGCATATTAAACAATAAATTACATTTCTCAAAATACTTATTTTGCAGTTACAATGCAATTACAAATCAAAAAATTCATTTTGTTTAACAGAAAGCTGGATAAAGCCAGCTGATGACTCAACTTTAAGTGACCAACTCTGAGGGTCTGTTTACACCTGACTGCTTCATGCATTTTTTGTCCTTTAATAAGGACATGTCTAAATGCCCTCCAAAACCCGTTAAAGGATATATATCTGACCACTTCAGGAAGTGGTTCGTAACTTCAGGAAGTGGTTTGAGATGCATTCCACATGAACCTGGAAAGGTCTGATGCATATGGTTGTAGAAATAAAAAAATTTAAACTGCCTAATTTATTCCTCTCAAAATTTAATAGAACAGTAAGATGGCAGGAAATTAAGTGGGAGAGAAAGGAGCGACAAAAACAGAAAAGGTCCACAAGCTGGGATTCAAACTTAGGACACCCGGAATGCTGTTGCCCTATATGCCAGCACTGTAACCACTAACCAGTGGGCTGGCACTGATATAACATGAATTATTTTCTATATTTTCAAGGGTATATTGTTTGTTCCACGTTAGGCTGTGCTAAACAGTACAAGTGACTATAACTACTATTAATTTTCATTTTACAAATGTCTTAATAAAATTTCTATGAACTATGTTATGAACTGCAGTTTTTCTGCGTGTATATTCTCTCTCTCTCTCTCTCTCTCTCTCTCACCATATACATATATCGGCCTTGTCATTTTCACAGGTACCGCCTACTTCAAAGCACTATTGACTGACAGGACTGCCAATCCTAATCAACTGTGTGACGACGACTTCTCTCGCTGCCAATCAAGCTCACTGCAGAGCCCTTTAAATCAGAAGCGGCAACGGGAAGAGATCAGCTGTTGTTGTTGTTGTTGTTATTGTTGTTGTTTTGGCGTGTTGTCTGTTTGGTGGTGTCAGTATGCGTTTGTAGCTGTTACTGATGTTGACTTTGGGTGAGATTTAATGATGTTGACTTTGAGTGAGATTTAATGATGTTGACTTTGAGTGAGATTTACTAATGTTGACTTTGAGTGAGATCTGCTTAGGAGTTCTGATGTGTGTTTTTACATCATTAGCCTGCTAATGCTTCATTACAAACCTTTTGTGACTTTTGTCAAGAGAAGATTAAGAGAATATTTTCATTATATTTATTTCTTTGATTTGCTAGCGCAAACTTCAATTCCCTTTCACGTTTGTCTTGGTTCTTCTCAACATTATATTATTGTTTGTAAATATTGTAAATACTGTGGAAGAAATAAATCTTTTTCCGGTGCTAATTCGTTGTTTTGTGGTTTTCTTTTGCCATTTTCATCTTCAGTTTATACTTTGGTCATCTCTATGTTACTCCTTTTAATTCCCTAGACATATTTCCATCAGGGATAGTAACAACTAGATCCAAGTAGAGTAAAAAAAAATTATCTGAGATCAGATTAAATCTATGAAACCTGTTTAGGGATTGGCTACTGGCTGGTGATCTGAATGAAGCTATGTGGTTCTTGTGAATATTTAAGATATTACACATAACTCCCAGTGGAGAACCATTGAATTTGGAAACATTTTTTTTTTGTTGTGACATAAAGCCACAATTACTTAAAATCATGTGATTAACCATACCACAGTCTAGATATTAAATTGATGTTATTTGCCTGATCCATTAAAGCCTAAACACAACAATTCATTCACAAGCCCCACACCCTCATGTTGCAATTCGTTTTTTAATACTCGATCAGAGGGTTTGAGCTCACAAATTTCATAGCCCATCATGATCTTCTGACAGGTCTTTCAAGATTCAATGACAAGCCAGAGAACTACTGGGCATAGAAGCTAGCTTTGGCAATACAACTGAAGGACTTGATCTTAAGCCTAGTGAACAACTAGATCTACTGGTTTAGTGGCTTGGCCCAGAATCAACTGAACATGTAAGACACATTAGATCAGTTCACATAAGTTATCCAGATGTTGGCCTCAACATGGTCTCAAAATAGCTAGAGGAATGCTATGGATCTGCTAAAGCTATGAAGGCACCTCTCTTTAACAAGCTTGAATAATTCCCTAAGCTGTTGAACAAAAACCCGCAATGTCTCAGAGAGCTAAGAGACCTATTTATTGAGATGCAGATAGGCTTGACCTTCTGAGCTACTTCAAAAAGCATCAGCTCATATTTAGTTTACAAGAGAAATTGATATTGTAAGAAACTCTTTACAAATTAGAGTATGGTGTCAGCTCTCCCACCTTGTCAATTATTTTGTGATATAATTTGTTGTGAAGACCACATGAGAAGTTATCATAGCTTTAATTCGGTTATTCATAATATGTCATCATCGAGATGTGAGCGATTTTCACAGGTTTTGCTTTAAGAGCTCCTGTTACCATTCACAAAACATAACTTTGCTAAACCACACAAATAGATGAATCTAACAAAACAAATGGCAACATCAATAGGCAATATCCTATCAATAAACATCCTATCAGAAATTTCAAAGTTTCAAAGAAAATAACTTTCAGGAAAGTTAGGCTTACCTCAGAGAGAGCTCCATTTCCTTCAGATGCTGTTTTACTCAACAGGCAAAGGATTGTATATAAGGCAGTAATCCAGTGCTCTGAATGCAATACATAATACAGAACAGGTACAGAACCTTCAGCTATCCATAGTGGAGTGCAGAAAGAACTTTGTTCCCCAGTTGCCATATCCTTGTATACAGAAGTGTGTAGGGACCAGAATTATGTTAAAAAAAATTCCTGGTAATTATTTGAAGCCTGACCTTCTTCCTGGAAACCTTCCATTTTCCTTTATAGAGTAACAGTGCATCTGGAAAGTATTCATAGCACTTCACTTTTCCACATTTTTTATATCACAGCCTTATTTCAAAATGGATTAAATTCAATTATTTCTTCAAAATTCTACACATAATACCCCATAATGACAATGTAAAACAGATTTTTTAAAAATGGTTGCAAATTTATTAAAAATAATAAACCTAAAAAATTTTCTCCAAACGTAATGCCTGGTATTTACTCTAAAGAGTTTAATTTTAGTCTCATCTGACCAGAGAACTTTGTTTCTTCTGGTCTGAGAGTCCTTTAGATGCCTTTTGGCAAATTCCAGGCAGGAACAGGCTTCCGTCTGGCCACTCTACCATACAGGCCTGATTGGTGGATTGCTGCGCAGATGGTTGTCCTGTAAGGTTTTCTTTTCTCCACAGAAGAACGCTGGAGCTCAGACAGAGTGTTCATCAGGTTATTGATCAACTCCCTGACTAAGGCCCTTCTCCCCCGATCACTCAGCTTAGATGGCTGGCCAGCTCTAGAAAGAGTCCTGGTGGTTTCAAACATCTTCCACTTACGGCTGATTCCACGGACAAGCACATTCCAAACCCTTGCCAGATTTGTCTACGTGTATGAGCACATACATATTGGAGTCAAAGTATCTTTAGAAATGTCTCTTGCCATGGCTTTTCCATTAAATCACATTGATGAATTTAAGGTAAATCAACTGTGTTAGAATGTGAAATGAATTAAATATATAAGCCAATTGCAGATGAAAGAAAGGTACAAAATCATCGGAATGACAAGTGATGCACTAGCGTGTTATTCCCCTCACTCATCCCATGTGGGGAAGGGGGGTTTGGGTTGTTAGGAGTTCATTATCAGCATCTCAAGACAGATTCTTAAATCTATGCCACAAGGATTTGGATCATTAAGATTATCCCATCATGGCTTAAGTCGCAGCTATAGTTAACACTTGTCCTCTAGTACCTGTGTCTACAGCTCTAGATGCTCCTTTTAATCCTGACACAAGCAATTCTACTCAGAAGTCTTCAGCAGTTCCTCATCCACCAAAACATTGCGTGACAAGAACCTTTTTGTTCAAGTTCATAGATTGGCCAAAACATTCTGGAATCATTGAAGGAAATAGTATTTTGTAACCTTACAAAACCATAGAAAATGGCAGAATGAGAGCTACTATCTCCAAGTGGCAGATTTTGTGCTGTTGAAAGATATTCCGAGGGATTACTGACCCATGGGAAACGTGAGTGAAACGTTACTGGGAGAGTAAAGATAGTTGAGTTCAAAGTGGTCAAAGATGGATTTTCCAATTTCTAATTTTGTTTTACTGCTGTTCTCTAAGACTAAATAAACTAAATTACACTTGAAGGCATATTTTAGATACCAGATGGGGGTTGTGTTGTGTCCGTAATGATGGACACAACAATCTCTCTATGCCCCATTTGACTTTGGAGGATAATAAGATGTTTGGATGTGTCTGATACCTTTGCATTGAATATGTCAAACTGAGGGCTATTGTCTGTGGTCAAGGTCCTTGGCAGACCCCAGTGGGCGAAAATCAACCCCAGAAAGTCAATAATAGAACTGGATGTGACAGAGCCCATAGACGTAACCTCAGGCCACTTCGAATGTAGATCATAAACTACCACAAGGAAATTTGAATTATGAGGCACATCATGCAGTTCTCTACAGATATCTAGTTGAATGTGGTCCTATGATCGAGTTGGCCAAGCCAAAGACCCCAGAGGTGGTGGAATTAGTAGGCTTGTTTTCCGACCTAAAAGACATGGAACACAGTCCCGAACAAACTGTTTAATGTCCTTATCCAATCCTGGCTACCATACAAGATCGCTACAGTGCTGCTTAAGTTTAACTATGCCAATGTGGCCCTCATACGGCATGCCCAACACTCGTCCTCGAACTCATATGGCATACGGCTGTATATCTGTTAAAACTTGAGTTGGCCAACCAGTTACGACAAACTCACGGACAGCAGATAATGTGGAATCAGCAGCGTATTTCTCTGTAAGTTCCTCCAAGGACACAAAAGTTGCCGGGGGGGGATGCACAAGTTGAATGAGGTCACTGTCTTCTGCCACCTGACAGGTGACAATGGGAATTGACACAGAATGGCGGAGAGGGTATGTGATCTTTGAATAATGAGGTAAGAAACTCATATAATATGTTGTCATCCCCAGAAATGAAGCAACTCCTGAGGCAGATAAAGCCTCTGGCACCTGATGAATAGCCTCGATACTGGAGTGCAATTGTGAGAGGCCCTTGGCTGAGACCACAAACAAAGCCAACAAAGTCAACCTCTGGTACTGCAAATAAACACTTCTCTATGTTAAGTGTTAAATTATGCTGATTGAGTGCAGCAAAAGTAGCCTTTTAGCGCAGTTCATGTATTACTGCATTCAGGGAATAGACAATGATGTCATCAAGGTAGACGGCAGTGCCAGGAACACCAGCTAGAATGGTAAAAATGTTTTTTTGAAAGCAACTTGTGGCTGAACTGAGTCTGAATGGCATCCTCGAATAACGAAATACACCAACTTGTGTAACGAATGCTCCTTAATTGATAGCAGAGGATAGCGATCCGGGATTACTGCTTTGTTGACAGACCTTAAGTCCATGCAAACCCTCAATCCGCCAGATTTTTTTTTGCCACAGTCAAATTAGACACCCATGGAGAGGCATCAACAGGTTCAAAAATCCCCTCTGCTTGCAGTTTGACAAGTTTTGCTGTCACTTCCTCACGCAAGGCCAGCGTAATGCGGAGAAGTGGCTGTACGACTGATTTAACTGTGTGGTCCAAGAAAGGCTGGTGAGTGAATGCAGATAGGGAAACATTCATAAGTGGCCATATTTAGTAGAGAGACTTTGGCTTCTTTCAAATTGTCGATCAAACAGTGTAAATCTCAGCAGCGTAATCTTTGGCATCTCCGAGGGTGCGAAAAAAACACTGTCCCTGGGCACCGAGGCAGTGGAGCAGTATGGAATTTTTTACTTTGTTGGGACACCAGTGAGGCCCGGGACTGTAGGCTCACCAAGATGAGGCAGAAAAGGGCTTGGGGGAGTTAGTGACACCATAGGGATTTCCTCAGCCATCCTCGTCGCCAATTATTGTGTTGGTTAAGATGACTCGTAACGTACTAAACTTTTAATACTTTCCTGTTCCACAGCTCTCACACTCTGATAAAACTCGTGATTCTGTCTTGCATCAACGTCATCACTTATTTTCCGAACTTTTAAAGTGACCTGCGCTCTTTAAGAATTACTTGTATAATGAACACATTACTCTGATTAAACTCCACATAATGATCAATTAAATATGCAACAGAGTCATCCAGTGTAGTTTATTTTTGCGCCATTCGGTGGTAACATTGCTTTAATCTTTAGGAAATTGTGATAGTGAGCGAACTTTTGCCTTAAAGGGTCACGAAACACCAAAACACATTTTTTTGAGCTGTTGACAGTCGTATATGTGTCCCACACTGCTAAAACACTATTAGGACACATATATTTCACTAAAAAGTGAAAATTTGTTTTTGCATTTTTTTTTTTAGCAAATTCGTACTTCCGGTTTGAAGCTGCGTCACGGCCATGAAATCTTAGCGTGTATTCCAGCATGTAGACTGGACGTCTGTACCTAGGGGGAGTACCTTTTGACGTCTCTGAGTGTGCTGCATTCATTCATGAGTAAGACTTGGTTCAAACCAATCAGCGCGCTTTATTGTGTATGCGGCGCAACTTCATTAACATGCATGATAGCTTCGAAGACTGTTTTACCTGAAACAGTGTTCAGACTGCAGAGAGACGACATATTGTGTTGCCAAAACAAGTGGGAAAAGAAGAAGAATTGTTTGAAGATAGAGGTCGTCAGTGTTGCTTTTATAATGTGCGGCAACGAAGGTTTTGTTTTCATTTTCCAGCTATGAGAGCGCAATTGGACTCGCGTGTGGATCAGTGCACGCAACACGCAACAGAAATACGTTTGTACAGAACATTTTTTACGGAGTGTTTTCAAAGTGCCCTTTCTTTGTTCATTCAGATGGCAAAGTTATAGTTCGTGTCGTCAGCAGTACTCTTTCAGTGTTTAAAGACAGACCTTAGTGAAAATGATTTCTAAGTTACTTAGTTTACAGTACGTTAATATCACTACAATATTATGGACTGAAAGATCTGCTGTAAATGCTGCTCTCCGAGTGTAAACATGCAGACCCTGCAAGCAAACTATTACCGACCGTCGTGTTGAATTTTCGCCACATTCTGTGACAGGATAGTCTAGACACATACGGCTTTCTGACCTACCAAGTGCATCTGAGTTACCAAGAAATGCAGAGGTTTTTTCTCTTATACGACTTGCGGTGTCAAACATTCCACTGTCATTAAACACAGTCACTGTCTTTCTCCCCTGCGTCTGTGTGTTTATTTTGCCTCTGTGAAAATCAGCGCGTGCCTAAATGGAAACTCCCATTTTTATTTAAATCCTTTCCTCTTTCCCTTCCCCGACACTCCCACCCTAACAGAGCTAGACACACCCACTTTCCTGACTTATTTACATTTGATTTAGGTTTCGGAAGTGTGGCAAAATGGTTCAACAGTATCACCTATGCACAATTGACGGAGTGGACCACCAGGATATAGCAACAGGAAATTGTATGTTTTACACTGTAACTCCTCCTTTAAATTTTCAGTCAGTCTATTCCAAAGAACTTTGTGATGTTAAATTTTGATGCTAAATTGTAAAGTTTTGTTAAAGGGTGTGATCTTTGCAGACCAACAAATTTAAGTGCTGCCATGGAAGAGAATGAAGTTCTTATAAAATAATGTTCAATCTGCCTGAAAATATACACGTTCAATCAGATTCCTCTACTGAAAACATCTAGATGCCAATATTTATCATAGTAATAGTGCCACCTGCTAACAGAAGGATGTTTTGATCATATCAGGGACTTTGTCAGGTTTTATATATTTATCAGCTTAAATTAATATTGTCCACCGATTTCTGTCATCCTAAGAACACCGGGCGAACACCGCAGTTATACTTGTTTTCCTCTGTATTTAAGTTTCACGTTAAGTTGTTTGAAGTGGTGAACCAAATAAATCCATATTTCAGTCTGCCTAGTTAGAGAAGGAAAACTATTTTTATGATGCCAATAGCCAGTATTATTCACAGACATGCTGTCTGCTGTACCCTGCAGGGCTAAACCTAACAGGCTAATGATTTGCCATTGAACAGCTAGATCTAATTTCACTATATTTGTTAACCGTGATATTTAATTAATCTTGTTGTCTATATCTAAAAACATATTCCCCAACTTACTTGTTCTCAGGTAACGTGTTCTGACTGAGCGCAAAAATAAACTTATTGGACGTTATACTTTTATAATGGCCATTATTGATTATTAAAACTGATATTCAATGAAAGAGAGGGTATGTTTCACACTTTCAATGAAAATGAAAGGAGGCAGTAATGTTATAAATATGCATGAAGATGATAGTCATATTATGCAGTTACACGAAGCCTCAACATTTTTAGTGTCTGTTAAGTTGCTAATATCAAAATGAAAATTGACAGTTCCTTATATTATGTTTTCATTTTATTATTAAGATAATGAAACAGCATAGCCAGGGTGATTTGAATAAGGTTATAAAGTACACTGTTCCCTTTGAAGATTTACCCAACGTGTCCTCGGGAGAGGGCTTTCCATACCAAACTTGCAAAGTCTGAACTTACAAGGAGAGGAAGCAGGACTGAACTGTGTGTGTAGGCTACTTAATATTGAGGGAAAAGCCCCAATCAGACAGATGAATGTCTGCAGCCACACCTTTTTCAAAACGCTCCGTTTTCGGGGTTCAAAAACTCCGCCGTAGTGTGGACGGGTGGCGTAACCTTAGCAAAACGTTTGCGTTTTAAAACTAAAACGTAGTAGTCTAAACGGGGCCTATGTGTGCATGGTCTTGCAGACAGGCTTAGCTCAAAGATATTATGTTACAGGCTGATAGAAGAAATAAACACAGCAGCCAACACCACACAGCATAAACACAATTAGTGTCATATTCACACAGTAACATTGCAGACTAATTGTTAATAGAATAAGTGTGCACAAAATATGTTTTAGTGGAATACAAATACATTAATAGATTCAAAGAAAAAATGAAACATAACAAATTATAAGACAGTAAGTCTTTAGGATCATTAGTGATTTGTTAAACGTGTTCAAAGAAACAGAGATATGTTTGATTTGGACTGCCTTGTGTTAACACAAGTTATTTAATTTAATTAACCTTCTGTTACGTGACACAATACCAGACCAAATTGCTAACAGTTACCTCCACAAATTCAGACTTCTTTGCCAACCTAATACAATCCACATGAGCTTCTTTCCTTTCCACTTAATCACACTAGACACCCTTAGTTAACTCAAAATATATCAGCAAAGATATAGAATATAAAATCCAACTTAATATTGGCAGCTTACATCAAGAAGAGATATTTTTTTCTTGCACTGGAGGCCTCTACAGTGGATTTCATCCTGTGAAGCCCATTGCTTACAAAACACAGTGAAGTAAAGAAGTGGAGTGATTGCTGCCTAAAGAGAGCATATCCTAATCTCTGTCATCTCTTCAGAAACCCTTATTGAACCGATAATTGAACAAAGCCATGAAGACATTACTAAAGATTACTACACTATATTCCAGATGTTCTGATGCCCTTCGAATGTATAATGACGTACAGATGTTCCAAATGGTCAAATTTAGGTTCACAATAGCGTTTCCCTCTGCTGCACATGTCAGTCTCCATTAAATCACAACTCAAACTGTGTGACACATTCTCTTATGACAGTCAACACAGAAAAACTCTCTCCAAGATAATTCGTTCCTAATACTATAGATGTTCAATAAGCCAGAATGATTTTTTAAACCTTCTGAGAGAACTGCAATAAGCATTGCTAAGCAACTTTGAAGTTAAATAATGAAGTTAAAATCATCAAACATTCCTTCACAGCTGAGAGAAAATAACAGTTTCTTAAACATCTGGCAAACAACCATCTACTTAAGAAGTGCCACTGCAGAAAGTCACGTCTTTACATAGTTTTCTATTTGCAATATTCACACAATGAATGGTGCCACTGATGTGTGGGCAGTCATAGAAAAGATGTGGTGCTACTGTATGAGCTGGGCTTCTCATCCAGTGTGTGACTCTTGCTTTTAAAAATCTCTCCACAAGTGATCATAAATGTGTAAATACATCTGTACCAGCTCTGATACCTGACTCTCCAGCATATTCATGTGTCTAAAAAAACTGCACATCAAAGAAGGCAAAGTTGCAGAACACACCCACTCATTGGGTAATTGCCATATACCAATGGTAGCTCAAAGGTATTTAGGAGACAAAACAAACTACCCCAAAAAGTGGCTTTGGTGAGCTGCTTTAAACTGCTGAAACAAACTCACAAAAAGTTTCAGATGGATTTTGTTTGAAATTATGTAATTTTCATTGATTCTTTGATTTCAATTAAAGTATTAATTGACTAAATAAATTATTAATTAATTAAATAATTAATTAATTGAATAAATTAATAAAGTACTAATTTCCGTAACACTGGTGCTACGACAAGGATGTAAGAAGCATCAAGGGGTACATCAAAGGCACACATAGGTGCATGTTGTGTCACACCATTTTTAAACATTTAATTCTAAACAACTTTGAGGGATACGGACGCAGTCACTGATGTTGCATTTGCGGCGTTTGTTCTTGTTGCTTAGGGAATGCACGCACGTAATGCGCGCAGTACAGCGCATCCAGTAAGCGACTCCGTTCAGATTCATTTTTGATTACCTTAAAGGACCACAGACACCCGCGTCTTGAAATGCGGAGGTTTTTTCTTTGCATGGGGTATCAAATTCCATTAAAAGAACACTCTTCCAGCAGTCCTTACTTCTTATTCTCATCCAATACCTCAGTATGTCACAGGGCATGAACAATATGTTGCTGAATGAAAATAAAACTGAACTGCAGTTAAAGTCTAAAAATTATAAATGAAACACCTGAAATTACATGAAACTTCGGAGGAAACTTGGATAGCCTGGAGATGCAATGCACACAACATAGTACAACATGAAAAATGGATCATAAAAGGAACACTCAAAAAGCAACTCATGTAAACACCATAATAATGTTGTTTTGTTCAGGTTTCGGCAAATCATTTGATTACTGATGTCCATGTAAACGTAGTCACAAGCCCCAACTCTAGAAAAATGGTGTTCACTGATATTGATGACAGGCTTTCTACAGGTTGGTAATGTAATGTTAATTGCATAATGTAAATCTTAAATTCATGCTAACAAACAAATGATCAAAAGAAATATATTATTGCAATTCAATTCAAATATAAAAATATGAATTGACGTATACTTTAAACTTTAATCATATTTTTCAATTAGTTAATTTTTTTTTTTTTTGTCAAGTAAAAGATTTTTCTAAAGTCATCCACCACAATTTTGTGGCTGAAAAGTATTGGTTCAGGCACCAATACCACTTTAAAAGTGTTGATTTAGCACCAGTATCGAAATTACCCCAAATGATACCCAACCTAAGTAGAGACCATTATTAACTGCCCTTCATGCATTGATGTAACTGGTGTAAAGTGTGTGTAAGAGAGTGGTAATAGACTAGTAAATTTTTACACCATTCATCTGACAGTGTTTTTTGAAGTCATTCAGCAATCCTACAGCCTGAACCACCATAGAAACATCATTTTACATTAGCAACTCATGTCCATATATGTATTTATAAGTATTTTTGAGAAATAATTATAGTATCCGTCTGGCCACAGTAGACTGTACTTTTCCCACCAAACCAGAGAGTAAAAAAATTACAATACACTAACTTGTCATGAGGTATGTCTTGATAGACTTCTATATGGCAGCTCTTTTGGCCTCTCACTTCATCTCCATGGTAAATGTTTTGTTTTTCCATACATTGTCAATCAGTCAGTCTCCTGCTCTTACACAAAGTTCATCGCAAACTTCAGCTGGTGCTTTAAAACTGATTGGTCCTATACACAAGCTAGTATAGGACTATTTTGTTGGGGTCTTCAGATGTTTGCCACTGACTGAATAATTAATAAATACTTCAAACTGGGGTGAGGTGCAGACATTTTGAAAACCTCTTTCATCAAATTGCATGTTTTTTTGTTGTTGTTGTTGTTTTCATTAATGTCTTTAGCATACAGGTAATATAAATGTTACAATACTTTACAAAATAGAGGATTTAAAAACCTAATCAATTCTGTCTGTCATTGATCAGTTAAACAGACATTATTAAATAAAAGCTTCAGGGATGCGTTTTCCCCCCAAAAAACTTTGGTTGCTAATTCTCTCAGTATACCAAAATAATACCACTTGCAACTAAAACTGGCTTTTGGAAAACAGACGACTATTATTTTACTTCCAATAACAACTCACCACACATTTAAATGATTCAAAAGAAAGAATGAATGAATAATAAACATTGAGCCTGACAGGTAATTAAGCTGGGGTAGAAGTTGTACCATTGGATGTAGTGCTGGAGGCCACAGCCTTCTCACTGATGTCTGCACGAGTGGATGCACTACTGGTGCCTACAATGTTCTCCATTCTCTTCTCTGTTGCAGAACTGGTCTGGAATTGAGGTTTCATGACAACTGGGCATTCCTCAGTGCATCATTAAGACAGGATACCTGCAGGGTCAAAATTGAAGAAGAGGTCAGAGGCATTTAAATCCCAAAAAGAAACCTCATTGTGAAATAACAATTATAAAATTAGCAAAAAGTGTCATCAAAAGTATCAAATTTGGTAACAATCAATACTGAATTTTTGTTTTTTAGATTAAAAACTCTTCCATAGTGAGTAAAAGGGCTTGCACAATTCCAGTTTGAACTGTTACCATCTGGTCAGCGCTACAGAGCATTGAGCACAAAAACAGCCATCTTCACCTGATGAACAGTTAAATATTCCCTACCGTGCAATAAACATGTGCAATGTTTTCTCATTTGCACTTGTATACAGCACCTTATAACAAAATAGAATGCAATACTTTCTGATACACATTTGTACACAGCACCTTATAACTTGTATATTTATAACAAATTTGTATATACAATTCAACATGCAGAGCTTTTTGTCTAAATGCATCTGTTTAATGTTTTTTGTCTTTTCTCATATTTATTTTCATGTTATCACTTGTCAATTTATGTACACTGGAAGCTTCTGTAGCCAAAACAAATTCCTTGTGTGTGTAAAGCAAACTTGGCAATAAAACCGATTCTGATTCTGAAAGTGTTAACTTTTCAGCAGTGTTGAACGTGTACTTAAACACCTCTGATTTGTGTTCACATGCTTAACAGAAATGACTGTGTTTGGCTATAAAGCTAATCAGTTTATCACTGTGCATTGCTGTTCACCAAGTGCAACCACAAATACACAGGCAATGGAGAATTTCAAAGCCAAGTAGCTCAACTGGTCTGTCTATAAGCTGACATACGAGCAATCAACTGAGGAATCAACTGATCTACATGGCTTTGAACCGCTTCAGTGTCTGTGTATCTGTGTTTGCACTTGGTGAACAGTGGTAATGTATAATGAAGCAATGACCTTTACAGCCAATTGCAATAATTTCTGTTGAGTATGTAAACACTGGTTAATCAGCAATGTTTAAGTATGCAACCAAGAGCACTCAAAATTAGGCAAACAATAAATAACATTTTAAACATTTCAGTACTTTACTGATTGGTACTGAACTGGATACTTTTGAAAACCCTACAAAACATATACTTCGTTAATGGTTTATTTTTCATTACTAAATTAAGTATTGTTTTATTTACAAACCATTTGTATTTAGGAGTAGTTGGGGTATCTAAAGTGAGGACTATTTATGCTTTATAAATCCCTTATAAATGACAATTAAAGGCTTGGTATCAAATGAACAATCTTTGCAATCTTATTCAAAAAGTATAAAAATTGCTGAATAACAGGAGTGTCAAAATACGACAAAACTGGATAAAACAACAATATAATAATTTTACAACATAATAAGATACAATGTTGAAACTATACAGTAATTTTATTTTAGCTTCATTTGTGTATCTTCAAATGAATAGGAATGAATAAAGTTATGTTCTTTTTTCCTGTTTAGAATTTAAGAACCCTTTAATCTTTAGGGTTTAGAACCCTTTAATTGTCATTTATAAGGGATTTATCAAGCATAAATAGTCCTTACTTTAGATTAGGTCACAAAACTGAAATTGAGCTAATAAAGCATTCATCAACATACAGATTAACTATTAGTATATGCCTGAATAATAAGAATTATAAATGTTAATTGTTATAGTTTATTAATCATTTACTAACTCATTCTAAATGATCTTTAAAAACAACCAACTATGCTTAAATAACTGGTTTATAAATAATGCAATACTTAATTTAGTAATGAAAAATAAATCATTAACAAAGTATGAAAGTACAATTATTAATCACATTATAAATGTGGTTGTAAGTCAAGAATACAGCACATGTATTTGTAAACTGCTTACCTACATTTATTAATGTAGAGTTAATGCTTAAAAGATATTAAATTCACTATTTGCTAATGCTTAATAAATAATTCATAGTGTGTAGTTATTATAAAGTGCTACCAAACATTTTGATAATATAATACATATTGTACTATATTAGACAGCCATCGCAGCATTTGAATGTGGGATTCCAGTGATTGCATTTACTCATTTCTTTACAACCATTAAACAGGATTCAAAGTATGTATTTTGTCACTGAGTGAGGTTGGTTACTTAATCTGCTGAAGGGCTGTCAAATATTATTTGCGAAACAAACTGCACCATAGAAGAATACAATGATCACATAATAAGGGATCACTTTAGATATAATCTAAAGATTGATAAAAATGTAGGATATTTTAACAATATACAATGTGTGGAATAAATTGTCATACTTTACAATCAAAGCAGAGCATTTAACTAGCTTCCATATGTTTAATTTGCAGGGTTTTATGTTTAATTTGATTGGGGGTCCTGAGGCATTCCCAGGCAAGTTGAGAGACATAGTCCCTCCAGCATGTCCTGGATCTTCCCCGGGGCCTCCTCCCTGTAAGACAAGCCTGGAACACCTCCCTATAGGTAAGCATCCAGGAAGCATCCGAATCAGATTCCACAGCCACTTCAGATGGCTTTTCTCAATATGGAGGAGCAGCGACTCTACTCCAAGTTCCTCTCTGGTGACAGAGCTCCTCACCCTATCTCTAAAGGTGTGCCCTGCCACTCAGCGAAGGAAACTCATTTTGGTCACTTGTATCTGAGATCTTGTCCCAATGGCCATGACCCAAAGCTCATGGCTATATGTGAGAGTAGGAATGTAGATTGACTGGTAAATCAATAGCTTTGCCTTTCGGTTCAGCTCCGTTACCACAACAGACAGATACATTGACCGCATTACTACTGCACCGATCAGCCTGTCTATTTCATGTTCCATCATTCCCTCACTCCCCAAGTGAGGGAACAAAACCCCAATACACTTGAACTGCTCAACTGGGGGTAAGGACTCTCCTTCAACCTGGAAATGGCAAACCAACTTTTTCCGGTGGAGCACCATGGCCTCGAACTAGGAAATACTGATTTTCATCCCTGACATGTCACACTCGGCACCAAACCGCCCCAGTGCTTGCTCAAGGTCCATGTTCAATGAAGCCATCAGAACAACATCATCTACAAATAGAGATGCTAGCCTGCACCTAGAAATTTGGTCAATCAAAATTACAAAAAGAGACAAAGGGCAACCTTGCTTGAGTTCAACATGCACTAGGAACAATTATATCCGCAAATCCTGCTCTCTTCATAAGGCACTGGACAGCCCTTAAAAGAGTGCCTCTGACCCCATACTTCCAGAGCACCCCTCACAAAATGCCAAAAGGAACATGATCAAATGTCTTATCCAAGTCCACAAAACACATGTGGATTGGTTGGGAATACTCCAATAAGCCCTCTAGCACCCTAGTGAAGGTATAGAGCTGGTTCCTGGATCCGAGGTTTAGGCATCAGCTGGATCCTCCTCTTCATCAGTACCCTAGCATATTATTTTCCAGGGAGCCTGAGGAGTGTGACTCCCCTATAGTTAGAATACCTCTGGTCACCCTTCTTAACCATTTACTGCCTGCTCAACCAAATGAGTGACCATATTTTGACTGTTTTGACTGTCATTTAAACAATCACTGTTTTAAATAATGGTCTACACTACACAGCATTATTGGTTTACAAAACAAAAAAAAAATCAAATAAACATAATCCTGTTGCACTACTGCACATGATTTTGGTTTATTGTAAAAAAAAAAAAAAGAAAACATGTCAAATGAGAATCTGAAATATTTTACGGCATACTTCTAAAAATAAAGATGATTTAGTTTTCATTAATTTTCTTTTCAGCTTAGTCACTTTATTAATCAGGGGTCACCACAGAGGATTGAACCGGTAACTTATCCAGCATATGTTTTAAGCAGCGGATGCCCTTCCAGCTGCTATCAATCACTGGGAGACATCCATACACTCTCGTTCACACACATACACTACAGCCAATTTAGCCTTCCCAATTAACCTATAGCCCATGTCTTTAGACTTGTGGGGGAAACCGGACCCACGCAAACACCACAAAGAAATGCCGAGGCTCAAACCAGTGACCTTCTTGCTGTGAGGCGACAATGCGCTGTGCAGTGCCGCTCTGATGTAGCATTCAAAAATGTTTTATTTTGATTATGTTTTTTAAATAAATTGGTATTACACTTCATATTTTAAGATTTTTCATTGTATATGTATTACTACCATTACGTTTACCATGCTCTAAATGAATGGTTATTAACAGCCTGTTTTAATATATAATTTTTTTTATCTTTCTGTGAAGCTGACATTTTAGTAGTTATTAGTTTTAGTCATGTTCATATTCTTTTTATTCTGCTCAGGTTTTGGTTGACCAAAAGCCTAAGCATTTTAGTCGTATTTTTATTAGAAACAAAGCATTTAAACACACACACACACAAACACACATAAATATACAAATACAACAGAGAAACAGACAGATACCCAAACACACTTTACAATTTCTCACACAAACAAATACACACATGCAGGTTTACCCATTTTACATTCTTATAAATAATACACACACATGCTTGTCATTGTCAGCTCCCCGTGGCTAACATTTCAGGCAAAACATTTAGAAGTTTTCTAAAATAAAAAAAAAATTACATTACATTAGTAATCTTTTTCCTGTGATTTCTCCCCATCATTTAGCATAACACATTCTGGGCTCTATTTTAATGATCTAGGTGCAAAGTTTAAATGCATGGCGCAAAAGCATTAAGGGCGTGTACGAATCCACTTTTGCTATTTTAAAGACGGAAAAAGGTGGTTTTCACAATGGCGCATGGTCAAACAGGGTTGTGCTTATTCTCTTAATGAGTTATAGGTGTGTTTTGTGCATAATCAGAGTATGATTTCCCATTGCCTTTAAGAGTCAGTTGCGTCACGCCATGGCACATTTGCTATTTACATGACAAAGGAAAAACTGAATACTTCACCAGCAAGAATACAGTTAAACAGACCATCTGCACAAGAATAAAGTATAAGTCTCCTCCATTCGGTTTCTTTACTTTCTATTTACTTTTACTCTTTACTTTACTCCTTTATTTTCGTGGATTAAAGAAACGGTGTTGTACACGCTCCACTGAAGACATCCATTAGCCTACATATTTAATTTAATTTGTTAAGGGCAAAGATTTGTTTCAAAACTATTTCTAAATTTAGTTCTAATTTCTGGTCAAAAAAGTGTGGTCAAAAAACTGAGTTATATCCAAACACACATCCTATTCTTATGCCCCATATGGTAATGCATACGTCTCCAAAACCTGATAGATGGACAAGTCTAAACTTATGCATATTATAAATAAAATCAGACTCACTGAAGCTAAGCAGGGCTGAGGCTGGTCAGTACCTAGATTGGAGACCCCTGGGAAAACTAGGTTGCTGTTGTAAGTGGTGTTAGTGAGGCCAGCAGGGGGCGTTCGCCTGCAGTCATTGTGAGTCCTAATACCCCAGTAAAGTGAAGGGGACACCATACTGTCAGTGGGTGCGGTCTTTCGTATGAGCTGTTAAACCGAGGTCCTGACTCTCTGTGGTCATTAAAAATTTCATCACACTTCTTGTAAAGAGTAGGGGTGTAACCTCAGTGTCCTGGCCAAATTTCCCTCTATTAGCCCTTATCGAACATGGCCTCCGAATCATCCCCATCCGCTGATTTGGCTCTATCACTGTCTTTCCACTCCACTGATAGCTGGTGTGTGGTGAGTGCACTGGCGCCATTGTCCTGCAGCTGCCGTCGCATCATCCAAGTGGATGCTGCACAATGGTGGTGGAGTGACCCCCCTCATGATTGTGAAGCGCTTTGGGTGTAAGGCTTACACAGTAAATGTGCTATATAAATACACATTACATTACAATACAGAATACTGCTAATAATGTAGTAAATAATGATTTTTTTTGTAACATTTCAATCCTTTATTTGTTTTTCATATGTAAAGTGTTAGGTCCTTAAACCTACAAGGGCACATGACGTGGTCTATTTCAGTTTCTCAAAATACTAATTTGTCAACAATGCACCCTAACACACATCCTTTATAGACCCGCACACTATGATAGGGCCCTCTGTTTTCTTTTTTCTTAGATTGTAATGAAAGTTTTTCCAAATATCACTTCTTTTTCTCCCAATGAACACCAACTTGCTGGCCATCATTCCCTAGCTTTTTCAGCATGTGTCTGTTTGTTGTCGTCTTCTAATGCAGAGAGTGAGGTTATAGAAAGGGAGAGAAAGACCTTGATGAAAAAATTATTATAACGCAACAAAATAACATTGTAGGATTTAATTTTCTCACTTTAGTCACTGAAAATAAACTGATACTTGAGCATAGTTTAAAATTTGTAAACCCCATGTAGTCTTATTTTTATTCATCAAAAATATTTTAATATACATTTTATTTAATATAAATCAGAGGGGTATTTCACAATACAATTTGCAAACTACTCTGGCTTAATTTAGCATTGACTCAGTAGCATAAAACAGGCTAAATTAAGCTACTACTAAGATTTATACTTAGCGGCTAAGGCTAACAACCAGGCTTAAATTAATCCTAGTGATTTATCTGCAATTTTTTTTGTCAGTGGTAATAGGAACTAATGTGTTTTAAAGTCACTCCATGTTCTTTCCAATTTGCATATATTTTCCAACTATTAGAATAAGTCAGTTTAATTGTATTAGCAATAATTTTATAGATGCTCATATTTGGCCGTTTCAGATTAAAGAGCCCATATTATGGGTTTTTGAAAATGCCCTTCCATGTAGTGTGTAACATAGCTCTAAGTGAAGTGAAATATCCAGCTAAGGCTTAAATCTGTAAGTGTACAGTGTTTAAAACTATTGATTAATCTATAAAAGAGTCGACTCATAGTGCTTCAAACGAGTCGTCTTGATAACGAGTCATTAGGTGTTTCGCGATGACGCAGCTACGAAACACAAGTAGTTGGGCGCGCAAACCCGGGAGATTTGAAACCTGCGGCCCCACCCACTAACAGAAAAAAAAGTCTCACACACACACAGAGACACACACAGAGAGACACTGGTCGAATGAAGTCACGCTGTGCAGATGGATATTATGGACAGTCTAATCAAGATGAACATCAGCAATATAGCCCAGCCTTGAGCAGTTCTGAGTGCTTCTGAAAACTATATGCTTTCAAAGAAGACTTCTTCAGTTTGTTAAAGGAAGGATCAGTATAGACTGTCAGAACATGGATCAGTGGATCATGAATCATTTTCTACCCCCATTTCACAAGTGTAAGTAAGTGCGATTAAAATTATTGCCTCGTTTACTCTATCTTGCAAATTATGTATTTAGTTGTGTTTTGTTACTTGTAACCGCGTGTACTGTATCAGGTTAACTCTTTATATTCTCATATCGCGTGTAAAGCCACGTTGAAAACGCGACGCGTGCCGTTTTGATTACGGATCGTCAGCTGTTTACACACATGCAACGGACAAGTTTCAAAATATTTCAGCTCAATATTATTGTCTCCTTCTGTGTGTAACGCACGGGTATTCGCGGATATAACTGAGCGCCGCTCCTCTATGGACGCGCCGGTCCTGTGTGTGTGTGTCTGTGTCTCCTCGTGTGTGTAACGCACTGGTATTCGTGGATATAACTGAGCGCCGCTCCTCTATGGACGCGCCGGCCCTGTGTGTGTGTGTGTCTGTGTCTCCTCGTGTGTGCAACGCACGGGTATTCGCGGATATAACTGAGCGCCGCTCCTCTATGGACGCGCCGGCCCTGTGTGTGTCTGTCTCCTCGTGTGTGCAACGCACGGGTATTCGCGGATATAACTGAGCGCCGCGCCGCGCCCTCTCTATTCAGCCGCTCCTCTATGGACGCGCCGGCCCTCTGTGTGTGTGTGTGTGTGTGTGTGTGTGTGTCTCCTCGTGTGTGTAACGCACGGGTATTCGCGGATATTACTGAGCGCCACGCCCTCTCTATTCAGCCGGTCCTCTATGGACGCGCAGGCCCTGTGTGTGTGTGTGTGTGTGTGTGTGTGTGTGTGTGTGTGTGTGTGTGTGTGAAAAGAGCAAGAAGACTGTGACCTCCTCGCCAGTTCTTGGACTTTTTGCTCAATAAAATAGTTAGTCGTCAGTATTTTCTAGTCCATCGTCTGTGTTTACATTCACCCACTGGCAGCCAAAATCCACTATGAAGCGTGTGTGCACTGTGACTACTTTTATATTGTAGATTAGCAGCTGGGCATTTCACTCTCGCGCTGAAGCCTTGTCCGTGTCGACCAATCGCAGCAGGCTGTCATCGGTCCAATCAGCGCAGATTAGCTTCGCGCTGAGGAGGGGTTTGGGAACAAATGAATCGCTGAACGATTCATATGGGAGTCGCTGGGATAATTAGGTAAAAATAAATGCAGATTATAAGACCATCAAAGTGTTTTTTGACCTAGCATGCATATTAGACTGTTGTTGGAGACCCTTACAACCTAAATATGACCCTATTTCATGTATAATATGGGCTCTTTAAAATATAGGGGAGACATAGATTAGAGAGATAAAATAGAAGTGACTGAATATTTTTATCCATTTTTCAGTATAGCCTACATTGGTGGTGCATTTAAACAAAAGTGTTTTATTAAAGTTATATTCAATAAAATAAGAGATTGTTTACATATCATCTTTAGAAAAAGAATGATAATACATTTAAATTAAAATTTGTTATTGCAAAAAAACAAATCACATTACAAAATGTCAATATTTTATAAAGTTTGTTTCATTTTTAAACTGTAATTTTAATTTAAGGTAACTTTCACTTCTGTGATGGCACAATTCATGCTAAAAGTACATAGAGATTTTGGAGCACAGTATGCTGCCTTTAAGACATATTTTCCTGGGATGTCCATGTATGTTTCAACAAGACAATGCAAAACCACATTCTGCACACATTACAAAGTCCTGGCTGTGGAAGGGGATACAGGTACTTGACTGGCCTGCCTGCAGTCCTGACCAATATATTCTTTAATAGAGAATGTGTGGCACATTTTGAAGCACAAAATGCGACAAAGAAGACCCCATACTCTTGCCTACCTTAATACTTGTTTACAGGAAGAATTGGACAAAATTACACAGGGGTGTCAAAATAAATTTTTCTTGGATGCACCCAAATGCATACAGTTTGTGGACAATCTGGTATCGGTTGAGTAATAGATTGTAACTGGTTAATAAGTGTTGACATCTTTTATCTCATATGTGCTAAATTGCAGTAGCTTTCTATGGCAAGGGCAGCGAGCGTGAGGAAGTAAAACACTTCAACTACTTAATTGTGCAGAGTTGTCTGCTTTTTTAAAACTAACTTAGAAGTTTTTAGAGTTGCGTACAAAGACAGTATGTCCAGCTATAGGAGGGCTTTAAAATCTGCCAGGGCTGAGCACCTCCGCAAACTGATAATAATCATAACAATCCTAGATTCTTATTTAACACTATTGCTAAATTAACAAATAATCGGTCATCTTTGGAACAAAACGTTCCACCGCAAATTAGTAGTGATGACTTCATAATTTTTTTCAGTGATAAAATAGAAGGCTTTAGACAGAAAATAGGAGATATTAAACTTTCTGCACCACCTTATACTTTAGATCCAGTAAACATCCCACCGAATCAAAATAACCTACAGTGCTTCAAAATCATAAAACAGGAAGAGCTAGATAAAATTATAAATAGTTCTAAACCAGCTACGTGTATGTTGGATCCAATTACAACAAAATTACTAAAAGAATTGCTACCTGTTATAGGAGAACCTCTTCTTAACGTTATCAACTCTTCTCTATCTTTAAGCCATGTTCCAAATCTTTACAAGCTAGCTGTTATTAAGCCTATTTTTAAGAAACCACAACTGGACCCCAGAAACTTAGCTAATTATAGGCCTATTTCAAATCTTCCGTTTATGTCTTAAATACAAAAAAAGTTGTTTCTGCTCTATTATGCTCCTATCTGCAGACGAACAATGTTTTTGAAGTGTTTCAGTCAGGTTTCAGAGCTCATCACAGTATAGAAACTGCACTAGTGAAAATAACCAACAATTTACTCTAAGCTGCTGACCAAGGGTGCATCTCGCTATTAGTTCTACTCGATCTTAGTGTGGCATTTGACACCATTGACCACGGTATCCTCATAAATCGCTTAAAGTCTACAGGTGTCCAGGGACAGGCTCTACAATGGTTTAAGTCATACTTAGCTGACCGTTACCAGTTTGTGAATATTAATGGACAGACTTCACAAGTCAGCCCAGTAAAATACGGGGTGCCTCAAGGATCAGTTTTAGGCCCTTTGCTGTTTACAATATACATGCTACCCCTGGGAGACATTATTAGAAGACATGGGATCAGCTATCACTGGTATGCAGATGATACTCAATTATATATTTCAACTAAACCTGACGAGACGTCTAAACTGTCCAAGCTAACTGAGTGTATTAAAGATGTTAAAGACTGGATGACCAACAATTATCTTCTCTTAAACTCAGACAAAACAGAATTATTACTTATTGGGCCTAAATCCTGTACACAGCAGATCTCACAACTCGACCTACAATTAGAGGGATACAAAGTTAGCATTAGCTCTACTATAAAAGATCTGGGAGTCATATTAGACAGCAATTTAACTTTAAAAATTATATATCCCATGTCACAAAAACTGCTTTCTTTACGAACTTCTTTACTAAGTTACGAATTATGCTATCCATCTCAGATGCAGGAAAGCTAGTCCATGCTTTTATGACTTCTAGGCTGAACTACTGTAATGCACTGTTTGCTGGCTGCCCAGCATTCCCTATTTATAAACTTCAGCTAGTGCAAAATGCAGCTGCCAGAGTTCTTACGAGGTCTAGAAAAATTGATCACATCACCCCAATTTTATCCTCCTTACACTGGCTGCCTGTTAAGTTTCAAATTGAATTTAAAATATTGATTCTTACCTACAAAGCTTTAAATAATCTAGCTCCTGTTTATCTAACCAACCTTCTGTCTCGCTACAATCCAATTCGCTCTTTAAGAACTCGAAACTTAGGGCTTCTGGTAGAACCTAGAATAGCAAAGTCGAGTAAATGAGGTCGAGCATTCTCATTTATGGCTCCTAAACTCTAGAATAGCCTTCCTGATAATGTCCGAGGCTCAGACACACGCTCCCTATTCAAAGCTAGATTGAAGACCTATCTGTTTAGTAAAGCATACACTCAGTGCACCACTTAGCGGGCTTCCACACAGGTTTCTACAACTTGTTTATATACACTATGAACAGCAGCTACGCTAATTGATCTCTTTATTCTCCATTTCCACCTGGGGATACTCTTCCCTAGGCCCTCAGACTATGCAGAGTCACTGATATGATCCAAGACCAACGACGAGATGATCCCAAGGTTTCCATATCCTGGACCGGGCCGTATCCCGAGCAGCTACTGTGGTGGTCATAGAGGAGTGGAGAACATGAGACTGATTCCTGTGACGCTCCAGGGACAGACGAATCTTCGCTGAGGCCAGCTTCCAGCCTCCGCCGCTGAGACTGCAGCTCTGCACAAGACGTTTGGCCAGCGGAGAAATTAAAATAGCCGTGCCCAACTGAGTCTGGTTTTTCTGAAGGTTTTTTTTCTTCACTTCCGCCAATTAGTGAAGTTTTTTTCCCTCTCCGCTGTCGCCACTGGCTTGCATGGTTCGGGATCTGTAGAGCTGCGCATCGTTGGATTTGCTCTTCAGTGTTTGGACTCTCAGTAGTGATTATTAAACCACACTGAACTGAGCTAAACTGAACTGAACTTAAAACACTAAAAACTGAACTACACTGTTCCAATTTACTATGAATTTTTTTGTGAAGCTGCTTTGACACAATCTACATTGTAAAAGCGCTATACAAATAAAGGTGAATTGAATTGAATTTTTTGAGTTTGCTGGCTTTTCTTTCACTGACACTTCCAGTTACAATAGAACAAAGCACACCCTTATTTCACTGCTATTGAAAAAAAATAAAAGCTGTAAACTCCACTTCATTCTTTATATCTCTTTATCACAGTGGACCTTTGACCTTGCATATTCATGAGGTAACGTTTCCTTTCCTTTTGGTTGTTACAGTGATACTTGTGGATCCAGACACGAACGTGTCTGCAGAGTGAGTTTTCTCCTCTGCATTTACAGTATCATGGATCAGCGGAGATAACTGTGGCTGTTTATCAGTGTTCGTGTCACTGTTTGTTGAACAGCACCAGAGCCGCGATGATGAATAGAGCCAATCGCAGCTCTTTCTGTTGAGTGCGTAAACACTGTGACCAATCATAGGCATTTGAGAACTTGCTTGACAATGCTTAAAAAGCAAGCGGCATAAAATTTATTACATTTATTTATTTGCCATAAATGCTCATCTTGATCTGTGCATGTAACTTACTCGAGTTTTGTTTGTTTGATACACTGAAAAATGGTTTTCTTTAAGCAGGTAAAATACAGATATACAGAAAGGTACAGATATATCTGACTGCTTGTATTAAAGGACAATATTGTTCATTTCATTGATTTTTCTTTGGCTTAGTCCATTATTCATCAGGGGTTGCCACAACAAAATCAATCGCCAACTACTCTGGCATATGTTTTACACAGTGGATGCCCTACCAAGTCCAACCTAGTATTGCGAAACACCCATACACTCTCACATTGACACATACCCTCATAGACTTCAGCCAATTTAATTTACCGAATTAACTTATAGTGCATGTCTTTGGATTGTGGGGGTAACTGGAGCACCTAGAGGAAACCCATGCTAACACTGGGAGAACATGCAAACTCCTCACAGAAATGCCAACTCACCCAGCCGGGACTCAATCCAGCAACCTACTTGCTGTGAGGTAACAGTGCTAACCAATGAACCACTGTGCCACCCGCCCCTCAGGTTACTTGCACCTAAAGCACTTGCTGTAAATGAAATAATAACAGACAATAATCTTAATGCACTCTGTTTTACTGAAGCCTGGCTTAAACCAAATTATTATTTTACTTTAAATGAAGTCACTCCTTTAGGATATGTGTGTAAGAATGAGCCTCATTGGACTTATATTTTAATATTTTATGAAATAAAATAAAAATAATAAGTTATTATAAATATTTAGATTTAACTTACATTTAAATGTAGCAGACAACAAGTGAACCAATTTAATTATCTATTTATTTGAAAAGGGAATACTTGTCAAGGAAATAATTTTAGAAGTTTTATAAAACTTTAATAAAGCTGGTATCAAAAGAAAATCGGTAACACTTTATAATAACTACACTCTATGAATCATTTACTAAGCATTAGCATCTAGAGAATTCGTTATCTGTTAAGCATTAACTCTACATTAATAAACGTTAGTAAGCAGTTTATAACTGCAGCAACAAATGCTGTATTCTTGACTTATAAGCACCTATATAATGCGCTTAATAATTGTATTTTCATACTTAATTAAGTAATGAAAAATAAATCATTAACTAAGTATTGCATTATTTACAAACCAGTTGTATTTAAGAGTAGTTGAGGGTTTTCATGATCATTCAGAATGAGTTAGTAAATGATTAATAAACTATTGAAATCAACATTTATATATCTTATTATTCAGGCATATAATAATAGTCAACTCAACTTCATGCAATTTTGTGACCTAATCTAAAGTGAGGACTATTTATGCTTTACAAATCCCTTATAAATGACAATTAAAGGCTCAGAATCAAATGAACAATGATCTTTGCAATCTTTTCTAAAAAATAAAATTACTGTAAAGTTTAAACATTGCCAAATAACAGGAGTGTCAAAATACGACATAAAACTGGATAAAACAACAACAACAATATAATAATTTAACAATATAATAAGATGCAATGTTTAAACTCTACAGTAATTAAATTCTTTGTTTAAGGTTGCAAAGATTTATTATTCTTATTTATTATTTTTCATTTGAAGTACAGTTTTTTTGTGTATCTTTAAATTAAAAGGAATGAATAATGTCATTTTTCCTGTTTAGAATTTAACTGAGCCTTTATTTGTCATTAATAAGGGATTTATAAAGCATAAATAGTCCTCACTTTAGATTAGGTCACAAAATTGCATGAAGTTGAGTTAATAAAGCATTTATTAAAATACATAGTAACCCTTAATATATGCCTGAATAATGAAAAATATAACCGTTGATTTCAATAGTTTAATAATCATTTACTAACCCATTCTGAATGATCCTAAAAACCCTCAACTACTTTTAAATACAAATGGTTTGTAAATAATGCAATACTTAATTTAATAATGAAAAATAAATCATTAACAAAGTATGAAAGTACAAGTATTAAGCACATTATAAATATGTTTGTAAGTCAAGAATACAACATTTGTAGCTGCAGTTATAAACTGCTAACGCTTATTAATGTAGAGTTAATGATTAACAGATAATGAATTAACTATTTGCTAATGCTTAATAAATGATTTATAGTGTGTAGTTATTATAAAGTGTTACCAGAAAAGCTTTTATCGTTAAAGTGACCATTTTTTGTGAGGCAATGTCTAACACATAGCTAACAAACATTTGATACATAAAAACAGAAAGCGAGGAAAAATAGAGTTTAGATAAAGAAATAACAACATTCGCTCAGTTCCCCACACAACTAATAAGAACCACCCAAGATCATAAAAAACCTATTTGATGAAAAAAGGGGGCACAGCTTAGGAATGCATAACTAATAGGCCTACTTGCATTAGATCTCTGCTCCTTATTGTGAGGGTCCTGATGCGTGGAAAATGGATATTCCTAAGAAGTTCTTTTGTCATGTGCATGGAGTTTGTGGCACAGATCAGAGCGAGGCATGAAAGTTTTAAACTAAGTTTATAATTGCTGAAAAAGAAAAATGGACTTAAGTGAGTCATGGGTACAGAAAAACTGTGTTTCTCTCGCTAGTTAGGGCAGTCCTCATGATCCAGATAAACTTATAACTTTTAAACTTAAGTAGTTTGTTTTCATTTAGCAGTAAAACATATAGTATCTACCTTAGGGAGTACTTAAGTTTAACCTATGACCTGTATGCTACACAGATTACTACCTTTTATTATATAAACTTTGTATACCTGAGATTAGCCAATCTGTACAGATATACACCACTGGTCAAAAGTTTTGGGGTCAGTAGGATTTTTTAATGTTTTAAAAATAAGCTTATCCTGCTCACCAAGACTGCATTTATTTATTCAAAAATATAGTAATATTTGTAAAATTTGAAATGTTATTGCACTATAAAATAACTGTTCAAAATTAGTTTATAATTTAATTTAATAATGTATTCCAGTGATTTTAATTATGAGATTTCAGTTCATTACTCCAGTCTTCAGTCACATGATCCTTCAGGAATCACTCTAATATTAATTATTATTGTTATTATTATTAATGGTAATAGTAATAAAAGCAATAGAGACTGGAGTAATAATTTCATTTGAAAGTACATACAATAAGTAATAAATAAATATTTAATAAATAAGTATTTAACAATAACATTAAATAAATTAATTAAATTAATAAATAAAATTAATAATAATAAAACAAATAACCCCAAACTTTTGACTGGTAGTGTATCTTCTAGGTAGAGCTGTCATTCTGTCGGCTAAAGACAAATTTACAAATAACTCACCTGATCTTTATTTACTTCAAAGTGTGCAAATTGCCTTGATGTAGTAACTATCAGTATGGATGCTTTCTTTTCTAGCACATTAAGTACTGTTGCCCCCATCAAATTAAAAAAGGCTATATAGAATAAAACTACACCATGGTATAACAATTATACACGTGCTCTCAAAACACTTAGTTAGAGGTCTTTAAAATTGTGTACAAAGATAGTTTGTCCAGGGGTCTGTTCTTCATAGCTCGCTTAAATGATCTAAGATGATTTGGCAGATCCTGGATCTTTTAATCTTGATAATTGATCTCTGGCTAATTTGGTTCTTGGAACAAGATCATGAATCAGATTAAAATGTCTGGATGAACTGATCTGAGATTGCTGTATGTGTTGTGAAGGACTGATCTATCAATCCTTGAAACCTTGATCAGCAATGCAGCAATTGGCTGATGGCACAGCAGTGTATGACATCATCTGATTAATATTCAATTATCCCTGTAAGCAAAATTACATAAGTTTCTTAGTAAACGGTTTATTAATTATGATACGCAATAACTTTCCACCTTTGTTGTGGGCTGCAGTCTTCACACTTTCATGTGTCGAGAGTATTTAGCAATTTATATAATTTTACATTTAGAGCAGATTTTCTTTATTCTTTATTCAAGATTCTTAATCGATGTAAGGAATAACTTATAATGGCTTAAATAAATTTTGCATCAAAAAAAGCATTTTGATATCGGTAAATGTGTCTGCAACTTTAGCAAAGCATCAAATTACAGTCATATTAGCCATCAAAACATTTATGTTAACTGTATAAATTATTATTAGTCGATTATTGTGATCAATGTTAGATCAGGCCACATCTGCTCCACCACCGTCACACTCAACACTGGTGTACCACAGGGCTGCGTGCTGAGCCCCTTCCTCTACTCCCTTTTTACCATCGACTGTAGGCCTGTAAACAGATCCAACACCATCATCAAATTTGCAGATGACACCACAGTGATTGGTCTAATCAGCAATAATGATGAGACTGCCTACAGGGAGGAGATACAGCATCTGGCCACTTGGTGCACCGACAATAATCTGCTCCTTAACACCAACAAGACCAAGGAGCTCATTGTGGACTTCAGGAAGGGACGAACAGGCTCACATGATCCCATCCACATCAATGGGATGGCCGTTGAGCCTGTCTCATCCTTCAAGTTCCTGGGGACCCACATCTCTAAGGACCTTTCCTGGACCACCAACACCTCCAGCCTGGTCAAGAAGGCTCACCAGCGCCTATTCTTCTTGAGAACTTAACAACTTAAGAAGAACCAGCTTTCATCAGCCGTCTTGGTGAACTTCTACCGCTGCACAATAGAAAGCATCCTCACCAACTGCGTCACAGTCTGGTATGGAAGCTGCTCTGTTGCTGAGCGTAAGGCACTGCAGCGGGTGGTGAAAACTGCCCAACGCATCACAGGGACTACACTGCCAGCCATTGAGGACATTTAGAAGAAACACTGTCTGCGCAGAGCATGCAGTATTCTTAAAGACACCTCTCACCCTGCTCACAGACTGTTTTCTCTCCTGCCTTCCGGCAGGCGCTTCAGGCTCCCCCGGACAAAAACCAGCAGACTGAGGAACAGCTTTTTCCCGAGAGCTGTCTCCCTTTTGAACTCTGCCCCTCACTGACTATTTTGCCCCCCCAATACACCCCCCACACTCCTCTTACTTATACTCCTCACAATCACTGCACTATTTAACATTTGCACATTTAAAGTTTGCACATATTCATTGCACTACATTGCACTGATTCACTTATTTGAACTGTACATACCCACTGCACATGGACATTTGTAATTATGTTTATCTATATGCACACTTCTGATTATTAATAGCATCCAGTGCATATGTTCATTTATTGTAAATCTGTTCATAGCTAATACAACCTGTATATAATGTTCATTGTACATCCATCTGTAAATATTACCACAGTTTTTCTATAACTGCACTTTATAACTTATACCTGTATCCTGCACTTGCTGCTATTGCACTGCTGGTTAGACCGAAACTGCATTTCGTTGCCTTGTACTTGTACATGTGTAATGACAATAAAGTTGAATCTAATCTAATCTTATAAGGCAGATGATACTCAGTTACATATTTCAACAAATCCAGATGAGATGTCTGAACTGTCTAAGCTAACTGAGTGTTTTAAAGATGTAATAGACTGGATGACCAGCAAATCTTCTATTAAGTTCAGACAAAACAAGAGTAATACTTATTGGGCTAAAATCATGTACACAGCAAATCTCACAACTTGACCTGCAATTAGAGGGATACAATTGTAGTATTAGTTCTACTGTAAAAGATCTGGATTTTTTATTAGACAGCAACTTAACATTGGATAATATCTCCAGTGTCACAAAACCAGCTTTCTTTCATTTGAGGAATATCGCTAAGCTAGGAAGCTTGCTATCTATCTCAGATGCAGAAAAACAAGTTCATGCTTTTATGACTGCTAGATTAGATTACTGTAATGTTCACTGGTTGCCAAGGATCCCCTATTAAAAAACTTCAGTGCAAAATGCAGCTGCAAGAGTTCAATATGATCATATCAGAACAATTTTATCTTGGTTACACTGGCTGCCTGTTAAGTTCTGTGTTTATTATAAAAAAAACTGCATCTTACCTTTAAGGTTGTAAATAGTCTAATTCTTGTTTATATAACCATCATTCTGGTTTGCTACATTCCAACCCGCTCTTTAAGGGCGTACTCACACTATGTACAGTTGCCTTAAACCTGGCCAAAGCATGCTTGTCCCCCCTCCTGTTAGAAGATTTGCTAAAGGTGCAGAGCTTTTGTGCAGTGAGGGGTTTGCATCTTTAATAAACTTTGACAGTATGCGTTCATTGAACAGTAAAAATGATTAATAAACGCATATGAAACAGTCCCTTAAAAGTCACGTCTCGCTTTCAGTTTCGGGCTCTGGCGCGTTTTGCACTCACAAGTGTACCACGCCAAAGCCCAAGTGAACCGGGCTCTAGCACACCTCTTCCAACTGGGCCAGGGCCAAGTGAACTGTGTCTGAGCCCGATTCAGAGCACTCACACTTCTCAAATGATCCGGGAAATGGGCCTGGGTATGGTTCGGATAGCATATTGTGAGTAGGCCCTAAGATCTCAAAACTCAAGGCTTCTGGTAGTACACAGAAAAGCAAAGTTCACTAAAGGAGGTCAGACATTTTTATAAATGCTCCTAAACTCTAGAATAGCCCTCCTGCTAATGTCTGAGTCAGTTCAAAACATACACACAATGCATAACATAAACGTAGGATGTGTGAGTGTGCTCCATGCAGGTGAGCAGGCTTCACAAACCACCTGTATAATACACTCTTCCTCTCTTTATGCACCAGGCACATTAATTGAAACATTGACATTTCTTGTCCAAATACATTAAGAACAGCTACTACGCTAATAATTTTTTTGCTCTCTATTTCCACTTGAGGTTGGACAATGAAACTGAAACACCTGATTTCAGACCACAATAGTTCATTAGTATGGTGTATGGTCTTTTGCAACCAATACAGCATCAATTCATGTTAGGAATGATAGATACAAGTCCTGTACAGTGCCAGAAAGATTTTGAGCCATTTTTCTTGCAGAATAGTGGCCAGGTCACTACATGATTCTGGTAAAGGAAAACGTTTCCTGACTCTAAAACACCCAAAAGTGGCTCAATAATATTTAGATCTAAGGAGTGTGCAGGCCATGTGAGATGTTCAACTTCACATTTATGTCCACCAAATCACTCTCACTGTGTGTATTGGTGCATTATTATCCTGATACACGGCACAAGCTCCAGAATACAATGTTTGAGCAATTGGGTGCTCCAGAATGATTCGGCTGCACAAGTATTGGGTCTAGGGAATGCCATGATATTGCAGCACAAACCATCACTGATCTACCCAGGTCCGTGTACAAAGCGAAAGCGATCGCAAAGTAAAGAGCAGGGAGGGGGTTTTGGGGGTGGAAGGTTGCGATCGCTAAGAGAAGAGGGGGGGTTGGGTTGGGTTGTGATCGTAAAGTAAAGTGAATTCATTCATAACCACAGCTCTGGTCTCGTCCCCCTTCTGTAAGATCAATAGTAATGGATTAATTTATTATGTTTGTTGTTATT
This sequence comes from Danio aesculapii, assembly GCF_903798145.1. NCBI lineage: Eukaryota > Metazoa > Chordata > Actinopteri > Cypriniformes > Danionidae > Danio > Danio aesculapii. Next base: position 28,760,036 of record NC_079458.1, read on the forward strand.
TTATTCAAATAAAAAAATCTAAAAAATGACCAAAAAAAGAAAAAGAGGAATAGAGAGAATGATGAAAA
>NC_079458.1:28767603-28775103 GCF_903798145.1 Danio aesculapii
CTCATGGCATTCTGTGAGGGGTGCTCTGGGAGTACAAAGAAAGGTTGAAGGAAACCTGTTAAGCTATGTCCAGTCTCTAAGGACAGAGTAGGAGTTTGGTTTGCATTGCCGGCAATAAGTCAGACTTGTTTCTGGTGCATGCTGGACTCCAGCAGGGTTGCCTTTTGTTACTAGTTCTGTTGATATTTTTTATAATCAGAATTTCTAGGTAAAGCCTATGGTCAGGAGGTCTGTTTTGGGCACCACATGATTTCATCTCCGCTATTTGCAGATTGTATTGTTTTATTTGCTTCATCAGACAATGAATTAATTTGTATACCTCCTAGATGCCCAAGGACTCGCTGGAAAGACTATTTCTCTCAGCATGCCATCAAATGCCTTGGGCTTCCTCCAGAGGAGCTGGAGTAAGTATCTGGAGAGAGGGAAGTCTATGAGTTCTCTGAATCGGGCTCAGACGCGGTTCAGTTGGCCGGCCCTGGCCCAGTTGGAAGAGATGTGCCAGAGCGCGGTTTGATTGGGCTTTAATGCGGTACGCTTGTAGTGTGAGTGCAAAGCATGCCTGAGCCCGAAACTGAAGATGAGACATGACTTTTAAGAGACTGTTTCATATGGATTTATTAATCATCCTTACTGTTCAATGAACGCAAACCCCTCTCTGCACGACAGCTGCACCTTCAGCAAACCTCCTAATACCTGCAGCACGAGGACTTTTATGATTATTCACGAGCGTCAAAAGTAGTGGGTCTGTTCGGAAAAATATTTGGCTGCGTGTCACTGCATATCAAACGAGTAAAACGATGTAACTAAAGAAGTCTCCACTGTGAGTGAGAGCGCTTCTCTTCCTATTAAACTGAACAGAGCACCATCGATGACGTAAGTGTACTTCGGCTCGGACGCAATGTGAGTGCAGGCCGTCAAGGGAGAGGGTAGGGGGTACAAGCATGCTTCGGCATGGTTCAAGGCAACTGAACAAAGTGTGAGTATGCCCTAAGACTGCTGCCACATCGACCCACTCCTGGATAAGTGTAAGAAAACAGAAGGATGAATGGATGGATGGAATACAGAACAAGCACCTGCTTTAAAAACAAACAAAAAACAATCTTCTTGTGTTCATGTTTTAACATCACTAGAATGCAGATAGGTTTCATGAAAAATGCCCCATTTTCGATAACAGCACAGTTTTTAATGGTTAAAATTATCACAAAAATGCATTTGGATGTGCAAAACGTAGTTATAAATATAGCTGATGCATGCTGTTTGCAGGGGCATTGTCCTGCATAGAAACTGCATAATAGGTTAATCTAACCTTTTAATCTTTAAACTGATGAGATGTTAGGTCACAACAGAATGGGATTTCAGTCCAAATGCTCAAACATTGAGAGTGATGGCTCTGTATTGAAATTTCAGTGAACTTGGGGGTGATATCTGATGCTCACTTAATGTTTGACCTTCATGTGCAGAATTCTTAAAAAAATATCTCTAGAACATTACATTAATTTGCCCCTGATGTCTGCTACTCTGTCTGAAATCTGGTTAATAGATTACTGCAATGCTGTGCTTACTAGTGTTTCAAAAAACAAAACTCTATATAAATTGCAGCATGTCCAAAATTCAGCTGCTAGAATCCTAAAAGGGGCTAAAAAAAGTGAACACAGTACTCAGTTTTTAGAAACTCTACATTGGCGCTTTGTTGTATTCTGCATTGACTTTAGCATTCTTTTGTTTAAGGGCTAACATGGTGTAAGATATGTTTTTTTTCTCCTCTGTTTTGCCCAGTGAACAACCAAATGACCAGATGAGGCCCATCAATTCTTCCAAAACTTGGAAATTCTCTCCAATGTTTTTTAGACATGCAGAGGTTGGCCTTATCAATGCTGAAAACTCACCTTTTTAGACTTGCAGATTTGTGAGGTGTGTGTATGTGTGGATGGGGATGGATCTTTCTCTTTATTTATTTTATTTTTAACCTGCCACTGTTTTGTAAGATCCTTACCCTGTTCATGGCTAAACTGGTATTTCCAGCTGTTGTGTATCATTGCCCATCTATGCATTTTTCTCCCATCTATGCATTAGTCTTTCTTGAATGACCAGACTTTTTGGGGACTTAAATGAGTTGGTGACATTGTAAAGAAATTGGGACATTTAACATCTGCCACAGACTGGGAATGCTAATTTAACTCAATATATATCAATATATTTAACACAATATAACTTAATAGGTGAAGGCTTATTTTGCCTACATGGAGAAAGAGAGCTCTCTAATATAAACACATCAGAGTAATGATAATCTATTTTGCCCACCTGATTTGTTGTGAATAAAGGCTAAACTATAATTAAACTCACAAAAGACACTGATAGAGATGTATTGTGTTGTACTTTTACTTTTATAACAGCCTCTGCATGCACAGATGACAGGAGTGATTTGACATGATTCAGTAGTCTGCATGTGTTTGTTGAAACAAATTCTTTAAATTTCACAACAAACACAATAAAATAACAAAAGTTACCATTAAGCATACCTCATGCCTCTTCGGAGTGGAGAATGTATAATCTGTAAATCTTTCATTTTGCATCCTGACATGAGTTTTGAACATGTTTAGTGCAATTGTTGCTCTGTGACATAAACATTCTGTGCCTCCTGTTTTCAAAATAAAATCCCACATACAGTTGAAGTCAGAATTATTAGCCTCCCTTTGATTTTATTTATTTATTTATTTTTTTCATTTTTATATATTTCCCAAATGATTTTTAACAGAGTAAGGAAATTTTTACAGTATGTCTGATAATATTTTATCATCTGGAGAAAGTCTTATTTGTTTTATTTCAGCTAGAATAAAAGCAGTTTTAAAATTTTTAAAAAACATTTTAAGGTCAAAATTATTAGCCCCTTTAAGCTATATATTTTTTCGATAGTCTACAGAACAAACCATCGTTATGCAATAACTTGCCTAATTACCCTAACCTGCCTAGTTAGCCTAATTAACCTAGTTAAGCCTTTAAAGTCACTTTAAGCTGTACAGAAGTGTCTAGAAAAATATCTAATAAAATATTATTTACTGTCATCATGGCAAAGATAAAGTTATTAAAACTATTATGTTTAGAAATTAAACAGAAATTGGGGGAGAGGATTAACGGGGGGGGGGGTAATAATTCAGGGGGGGTTAATAATTCTGACTTTAACTGTACATAGTAAGTTAAAAATAAACTTAAAAATAACTAAGGAAGGAAAATGATCAATGTCTCACTAGGAAATGTTGTGGCTTATCAAACGCAGCCCGAGGTGTGCATGCATACTAATGATCCCAGGGCTACAGTATGTGCTAGTATGTGTTCTCAAGATGACACAGCTGCTGGTCAGGTCCAGATAAACAACCTAAAGTTCATGCAAATGATGAAGGTGTGCCCTGTGATATTGTAACAGTCTGCTTTGTGTTCTGATTGACCTGTTGCCCACTGTGATTTTAAACTCATAGAAATTGCATGAGAACAAAGAAACAATGATGTCTGAGGCTCACAGAATGGCCATTTCCATATACTCTAATTATTCAACTATGCCTAGGTATACCAAGATTTTCTTCATAGGGCACCTTTAAGGAATTTACACCTGGTAAAAGAATATCACAAGCTAGTAGGAGGTACCTGTCTAAATGTGTTCTCTAATGGAGATTAATGTTAATTTTTAAAAATATAATAAAAATTTTATACTGTGTATATATTATTCATAAGATATGTTTAAAACTGCTTTTTTACTTCTGTTAGGATAACCTATATTTCTATTTGTGGAAAATACCCCTAATAGTGAAACTAAGCACCAAGATGTAGGAGGAAAAATGGGCTGTTTCAAGGACAAGTGAGTCAAGCTCCCCTGTCCCTGTGTTGCAGTTCATCGGTGTGCATTAAGCACTGTGGGCTAATAAGATTAACTTTCCTTTCTCTCTTTATGCAGAGTGTCATACAACCTTTTCCACTTAAAATGGTTTAGAGGAGCTATAGAGGGACTGGGACAGACATACCCATCCAATTGAGCCCGCCACGTCTTACATTCTTGGGTAACAATTGTGCAACGATGTAATCTTCATGCTTACACAGTCCCTCTTTGCGCTTGCTGCTCAGCTGATAAGAACAGAAAAAAAAACAATGAAAACATGCCAAATCTCTAGTGAGCAATGGCTCCTTAGTTTTTTGCTGCTTTATTTGTTGATGCCTGTTGTTGGTTTGTCAGTAAGAGATAGTGGGTGTGGAGTGCATGAGACTCAAAAGATGCTGCAAATGAGGCAGTATTTTCCCCAGTGCAGAGTTCAGCCGTACAGTACATAGCCATTTTGCATTTTTAGTCTTCTATACTTAATGTTTTAACTGTTTTCACTAATATAAAATATTTTAACGAAGTGTGGACAAAACCATGAGTTGGGTTGTTTATTTTATTATTTTTTACATACTATTAATATCATTCAAAGAGTAGTAACTGTCCCACTAGAGAGTGGCTGCACTTTCAGGACCGCATTTCTAGGACCATCGCCACCTGCCGGATTGCTTGAGTAGAGGTGAAGTGAGCCTTGTCAAATATGAATTTACCTTGGTTTTAGTGGGCAGCTATTGATTTCAGCACCCGGGGATCAATTAGGGGGGTCGGTACCTTGCTCAAGGGGCACCTCAACCAGTGAATAAAGGGGACTATGCTAATATGAAATCTGGCCATAGTATAAATGTGCAGGTAAGAACTTAATTTTCTGTCCTTATTACAGCCATTAAACTCATTACTGCTTCCACTAACTAGCTAATATGTGATGTGACCCACCTCTTCACTACTGTTGAGGCTAAATGGCCAGGGTCTGTATATGATGCCAGAGTCTTCAGGGAGTCATCATTATGCCACACATTTTAACAGGATACATTTTGCGTTACACAATGTTTTTTATTCTGTTTATTTGTATTATACACTTCAATCATTACTGGACACTACAAAGAGACAGATGATACTCTTGTTAGCCCTATATGATGACACCCTACCCTGAACCACAGACACAATTCAGCCTGGCCCAGAAGAACCATCAATAAACCACAAAGACCAAAGAAATAGAAAAGAGTGCTAAGAGACAAAGTTTTGTTGTTGTTGTTTTTTTCGAACACACACAACGTAACCATTTTAACTATGGTCACGGAGGAGCTCTAAAAGATATAAAAGAGAGACCACAGTGAAAGATGAGAGAGGACCAGGTCTGGATTAATTAAAAAAATATAATTTAAAAGCCTCCTTCTTTCCAATGGCCAGGTGGCCAGCAACTTTGTTACAATGGACAACTGCAGACACATTCTTACACAAAGTAAAAGGAGCTTTATCTGTATGCAAAACAAGTACAAGGTACCTGACAACAACCCCTTACAACGGTGACATTCTGTATGGTTTCTGGAAGGTCCAATAATTCTACCACTCGTCACACTTCATAAAGGGACAGAGCAGCTCCTCAGGTGGTGTGAGCAGAGGTATTTGGTGGGGCCACATCAGTTAGAGAGGCTTCGGCCTTCATTCTATTAGCTACATGACAAAAAGAATACATAGCTCCAAAAATGAAATTTTAAATTTTAGGAGAACGTTTCTGTGTTTAATTTTGACTTTGGACAGAGGTCTAGCTCTAAAAGCATTACAATTTATTAATGAATAAAATGGCAGGAAAATTTAAATGATTGAATGGTTCATACAATGTACCCAAAAAGGATGTTAATATTAAGTTTAATTCTGCATTAGAATACATCGGGGGAAGGTAGCATATGTACTTAAATCAAATCACGCATTTAATCTAATTTATTATATTACTTTTATTTTTTATACATTTCTTTCATTCGCTGATGCAGCTATATTACTTTTTCAAAATAATCAGATTTAAATTATTGTACACCAGCATTAAAATCTCCAACTCTGCCTCTGTAAAGTGAATTTCCATGGTAGCTTGTGAATTCAGCAATCCATTGAAAATTCCAATAGGTATGCACTGTGTGCGTACATTAACTTTTGGTTACCTTTAGCAGGCTGATTAAATCAACTCTTCTCAGGTGTTTTGGAACTGATTTGGTTTTACGCACGGTAGGCAAGTTTTGGGTTAATCAACCGAGAGTTTAAGGTTTAGCAGATGGTAAGTTTACCCAGCTTTCTGGAATATGCCTCAGCTGTGATAAACCAGAGCTTAAGTTATGTTTTAGCAGGGGAGCAAACACTTGGCTATAGGCCTATAGCTCTAAAGTTTTGGATTTATTTCCCCTTAACAATATAAACCATTCATTCAAAACTGCATCTTGTGTTTACTTGTGCCTCACCTGTTTGCAATCAATAAATCGCTTAAACAGGACCTGCCTGACAAAGTGAAGTAGACCAAAAGATCCTCAAAAGCTAGACATCATGCCAAGATCTAAACAAATTCAAAAATAAAATAATTGAGATTCCCCAGTCTGGAAAAGGTTATAAAGCCATTTCTAAAGCTTTGGAAATGCAGTGAACCACTGTGAGAGTCATTATCTACAAATGGCAAAAACATGAAACAGTGAAGAAGCTTCCCGGAAGTGAAAATTAAGTGCTAAAAAAAACTCATCTAAGGCTACAAAAGACCCCACAACAACACCCAAAGAACTGCCAGCGTCGCTTGTCTCCTTTAGGGCCAGTGTTCAGTGAAACTAGGCAAAAATGATTTGCATGGCAGAGTTTCAAGACTAAACCACTATTGTGCAAAAAGAACATAAAGGGTCATCTTAGTTTTGCCAGAAACATCTCGAGGAACACCAAGACTTTTCAGGTCAATATTCAGCACTGACGAGGCAAAAGCCTTTGGAAGGTGTGTGTCCCATTATGTGTGGCATAAAAGTAACACCACATTTCAGAAAAAGGACATCATACCAACAGTAAATGTGGTGGTGGTATTGTGATAGTCTGGGGTTGTTATACTGCTTGAACACCTGGAAGATTTTCTATGAGTAATGGAACCATGAATTCTGCAGTGTACCAAAATACCCAAGAAAAATGTCTGGCCATCTGTTAGTGACCACAAGCTGAAGAGAACTTGGGTTCTGCAGCAGGACAATGATCCAAAGCACACCAGCAAGTCCACTTCTGAATGGCTGAAGAAAAACAAAATGAAGACTTCGGAGTGGCCTGTTTCTGGTCTGCAACTAATTGAAATGTTGTCATATGACCTTAAAATGGTATAGGTTAATTGGATAAACTAAATTAGTCATAGTGTGTGAATGAAAGGGGCTTCGCAAGATTGTGTTCTCTCAATGTTGAATTGTGGCTGGATGGACATTCGCTGCATAAAAAAAAAAGAAAAATTGGTGGTGCATTCTACTGTAGCGACTCCTGATAATGAAGGTATTCATTCGAAAGAGAGTGACTTGATTTTAAATCTGGTTCACTGTGTATTGATAGTAAATGTAGAACAAAAGTATCCATCCTTTTGAAACACATGGTTGTATTTATTTAACAATTTGTGGTTTTGGTTTGAAAATTTACTA
>NC_079458.1:28782603-28787603 GCF_903798145.1 Danio aesculapii
TTAACTTTGACTGAGGCACCAGAGCCGCGACCCGGCACACTCAGACACGCACATTCGGATGTTGTTAAAAATTAAACTATTCAGATGGTGCTCTGTGGCGCAGCAGAAATATGAAGTGTCCCGAATCGTGGCTGGGCGCCGTGGACAGCCGCCGACTTGAAGCGCCGTTTTGTGTACCCTGATGGAAATCTATGTTTAGAATTCTGAAATGCATGATGCTGCATGGCGCGACGCTGAGCGTCGCCGAGTGGCGTTTCTTGTGTGCGACCTGCAGGCAAGTACGTTATTTTATTTCCAATGGAGGGAAGCACACGTGAGGCAACGCGCTCGCACTTTCCAGCTGCACATAGTTAAGATCACATGGAGCTTCTGTGACTGCGAGAAATGCAAACGGCTGAAGTTTAAGGTAGATGCAATGAAAAGTACAAATGTTTGCAAACCTACCTACAAACAAACTAAGTTACAAACAATAATTCCGATTAGAGTGATCATGTGGTGAATGTTGATCTTGTGTTGAGCCCAATGAGCCTTACATCTAAAAACAGAGCAAGGGTGTTCCTGAAATGGCTTTAACTCACACGCTGAAAATGGTGGACATGAAACAACAATCTGAGGATATGGTGATGCGTGCCTGTCAATCAATATTGAGGGGCGGGGGGACCGCACTTCTACGTCAAGTTACGGTCGATCTGAAAACAACTCCAATTGGTCCACCATTTTTATGTTGTTAAATTGAAAAAATAGGACTGGGTGCGTTTATATCACCCCATTATGACAGTCTATACACTATACCTACACATCTGTCTATCCAAAGAGCTTGAAAAGTAGACTTTTAGATATTTTGCTGCACTTAAGGTTCCTAAGAGCACAGTGGACTTTATAATCCTTAACAGAAAGATGTTTTGGATAAACAGAACCCTTCTTAGAGCTGACCATCCAGCCAAACTGAGCTATCGGGGGAGAAGATCACTATGGCTGAGCTCCAGAGATGCTGTTGGGAAATGGGAGGAAGTTGTAGAAACTCAACAATCACTGCAGCCCTCCACCAGTTGGAGCTTTATGGCAGAGTGGCCCAACACATGAAAGCCTGCATGTAGTTTGCTAAAAAAAAAACACTTGAAGGACTCCAAGATGGTGAGAAAAAGATTCTCTTCTCTGATGAGACCAAGATAGAATTTTTTGCACTTAATTCTAAGTGGTATGAAAAACCTTCTGGGAAAGATGAATGCAGCCAACAGGGATATCCTAGACGAAAACCTTCTCCAGAGAGCTCAGGACCTCAGACTGGGCCGAAGGTTTACCTTTCAACAAGACAATGACCCTAAGCACACAACCAAAATAATAAAGAAGTGGCTTAACAACAACTCTGTGACTGTTCTTGAAAGGCCTAGCCAGAGCCCTGATGTAAATCCAATTAAGCATCTCTGGAGAGACCTAAAAATGGCTGTCCACCAACATTTACCATCCAACCTGACAGAACTGGAGAGGATCTGCAAGGAGGAACGGCAGAGGATCCCTAAATCCAGGTGTAAAAAACTCATGACTCAGATCAAAAGAGATGTGAGATCTTGCAAAGTCAATGTCAGACACCATAATATGCTCTGGTCCCCTGCCCGCTTATCGTGGTGATGAGTTTCACAGCCGACTCTCATCACTCAATGGCTGGATGGCTGCCAACTGAATAACATGGGTTTTGTAGACAATTGGCCAAGTTTTTGGGGTAGACCTGAGTTTTTTAAGAGAGATGGTATTCATCCCACTTGGGCTGGAGCAGCTCTCCTCTCTAGTAATCTGGCATAGAGTCTTAGTGTTGACATTCAACTAACTGGGGCCCAGGTCAGGAAGCAGACAGATTGGCTTAACCAACCGTCTGCTAGTCTCCACAGTTTACCTAACTCAAATAATCTGCAGCACGTAGAGCCACCTAGATATAATAAAACAGAGACTGTGTCTGCTCCCCGAACCTCTAAATATAAAAAACTCCCAAACTCATTCAAAAGGTAACAATCTAATAGATGTTCATCAAATAAAACATAAAGCTAATCAAAAGATAAAACTCGGATTATCGAACATTAGATCACTCTACTCTAAAACTCTTTTTGTTAATGATTTGATAACTGATCTAAAGCTAGATGCATTTTGTCTAGCAGACACTATAACTAGATGATTACATGCCTCTAAATGAGTCTTCACCTGAAGGATATCATAAACATGAGCCGCGTCTTAAAGGCAAAGGTGGAGGCATTGGCATAATATACAGTAATATTTTAGTGTTACTCAGCGATCTAACTTCAAATATAATTCATTTGAAGTAATAGTGTTGTATGTTTCAGTGTGCAATTTAAACAATAAATCTAAATGTATATTGGCAACTGTATATAGGCCTCCAGGGCATCATACCGACTTTACAAAATAATTTGCAAATTTCCTATCTAAAATTGTTCTGGCCACTGATAAAATTTTAATATTTGGTGATTTTAGTATTCATGTAGATAATGAAAAAAGACTCTTTAAGTCTGACCTTTGTCAGTAATCTACCTGATCTTTCTAATTTCCATAGCCTTCCAGGCACCCTAGAAGAGCTTGACACTGCAACTGAACCTATTGATTCTGTCCTTTCTAGCACATTAGGCATAGTTGCTCCATTACACTTCAAAAAGATTAGGGAAAAAAAACCTGACGCCATGGCACAATGAGCACACACGTGCCTTAAAGAAAGCAGCCTGGAAAATGGAACATATATTAAAGAAATCAAAACTAGAGGTTTTTCGTCTGGCCTGGAAAGAAAGTACACTTAACTTTAGAAAAGCTTTAAAGTCTGCCAGATCTGCTTATTTTTCAACTTTAATAAAAGATAAAGTATGAAAAACAAAAAATAAAGTATCAACATGCATAGCAGTAATGACTTTATGAGCTTTTTCACATGCAAGATTGATGGTATCAGAAATAAAATAAGCACCATCAATCTGCCTCCTACAGCATGGTCCCAATTAGAGCACTGTAGACCGTTAATGGATATTTTTTTAACAATAGGTGGGGAAGAACTGTCTAAACTGATAAATTCATCCAAATCAACAACGTCTATGCTAGATCCTATACCGACCAAATTATTAAAACAATTGTTTTCAGAAGATTCTGAACCTGTTCTTATCGTTTGAATTGATGCCTATTTTAGGCTACGTTCCTAAAACATTTAAACTAGCTGTCATTAAGCCTATTATTAAAAAACCATAGCTTGATCCCAAAGAACTAGTAAATTATAGACCCATTTCAAACCTGCATTTTCTTTTAAAGATACTAGAAAAAAAGTTGTATCTGCTCAACTATGTTCCTACCTACAAAGAAACAATATTTATGAAAATTTTTAATTTGTATTTAGAGCATTTCACAGCACAGAAACAGCACTCCAAAAAGTTACAAATGACCTCCTCCTGTCGTCCGATCATGGTTGCATTACTTTCTTAGTGTTATTGGACTTTAGTGCTGCATTTAATACAATCGATCATAATATTCTTCTTGGTAGGTTTGAAAATTATGTTGGTATTACAGGAAATGCATTGGCCTGGTTCAGGTCTTATCTAACTGAACATTATCAATTTGTATCAGGTAATAAAGAGGCATCATACAGATCAAAAGTACACTGTGGGTTACCACAAGGCTCAGTTCTTGGTCCCCTACTGTTCACACTATATTTGCTATCGCTAGGCGATATCATTAAAAAACATGGAGTTAGCTTCCACTGTTATGCTGATGATACACAACGTTATATTTCATCTCAACCTGATAACTTTTATGAATTTACGAAATTAACAGATTGTATAGCTGATATTAAAATTTGGGTGACTTATAAATTCTTGTTACTAAATTCAGATAAAACTGAGGTCTTGCTTATTGGACCCAAAAACCTGTCTAACCCTTGATGGATTCTTAGTTCAGTCCTCAGTTTCAGTCAAAAATCTGGGGGTGATTTTTGATAGCAACCTGTCATTTGAAGGCCAGATTTCAAGCATCTTTAAAACTGCATTTTTCCATCTAAAAAAAATGTTGCCAAACTTCGACATATGCTATCAATGTCTGATGATGAAAAGCTTATTTATGCTTTCATGACCTCTCGATTAGATTATTGTAATGCACTACTAGGCGGTTGCCCTGCTGGCCTAATTAACAAACTTCAGCTGGTTCAAAATGCATATGCTAGAGTGCTTTCTAGAACAAAGAAATATGATCATATTACTCCAGTTCTTTCATCATTGCATTAGCACCCTATTAACATCGTATAAATTTTAATATTTTATTGACTACCTCCAAAGCCTTGAACGACTTAGCTCCTCAGTATTTGAGGGAGCTCCTGGTGTATTAAAGCCCCTCACATACACTGCACTCAATTAATTCTGGACAATTGGTTATTCACAGAATATCAAAAATAAACTGTAGGTGGTAGATCTTTCTCATATCTGGCACCTAAACTCTAGAACAGCCTTCCTAGCACAGTTTGGGAAGCAGACACACTCTCTCAGACACAGTTTGCCAGCCTCTGGTGCCTAAACTGCAGCTCTGCACAAGACGTTTGGCCATGGGAGAAATGGTCGTGCCCCACTGAGCCTGGTTTCTCTCAAGGTTTTTTAATTCTTCACTTACGCCAATTGGTGAAGTTTTTTCCTCATCGCTGTCACCACTGGCTTGCATGGTTGCATTGATGGATTTGCTCTTCAGTGTTTGAAATCTCAGCAGTGAATATTAAACCAAACTGAACGAAAAACTGGACTGACACTGTTTACTATAATCTTCTATGTGAAGCTGCTTTGACACAATCTACATTGTAAAAGTACTATAGAAAAAAAGATTAATTTAACAGAATCAAAAGGGTGCTTCTACTAAATACTGAGCAAAGGATTTGACTACTTAGGACCATGTGATATCTCCGTTTTCCTTTTTTATAAATCTGCAAAAATGTCAACAATTCTGTGTTTTTCTGTCAATATGGGGTGCTGTGTGTACAT
>NC_079458.1:28792603-28817603 GCF_903798145.1 Danio aesculapii
GTAAATCTCTTTGAGAAAGCAGCTTTGGAAGGTAGACAGAAGCTTAAACACTGAGCTATGAGCAAAAATAAAAAAACACTCCCTCTCAACTCTCTCACTATCTCTCCTTCTTTTCCTACCCTCTCTTTCTCTTCATCTGCAACTTTCTCAAACCTCTCTCTTAGCATTTTTCTTCCCATATTCTTATGCCATTGCCTTTACTATTTTTTTATATTTCCTGTCTTCTCACCACAGCAAACTCTCCTGCTAAACACACACTGTAATAAAATAGAAATGTATTAAAAATTGTGTGCATGAATAATTTGAGTATCACATCTCTTTAACATCTCTTTATTAAGTTGACACAATCTGTAATATAAAAATTGCACAAATTAATGAGTATGATGCATTTATACATATCTAAAAAGTGCAAAAATTTCATTACTTGTTTACTTTACACTGCAGAACTTCTGAATCTGAATTTGAATTGTGTTCATTTGAATTATTGACAATATAATTTAATAAAATTGGGAAGCACGGTGGCTCAGTGGTTAGCACTGTCGCCTTACTTTAAGAAGATTGCTTTCACTTTCACAGGAGTTTCACTTTCAGTGGTGAAAGTAAACATTCACATGGATGAACAGCTGGAGATGGCTTGAGTGGACCAAAGGGAGAGAACATTTGTAACGCTTTTATAACTGCACAAGTTAATTCTTAAAATGTATATATTTTTTTTATTCAAAAAACAGTTTTACAAAGCACTAGATCGTTAGTAGAATGACATCATAATTTGTAAAGCTTGAATCCAATTGCATTATTAAAATTAAAGTATATATATTTTTTGATGGATGATGATTATGATCAAGGTGATACATGAATGCATTAGGCACACATAGATAGAGGAGGGTAGAAGGGTTTGAGTAGTGATACATGGAATGTGGGGTGTAATCTGAGTTCTGGGGGGAGTCGCAGACAATAAGTGACTGTGTTGATCCTTTTGGTGACAGAGAAGAGACCAACAAATCTGGGACTCAGCTTTTTACAAGTATTACTTGTGGATAGCAATACTCTCTGACTGACTTCATAACTGAGTGCGATGATCAGCATAATTCTTTTGTCTCCGTACAGCCCTCTGGAAATGATGGAGGGATGAGTCCCATACCTCCTCACTCTCCCGAAACCAGTGGGCAACAGCGGGGACATCTGATGGTTTGCCTGACCAGGGAAACAGAGGGATCTGGAATTCGAGCATGCACTGGAAGGGCATGAGACCAGTGGCAGAAATTTTGCGTGTACTCGAGCCAGTCCAGTAACTGATTCCATGAGTTTTGGTGGCTGTGGCAGAAGGTTCGCAGGAATGGCCCCACTTCCTTGATCTTTCTTTCAGTGTGTCCGTTAGTTTCGAGGTGGTATACTGAGGAAAGGCTGATGACTCGGGAGATGAACTGAGGACCTTGATCTGAAACAATATCTTCTGGCAAACCATAGTTATGAAATACATGGTTAAACAACAGTTCGGCAGACACCATGGCTGATGGTAACCTGGGTAAAGGGATCAGTTTACAAAACTTTGAGAATCTATCTACGATGACAAGGATACATGTATTACCTCCTGACACTGGCAGATCTGTTATGAAATCCACTCCTAGATGTGACTGGTAGGGCTGCAAGTTTTCCTGAAGGCAGATAACAATACCTTTATTAGAAGGTTTTGAAGGCCCCAGGGTGGGCAGTGCTCAGTGAGGAGTGTGAGGATTCAATGAGTGCCAAACGTTGAGGAAGGGGAACGAAAGGACAGCCCGGCGGGACGGCTTGAGGCTCATCTACTGTGGCTGGAGGGGTCTCCCACTCGAAGGGACTTACAATTAAGCTGGAAGGAATAATCGGCTCTGGATCACTTGAGGTTTATTCTGGGCTATGAAGGCTGGAGACGCCATCAGTTTTTGTATTCTCCTAACCTGGAAGATATGAGATGGAGAAATTGAATCTAGTAAAGAACAGTGCCCACCTTGCATGTCGGGAATGCAGACTTAGAGTCTTTTGTAGATATTGGAGATTTTTATGATCTGTGAGTGGATGTTTTGACCCCTCCAGCCAATGCTTCCAATCCAGGATGGCAAGCTTGATGGCTAGGAGCTCACGATTTCCTGCACCTTAATTTGTCTTCACCGGGCTGAACTTCCTGGAGAAGAAGGCACATGGATGGAGTAGTGATGGTACCCCCTGCCACTGAGAAAAGATGGCTTCCACACTGGTGGTAGATGCATCCACCTCTACTATAAGAGGGAGCTCTGGATCGGGGTGAACTAGGAAGGGGGCCTGAGTAAAAACCTTCTTGAGGGTGTTGAATGCCTCCACAGTTTTTGTGGTCCAGACCAGACACTTAGGCTGTCCTTGGAGGAGCCTAGTGAGATGACAATATTGGAGTTCTTTAATGGTAGTGGGTTGTGGCCAAGAAGGGATGGCTTCCACCATCTTCTTGTCTATCCTAATACCGGAAGCAGATATGACGAATGCCAAGAAGTGGATGGTCATTTGATGAAATGAACACTTCTCAACTTTGAGGAATAGGTTGTGATAACAGAGCTAGGATAGGACTTCTGCTACATGTTTTTAATGTTCTCTCATGTTTTCGAATTTCTCATCAATATAGACTAAGAGGTCTAGCTTCGTGAATATACTGGCTCCGTGAAGATGTTCAAGGGCTGTTGGGACGAGAGGAAGTGGGCACTGGTTCTTAATGGTGATCTTGTTGAGATCTCAATGCAGTGACAAAGCCCCCCATCCTACTTGGCAACAAAGAAAATGCTGGAAGTGGCAGAGGATGTAAAAGAGCGTAACCTTGGAATAGGGCCTCTTCTATGTACTCCTTCATGGCCTTATGTTCAGGAAGGGATAGGGGCAGGCTCATGTCCCTGTCCATGGGGCACTGGCTCACCCTCGATCAGGTCAATTGCACAGTCCCATGGCCTGTGAGGGGGAAGCTGGGTGGCTCTTTTGGGGCAAAAGATGTCCTGGAACTTTGGACATCTGGGGAATCCTTTCTGAAGATCTGCATGACCTTCTATAGAAGTAGTACACAAAGACATGAAGTGAATAGTTTTTTTACTCGGAACTCGGAAAAACTGTTATTTGTCCACTTTAGAATTTCCTTTGTGCCCCAAGAGAGCACAGGATTGTGTTTTACCAGCCATGGGCATCCTAAGATGATGTCCACGGTGGACCCTTCCAGAATCAGTAACTCAATCTCCTCCTCAGGAAGCAAACCAATCTGCATATGGATGGAATCCACCACTCGATTGGTGTGATGAAAATTTAGGGGCTTTCCGATAATAGACTGGACATTATTGCTTTCCTCTGAGAAACAGGTCTTGCAGCGGAGCTGACAGCAGAGGGTGTTAGAGGTGAAATTGCCTACTGAACCAGAGTCGAGGAGTGTGACCACTGGAAGAGAGATGTTAGGTGCAGTAAGCATAAATAGCATAGCATAAATGGCACTCACCGTGGAATGGCATGATGCTCAGAAATGCCCTGTTTTCCTACAATAGAGGCAGAGACCCCAATTCAGCTGACGGAGTCCTTCTGCTTTGGTTAATTTTCCCGGGTTGAGGATCGTAGGTTTTGGACTGGATTCGTGAAGGGTCAAAGAAACAGGCTGATGGAGGAGTGGGTAACTGGCGATACCTGAATTCTCTCTGCTACAGGCTTCCATACATGAGGAGCATCTGATTGATAACTGGGTGACATTTTCCAGGACATAAGTATCATCATAAGTGGCTAATTGCATTCTCAGGCATGGCTCAAGACCTTGACAGTACATTGTCATCAGGGCACGCTCATCCCAAAGGCTGGCAGCTGCGAGGGTGCAAAATTTTATTGAATACTCGAACTGACTTTGTACATTGCTTCAAGTGATATTACTGTTCCACAGCAGAAGCTTCTTTAGTGGAGCATCCAAAAACAGCATTGAAATGCTTGGTGAACAATGTTATTGACTGTGTTAACGCACCCTTTTGGTTCCATAAGATTTAAGCCCAGCACAGCATCTTTCCTGTAAGCAGAGAGATCATGAAAGCAATTTTTGAAGCGTCAGTAGGATATTGTAATGGTTGCATCTCAAACACTAGTGAGAATTGAAGCAAAACACATTGCACTCCTCCACCAGGCCTCCACCTGGGCGAACCTCCGGCACTGGAGGAAGGCAAACACAAAACCCCCATATTGAATGCCCCTGGAACTACGTGCCGCTGGTACACCCCAGCCACCTCAACAAATTGAGCACTGCCCCGGGTGGTGGAACTGGCAAAGGCTGGTGCACCCGAGCTATCTCTGTACCCCAGTACGACAAGGTGGTGGAGAGGGTGGTGCCCCACATCCAGGGGGGTCACCAACGGCACATCTGCCTAGCGAGTGCTACTGACTAAGTCAATGTTCCTGGCTTAAGTGTGGGGTGCCCGGGCACTGCTGGAGAGCAGGTGTCAAACTAGAAGACACTTTGGGCCCAGTGCTTGCCCCGGAGAAGGGCGTGGGTCCTCGGGGAGAGGGGGTGGCAGTGGTGGCCCTGGAGGTCAGGGGCTACAGCCCCTCTAACGTGGGCGCTTGCCCTCCGGAAAGGGTGTGGGTCCTAGAGGAGAGGGGGTGGCAGTGGTGGCCCTGGAGATCAGGGGCTCCAGCCCCTCTAACGTGGGCGCCTGCCCCCCGGAAAGGGTGTGGGCCCTCGGGAAGAGGGGGTGCCAATCGTGGCCCCCCCGGGGAAGCATCAGCATTTGGGGTGATGGTAGGTCTTTCCAGCGAGCTTTTGAAACCAGTCAATTTGAGGAATGATGGGTCTTTGTAAGGGCCATGAGGAAGATGGGTAGTCTCCAACAAAGTTACTGAAATAATTGCTACCTGTTATAGGAGAACCTCTTCTTAACGTTATCAACTCTTCTTTATCCTTAGGCCATGTTCCAAATCCTTACAAGTTAGCTGTTATTAAACCTATTATTAAGAAACAACAACTGGACCCCAGCAACTTAGCTAATTATAGGCCTATTTCAAATCTTCCATTTATATCTAAAATACTAGAAAAAGTTGTTTCTACTCAATTATGCTCCTTTCTGCAGACGAACAATGTTTTTGAAGTGTTTCAGTCAGGTTTCAGAGCTTATCATCACAGTACAGAAATTGTATTAGTGAAAATAACTAATGATTTATTCTTAGCTGCTGACCAAGGGTGCATCTCGCTATTAGTTCTACTCGATCTTAGTGCGGCATTTGACACCATTGACCATGGTATCCTCATTAATCGCTTAAAGTCTACAGGTGTCCAGGGACAGGCCCTACAATGGTTTAAGTCATACTTAGCTGACCGTTACCAGTTTGTGAATATTAATGGACAGCCTTCACAAATCAGCCCAGTAAAATACGGGGTGCCTCAAGAATCAGTTTTAGGCCCTTTGCTGTTTACAATATACATGCTACCCCTGGGAGACATTATTAGAAGACATGGGATCAGCTTTCACTGCTATGCAGATGATACTCAATTATATATAACCTAAATTATATATAACTAAACCTGACGAGAAGTCTAAACTGTCCAAGCTAACTGAGTGTATTAAAGATGTAAAGACTGGATGACCAACAATTATCTTCTCTTAAACTCAGACAAAACAGAATTATTACTTATTGGGCCTAAATCCTGTACACAGATCTCACAACTCGACCTACAACTAGAGGGATA
This sequence comes from Danio aesculapii, assembly GCF_903798145.1. Classification (NCBI taxonomy): domain Eukaryota; kingdom Metazoa; phylum Chordata; class Actinopteri; order Cypriniformes; family Danionidae; genus Danio; species Danio aesculapii. The sequence continues at coordinate 28,798,305 of NC_079458.1, forward strand.
CAAAGTTAGTGTTAGCTCTACTATAAAAAATCTGGGTGTCATATTAGACAGCAATTTAACTTTTAAAAATCATATATCCCATGTCACAAAAAACTGCCTTCTTTCATCTGAGAAATATCGATAAGTTACGAAGTATGCTATCCATCTCAGATGCAGAAAAGCTAGTCCATGCTTTTATGACTTCTAGGCTGGACTACTGTAATGCACTGTTTGCTGGCTGCCCAGCATCCTCTATTAACAAACTTCAATTAGTGCAAAATGCAGTTGCCAGAGTTCTTACCAGGTCTAGAAAATTTGATCACATCACCCCAATTTTATCCTCCTTACACTGGCTGCCTGTTAAGTTTCAAATTGAATTTAAAATATTGATTCTTACCTACAAAGCTTTAAATAATCTAGCTCCTGTTTATCTAACCAACCTTCTGTCTCGCTACAATCCAATTCGCTCTTTAAGGTCTCAAAACTTAGGGCTTCTGGTAGTACCTAGAATAGCAAAGTCGAGTAAAGGAGGTCAAGCCTTCTCATTTATAGCTCCTAAACTCTGGAATAGCCTTCCTGATAACGTCCGAGGCTCAGACACACTCTCCCAATTCAAAACTAGATTAAAGACCTGTTCAGTAAAGCATACACTTAGTGCACCACTTAGGGGGCTTCCACACAGGACCTGCATCTAGTTTATATACTCTATGAACAGCAGCTACGCTAATTATTTTCTTTATTCTCCATTTCCACCTGGGGATACTCTTCCCGAGGCCCTCAGATTATGCAGAGTCACTGTTTCGATCCAAGACCAATAACGAGATGATCCCAAGGTTTCCATATCCTGGACCAGGCCGTATCCTGAGTAGCTACTGTGGTGGTCATGGAAGAGTGAAGAACACGAGACTGATTCCTGTGACGCTCCAGAGACAGACGAGTCTTCGCTGAGGCCAGCTTCCAGCCTCCGCCACTGAGACTGCAGCTGTATGCACAAGACGTTTGGCCAGCGGAGAAATTAAAATGATCGTGCCCAACTGAGCCTGGTTTCTCTCAAGGTTTTTTTTCTTCACTTCCGCCATTTAGTGAAGTTTTTTTCCCTCTCCGCAGTCTCGGCGAAGCGTCGGAAAGTGGCTCGAGAGTTGCAGTGGTTGAAGTCCACTCAACCGACGGTACCCGTGGTGTCTTGGCTGGCGTCGTCCTCCAAAGAGGAAGGGGAACCAGACGGCCCGTCCGTGCGTCGACCCCCGCTGCAGGCTCGCAACGGAGCGTATACAGGCCCAGCTCTCAGAACTCTGCAAGCAGGTGGACAAGGTGAAGTCCACCCAGCTCGAATTCACCCGCCGCTATCGAGAGTTGAGGAGGGGGGAGGAGGGGAGGAAGAGCAGGCGGACAAGTTCGTGTCTTGCACCGCCGGCACCATCCCCTGACCCCGCCCTCGGGTGAGGGGCGGCCCGAGGTCTCCGAGTGGCCTCCGGGCCTGTGGAAGCCTACGATCCAACAAAGTACCCGTACCCGGACCACGCCCGCGCCTTGAGTTGAGTACGGTTATAGCACTTTTCTGTTGGGCTGCTGGGGGTATGTCATCAAGGCTGACTTTTGACTTTCCACCCCGTTCTGCAGACTTGCTTTTGGAAGAGTTTGAGGGTTTCCAATTGGGAAGCGAGCTCACCGGTCGTCTGCAGAACAACCTCGCCTCCAAACTGGCGAGGGTCAAGGCCTTCCCAGGCTTCAATGGCGAAAGGCCACGCGGACCTAGAAATCTTGTCCTTCCTCAACCAGCCGGCGCGCATCCGAGCCTGGTCTGCCCTGCTAGGCCAAACGGGCATGGCCGAACCCACGAGGCAGCACTACCTGAAGAACGTCGCGCAGTTCCTAGATTATCTCTGTGAAACCCCGCCGGCCTCCTGCCGCCTCTCCAGCACCACCCTGGTGCTGGTTCGCAGGGAGCTTCAAGCTCTCATTCGCAGCATACGCCGCCGCTTCATGGTACACGAGGTAAGAACCAAGCAGGCAAAAGAAGGCCGACTCATCTCCAAAGCCACCCTGCTACGCTGTCACCGGACGGCTGGAAGAAAAATACCTGCCCTTCTAGGTGATTGTTCGGTCCGCCGGTCGGCGTTTCCGCTGACGTTCTTTCCGTTCTTCCCTCCTCTGCTCCGGGGCACCAGCGGCTCTCGGTCAAACGAGCCACGTCAGCATACCCCCCCTTAACCCCCGAGCCGTAGGCGCCCCGAAGCAGAGATCGTTTGACCGAGAGCCGCTGGCGCCCCGGAGCAGAGATTATCTTTTTGCCTTGGGGCACCAGCGGCTATCGCTAATTTTAAACCATTGGTGGTGTAACAAGGTTTATTGTAAAAGTCTAACCCCCTACTGCCTTCCGTCAGACGGCCTCAAGTCCAGCCCAGACACCAGGCAGCAGTGGCGCTTCTATGGTTTTCTGACCGGCTACCTGACCTCCATCACAGGCCATCGCTGTGGGGTCTTCCAGAACCTGACCATCCAGGAGGTCGAGAAGGCCTCCAGAAGCCCGGACGAGTCTGCCTGTCATTAACGTGAGTGGAACTTTGCAGGTGGGGGCCACCAGTGGTAGGCACTTACTCATCTTCTCTCCGGGGGGAGTCAGGCCTCCTATTTTTTTTTTCAGACCCAGTCCCTGTCGAACCCTGAACAAATATTTTCAATCTGCGTGGACCAGCATGGGGCTTCCCAGCAAGCCCACCTTCACTGACGTCCGAACTGCCATCGCGACCCACGTGAGTATCTATGCCAGTGTCCCCCCATGACTGCCAACAGCTTTGACCCCAAAAAGTCTCTGTCTGTCTGTCTCTGACGCAGGCAAAGAATTCACATTCTTCCGAGGATCGGACACCTCAACCTTAGATAAGTTCTACGCGCTTCACCTCGGCCCTCTCCAAGCACGTGAGCGCCGCAGACTCTTCGAGAGGGCCTTGGTGGAGGAGGAGGAGGAGGAGGAGGCAGCGGGCAGAGAACGCCACTCAAAGAAGGGGCACAAGAGGACAGAGAGTCCCGGGTCACCCCTGGTGAATCAGTTCCTTTTTGGCATGGACCTCAACAGAGGGACGTGTGGTGTTAGCTAACTTGCCTTTTCTCTTTTTCAGGAGGGAACTAGCAGGAGGACGCTGCCATGGCAGCCTTCAAAGGGGAAACGCCTCCTCGAAGCAACAGAAGACTCTGAATCTTCCTGAATAAATATTTAACAATAAAGGTATATGGTGTTGTATATCTGTGTGGTAAAAAAAATAGCTTCAATCGGGACAAATGATCCCTGTCTCCTGTGTTAAAAGTGTCGCGTGGGACGCCCGCGTCCAGGTTCAGCCTTGGTTGAAAGCCCATCGGGACAAATGATCCCTTTTTCAACACAAAGAGGTGCCAGGCTGGATGAGACTGTCCAGGTCTGTGCCGGCGTTGAATGGCCATATGGCCCATGGTCCAACTCTGGGTTTTTGCAGGTGTCTCCCGGGACAGCTCGGTCCTTTGGGCTGCATAAAGAGGTCGGAAGAGGGATGCCCAAAAGCGGGGGTTAACTTCTGTGAGGAAAGTTAATCCTTCTATCTATCGACAAGGCCAGACACAGAATGGAGTGAGGTGTAGTTATTTATGGTGCTGGGGTGATGGCTGGGCATGACATGCAGGTGTGGGGCTAATTAGAACTTAGGTGATGGTTATTGGGGTGACTGTAAGTGGGAAGAACCTGGTCTGGCTGTTACATTAAGCAGTCTTGATTCATCTGTCTTTTGTTTTGTTTTGTTTAACTTGAGCACAATTGTAATATATTAATGGGCACCTATTTTGCCCCCTTTTAAGATTTAAAATAAGACTTTTGGGTCTCCAGAATGGGTCTGTAAAGTTTCAGCTCAAAATACTCATCATATTATTTATTATACCTTTTTGAATTTGGGATTTTTTAGCTCTAAACAGACTGTAGCTGTTTTTGTTGCCTGTGCAAATAAGCTAATTCTCCTCTGCCTACTGTTCTCATGTAGCCTTCTAATGCAGTGTCTCACGTAGATAAACAGCACAGTAACAGAGTAGAATGAAGCAGATCTCCATTACTACAGTAAGAACTTTCCTAACGATAATTTGATGCATTTGTTGTGAAGTAAATTCAAGCCTTCCTGCAACGATGAGTCGCACACAATGTCATTACAAAGTTCGCACGCACACACACACACACACACAAACACACACACACACACGCACACACGCACACACACACGCACAGATACACACTTGCACTGTTTTTGCATGGCAAATGTGACAGGATACATGTAAATATACACTGCTGTATGGATATTCATTATGTTAATGTACAAAATAAACCTGATTAAGGGCAACAAAATGAGAATGAAGCGTTGCCTTCTATAATTGTACTGACACGTGGCTGTGGTGATAAATTACAAAGTGATTTTACTGCCCTCAGTTTATTACAAACATGCATTGGTTTAAAAAATTTTTTTTAACCTTATAAAACTCAGTCTTGAAGTGCAGCTGATCACAGAGAGGTAAAAAGATCTTCTAATCCCAGTTGCTTTGCGTAGGTTCCGTGAATATGATTATACACGTTACTACAGAGACATGTTTATACGCGTCTTGTTATCAACTCAGTGGACGGAAAAAAACAAACTCCTATTTCACGTTGAGGTGGGCCTCAAAATGGAATGAATTTGGGTCCCATTTTTACATCACAATTATTTTTAAAAAGAGACATCTTGTCTTTATATCACTCCAGTATGAGTGTGCATGGACACACTTTACAGTACACACAGTTTTGTCCAAACAGCTTACAAAAATTTTCATCATAAGTGCCCTTTAATGTACATATAATGAATGATTTTGTACTGTTATGACAGTTATAATGCTATATTATATATGATTATTACAAATATATTGTTTTGTGATTGACATGTATTTGTAAGGTAACAATTTGAGCAGCTGTGCTGCATTAACATTTAGTACAGGCATATAATGTGACAACATTGTAGCTACACTACCGCTACCCTTTGAAAGAAGCTTGCATAGTGCCTACTACCTTACATGCTAATCATAAAAATGTAGTAGCCAGTGTGTACTGTTTACTGTGCAATAGGAAGTAAGCAAGTATGCCATTTCAAACACAGCCTACTGTATGTTTTTTTCTCAGAATTATTCACATATTTCAAAGAAGCAACTATTATCGTGAAAAGCACTTAACAAATAAATAAACTTAAACATGAAACATATGTAAGATTGACACCCAGTTATTGACATAGGCATTGCGTTTACAATTAAAACATTTTCACCTGCCCCCTCCTCTGACAACTCCACATAAATGCAGGTTGCCAGATAAGATACCAACAACGCTGAGACAATACACGACAAAAGGAATATTTTCCATAATAAAGGAGTTTTTATCCAAACAATCACCTAAAATTTCTATTTTTGAAACAGTTTCTATTTCTCGTGGCTGGTCAGCAGCATAAACTTCTGTGAAAACAATCACTTAAGGTACTTATTGTGTTTTCATCAGTGGTAAATGCTACCAATCTGAGTTTGAATATCATTTTATCTGACATTTATTGCTATACTGATAGCAGCAGCAGATATTTGAAACAGATTTGAAATTTAACTTTTAATAATGTTAAAGATGTTTAAAATGTATAAATTTTTATTCTTAACCTTACCATTTTTTGGAGTGCAGTGCACTAATATGTGCTTCTGAATGGCTGTTTGGTGCAGACAGTCAAACTGTCAAAGGAATCTTGTGGCATTGCATGTTAGGACATGGTGTTACAATGTATGCTGCTCAGCTAATGTTTACATTTGTAATATATATATTATTTGCCATTTAGAAAACACCTGCCATCTTATTTCACAGGCTGCTGCTGTCCTGCAGAGGTCACAATTTCAACTGCACCTGCATACATTGAAGCAGCCTTCATGACTGAAATGAAATGCAATGTGTTTTCCACCTACGCAACTCGGAGTGCAGAAATATAATTGGGTAAACTGACAGTGGGAGGAGTTTTAGAGATCAAAACAAAGACAGACATTCAGACATGGAATGCAGATTTTCAAAGAAGAATGAATGATTTTAGCTATGTTTTTCAGATTAACGTGTAAATTCACTTAGCATGTTTATTAAATATCTGCAAATATATTGTGGTATTTATTACTTTAGAAAAGTAAACAAAAAATGTACAGCATCTTAAATTTTTTTGAAACTACTATAAAATTGTTAAAAGCTTTATTGTGGCCATCCTAAAACACACCTGTGCAATCATCATGTTGTCTCATTAGCATCTTGATATGCCACATAGACATATACAGTAGATGCAAAGTAGGCTATTGTTGTCTATTGGAAGAAATTTGTTCATAGAGCCCCCTTCTTGGTACAGAGTAGCGCTCATTTTAAGTAAATGTGGGCCCAAGGTTCATAGAGTCAATCACACAGGCATTGCCGACAAAGAGCGTGTTTGTGTGCATGCAAATGTATTATCATCCCTCCCTGTTAAATTTGGTCTCATCCAAATGTCCTGAAGCACAACCCCTTTTACTTCTAGCCCTGTACCAACATGGCAGTGGTACTGAAACATGAACAGGGCCTGTATGCGATATCTAATGTACGTTTATATAGATATGACACATGTGAGATGGATGGATTATTTTGGCAAAGAAGAAGTGCTCACTAAGACATATTTAGACATGTGAAAACAATATGAGTGAAATAGGCCTTTTGTGTACACAGAAAAAGTTTTAGATCTTTCAGTTCAGCTCATGAAAAATGGAATCACTAACAAAAGTCTTTGTATTTTTGTTGAGTGTATTTAGCTGTGCTACAGACCAAGGTGGATGTAAAGGATTTTTAGTTATACTGATTGACTAAGTCATAACCCACTGAAAGTAGACATGGCTTACACTAATTAGTAGAGGTGTAACGGTATATGTATTCATCCCAAATAGAGATGGTATAGGGGTCAAGGTTTGGTTCATGCACTCTCACAAATGCAGTCAGTCTTAATGTGCAGTCACTGGAGTTAGGCAGATAAGACCACAGCAGTGCAACAACTGCAGCCTTTCAAAAAGGAAGCATCTTTGTGTTTGAAAATGCGAGAGCAGCACTCCGAAGTGGTTTAGACATTTTGCAGTTATCATGCCAGTTTACTACCATAAATAGAAGCTTACAACACTAGTCCTGCCTCAGTGTTCTTCTGATTGGTTCACTGCTCTGGAATTGACAGTGTGACTAATGAGCACTGCTGCGAGAAAAAGTTGAAGTCATACTATCTTCAAATTCATACAATATCTAAAAAAAAGTGGTGCTGCAAAAGACACAAGTGTATAATGGTCACACATGTGCGTTAAACAATAGAAATATAAGATACTGTCTCATCTTGTGTGCACATAAGCCAGTCTGTGAGTCCCTTCCCTATACACAAATAATAGCTTGTTGTTGCTGTACCTGCTGTTATAAATGGACACAACGCAGCATTTTCATTAAGAGATTTCATTTTTGAGGCTTGCTGAATTTTAAATTTAATACACAATTATTTTTTTCTTTTGTTTTAGGAGAGGGCTGAGCTTAATCTTTGAAAGTTTTCTAATTATAAAGTTGTATTTTACCTTAGTGTGTTTATTTTGTACTTTCACATCACAAGAAGATTTTTAGTTCTGTAGCTAATTGTGATAAAACACTTCTCACTGTTCAAAATAAACAAAGATCTGTAGCTTATTCCTGTTGTACCGTACCTGTATCAAACCGTGACCCCAAAACTGAGGTATTTACTGAACCGTGACTTCAGTGTATAACTCCCTCACCTCAATCAGCACGCCAATTGGGATCAGCTGAGGCTGATCAGAAGAGGTCAATATAAGGCACGACGCTGGAGGAATGATGAGGAAAGATGAGCATGCTAAGGACTGAAGGCTCAAGGTGTTCCCCTCTTCAGCTACCCCTAATCAGCACTTCACTCTCCACATCAGACCTGCAAAAACTGGGACTTTGGCTGCATGACAGACACTTCGCCCTTCACACCCTTGCGGGCATTGTGAGAGATCATACATGATACAAGTTACCATCAGACCTGTGTTTCCCCTTAGGACACCACTCTCTCTTTCGCTCTCTCTTTCTCTCTCTCTTCAGACTGCAAAGACTGAAGATGGAGGAGATGTTGCAGCTTCTCAAGGAGGTTGAGTCAAGGCAACAGCATCTCCTTGGCCAGCTAGCAGAGCATGAGAGGGCTACACAGGTGGTCGATCCACAAGGTGCTGGCAGCCAAAGAGGCATAGAATAGGACGCACTGGGTCCAGCTCCTCACCCTGTTCCTGACAAGGGAGGTCCATAGGGCCTATTACTCCCTCCAGCCACAACTTGATCAGGATTGCATTGTGTTCAAGAAGGAGTTTGTCTCATCTGAGCTAAGCACCGGCGCGTGCAGCGTGCGAGTTTCAGCAGTGGACATTTGATGAATGCCGCCCAAAAATAATGCAAGCGACAGACGTGCTGCATCATGCCCACGCCTGGCTGCGATTTGATGGACCATCTGCCATCAAGGTCATTAAGAGAGTGGTGATTGACCACTGCTTTCAGGCGCTGCCCTCCAGATGACGACATCTGGTTATAATTAATACATTAGAATTATAGATTACATTAAAAGTAACATGATGATACTGACACTTTAAGCAAAAGTTTTTTTTTTGTTTGTTTTTTTTTTTACTGAGACTTGACGTTTTTTTTCTAATTGCTAACAATTTTACCAATACTTAAAAGTACTTTTTCTAAACTCTTAACTTAGCACTACATCTGCATAACACAAAGAGTTAATTTTCTGGCCAAAACCACATATTATATGAATACAAACTCTTTGAAATGAATGTCAAAATGCTGGATAATATTTTTTGGTATATTTACTTTGGTGTATACAGTATACTGGGGTGTGACAAGACCTCGCATGACAAGATCTTGTAAGGTTAAAAGAAAGCCAACTTTGAGCAGAAAAAGTGCGTTATGTCAGTTGCGTCTGTTTTATTCTCCAATCAAATGAAAGCAGAGGTGGGTGATAACTACAGAGACTTTTGAAGATGGAGGAGAGTCTTGTGGTTGCTGTTTTGAGCTATCCAAGCTAAGAGCTATTGACTCACAAATCTTGAATTTCAAAATATTATTAAATATTAAAATTATACCAATATCAACAGCAACACTCTTACACAATATCCAGCAGATTCAGTCGTTGCCTACGACATAAAAGGCGCACCGCACTTCTTTTTTTCTTGTCAACAAAAAAGTGTGATTCGCCTCGCGTTTTTAGAACAGAAAAGTGCGTTAGGTGTGATCGGCCCCTGAAACTGTACAGTGAAGAAACTAGTCAGTAGAGTTTATAGCTAAATATTTAGCCGTGTTTAGTTAAACACTGCTAAACACTGTTTATAGTGGGAATTTAACCAATAGGAAAATGACAAAAAAAAACATTGCCATTGCATTGCCTGTCAGGGTTCTGCCACTCTGGTCTTGTAAATTCTTGTTTTGGTGGCAGAGTCCGGACACTAGCTCTGTTTTGTCTTGTCCTGTAGTGCTCGGCTCGAGTTTTCTTGGGTCGAGCACTTGTTTTGTCATTGTCTGGGTGCGCGTCATCAAAGGTGCGCGCGGGGTCTGCGCGTCCTTGGGACGCGCGCTCTTGTACTCGTGTTTGTTTTGTTTCATTCTCAGCGTCTCAGTCTTGTTGGTTTCAGTTTTGGTTGGCGCTGAGATGAAACATGCGCGTTGCATTTATGTGAGCGCACGGTAAGGTGTTCACTTATCGTGTGCTTGTGTCTTGCGTCTGTTGTCAAAGCACGTGGCTCTGTGTTTACATTGGTTGCGTGCTTTTGTTGTGTGCTTTGTGTCTTGTCATACGAACACGCGGATAATGAGTTCTCTCATTGGCTGCGTGTTCTAGTCTTGTTTAATGTGAGCTTGTGTTGTCTCCTTGTGTCAGGTGCTCTCCTGTCTATTGTCTAGTCCCACCCTCCTTGTTAACCCATTATTAGTTAATTATGTTCATCTGTTGTGTATTAATTTAACCCTGCTTATATTCTCCTGATGTCTGCTGTCCTGTGCCAGTTCGTCATCGCATCATATGTCGTCGATATTTTCCAGTCCTGTGTGTTCCAGTCTTGATCCCTGCCAGCCTGCCCAGTCTAGTTTGGTTTGTCTGTTTTGTTAATGTTTTCCCCCTCGGGGTAGTTTGTTTTTGCCTTTTATTTTAATTTATTATTAATAAAACCCATATAATTTCTGCATTTGAGTCCTCGCCCCTTTTTCCCCCCCACGAACCGTGACAGTACGAACTGGCCACTAGAGGACTCAGCAGCTATGGGTTTGCTTCTTCGCCCAGCTCTCTCCCAGAACAAGGATCTTCACAATCAACCCCTCGCCAGGAGGTTACTGGAATGTCATCAGAACAGTCGTCCATTTGGGGTGTATGCCCAAGGCCTCCTTGAGGCAGTCTTGGGGTTTGGATTCCCCGAGAGAACCCTTATCCATCTCTTCCTGGCAGGATTAGATGAGCCACTTGATTGGGAGGAGCTGGGTGATTTAAAGGCATGGACTTATTGGGAGGAAATCCTGCAGGGGGAATGGACCCCTCTCTCCACCACCACAAGCACCATCTCCCAGCCCATGACCAACCCCCAAGGGTTAACCCGCACCCAGAAGCGGAGGCTGAAGAGAAAGGCCTCTTCAGCGAGGGTGGCTCCAGCCCCAGAGCGCCCGCCAGTGTCGGCTCCAGCCCCAGAGCGCCCGCCAGTGTCGGCTCCAGCCCCAGAGCGCCCGCCAGTGTCGGCTCCAGCCCCAGAGCGCCCGCCAGTGTCGGCTCCAGCCCCAGAGCGCCCGCCAGTGTCGGCTCCAGCCCCAGAGCGCCGCCCCATGCGGGCTCCAGCCCCGGTTATTGCCCTGCCGGCACCACCCAGACGTCTTGCCCTGCCGGCACCACCCAGACGTCTTGCCCTGCCGGCACCACCCAGACGTCTTGCCCTGCCGGCACCACCCAGACGTCTTGCCCTGCCGGCACCACCCAGACGTCTTGCCCTGCCGGCTCCCCGCGGGCCTCCAACCCCGGTCATTGCTTTGCCGGCACCACCCAGACATCTAGCCCTGCCGGCCCCAGTCCAGTTTCTTACCCTGCCGGCATCATCCAGACGTCTTGCCCTGCCGACCCCAGCCCAGCTCCTTGCCCTGCCGGCTCCCCACGGGCCTCCAGCCCAGCCGGCTCCCCACGGGCCTCCAGCCCAGCCGGCTCCCCACGGGCCTTCACCCCAGCCGGCTCCCCACGGGCCTTCACCCCAGCCGGCTCCCCACGGGCCTTCACCCCAGCCGGCTCCCCACAGGCCTCCTGTCCAGCCGGCTCCAGCCCAGCCGGCTTCCCTCAGGCCTTCATCCCAGCCGGCTCCCCGCAGGCCTCCTGTCCAGCCGGCTCCAGCCCAGCCGGCTCCCCGCAGGCCTCCTGTCCAGCCGGCTCCATCCCAGCCGGCTCCTCGCAGGCCTCCTGTCCAGCCGGCTCCAGCCCTGCCGGCTCCCCAAAGGCCTCCTGTCCAGCCGGCTCCCCTCAGGCCTTCAGTCAAGTCGCCTCCAGCTTTGGCGGCTCCCCTCAGGCCTCCTGTCCAGCCGGCGCCCCTCAGGCAGCCTGCCTTGTCTCCCCTGACAGACTGTCCCTGGGTCGTCCCTCCTGCTCCTCCCTGGTGGGTCCCTCTACCACCCTGGACGGACCCTCCGGCTCAACCCTGGTTTCCTGCCGGGGCTTCTGACCCATTGAACCCGCCCTGGGTTGTCCCTCCCTGGTCTTGCCCTCCCATCCCTCCTTTGTTCGTTTTGTTGGGTCTGGCTTGGCTCCCCTCCCTCCCCCCCTTTATGTTGTCTTGCCTGTTTACTTCCCTGTCTTGTGTTTGTTGATGTTGCCTGTTTTGTTGTCTTGTGGTGTTTCTTGTTTGTCTTGTACCTTGTTGGATGTTCCCATTAGGGACGCCAGGTGGCGTCCCTTTTGGGGGGGGCTAGTGTCAGGGTTCTGCCACTCTGGTCTTGTAAATTCTTGTTTTGGTGGCAGAGTCCGGACACTAGCTCTGTTTTGTCTCGTCCTGTAGTGCTCGGCTCGAGTTTTCTTGGGTCGAGCACTTGTTTTGTCATTGTCTGAGTGCGCGTCATCAAAGGTGCACGCGGACCGCGCGCGCTCCCGCTTGATGCGGGCGCGCGGGGTCTGCGCGTCCTTGGGACGCGCACTCTTGTACTCGTGTTTGTTTTGTTTCGTCAGCATCGCGCTGTTTCATTCTCAGCGTCTCAGTCTTGTTGGTTTCAGTTTTGGTTGGCGCTGAGATGAAACATGCACGTTGCATTTATGTGAGCGCACGGTAAGGTGTTCACTTATCGTGTGCTTGTGTCTTGCGTCTGTTGTCAAAGCACGTGGCTCTGTGTTAACATTGGTCGCGTGCTTTTGTTGTGTGCTTTGTGTCTTGTCATACGAACACGCGGTTAATGAGTTCTCTCATTGGCTGCGTGTTCTAGTCTTGTTTAATGTGAGCACCTGGCTTGTGTTGTCTCCTTGTGTCAGGTGCTCTCCCGTCTATTGTCTAGTCCCACCCTCCTTGTTAACCCATTATTAGTAAATTATGTTCATCTGTTGTGTATTAATTTAACCCTGCTTATATTCTCCTGATGTCTGCTGTCCTGTGCCAGTTCGTCATCGCATCATATGTCGTCGATATTTTCCAGTCCTGTGTGTTCCAGTCTTGATCCCTGCCAGCCTGCCCAGTCTAGTTTGGTTTGTCTGTTTTGTTAATGTTTTCCCCCTCGGGGTAGTTTGTTTTTGCCTTTTATTTTAATTTATTATTAATAAAACCCATATAATTTCTGCATTTGAGTCCTCGCCCCTTTTTCCCCCCCACGAACCGTGACATTGCAACTTGAAATGAAACATGAAACTTGGCCAAACAGTTAAGTCACCTCCAAAACTCATTCATATCAACACATGTAGTATGACTACATGTCAGTGTTTCCCACTGGTTTGAAAAATACTTGTAGCCAGATTGAAACAGCTTTTACCCCATGGCATATAAATGGTCAACTACATGTGACAAAAAAAAAAGTGACTTTTATCTATATTTTTATTTATGAATTTTAATTACTCAATTTATTCCACACAGGAAGTGTTAGACAATGTAAAAAAGACACAATAAATTGCAAAGCTGGCACTGCTTATCAAAGCAATTTAACATTCTGGGCCTTTTTAAAGAAGAGCAGCAAAGTCTCTGAATATGGGAATGTCTCTGGTACTGAAGGGAATGGAATTCTAATGCATAAAGTAATAACATTCATTCTTTTCAATTTTGGCCCTCAGCAACTGAATAATAACAGGCAAATAATAAAAAAATAGCATTTAACACCTTTTACATGATACTGTTTCTTTTTGATGGGTTAATGTAAAATAAAAAAACAGTTACAATACATAAAAAGGAAGACGAAATCCTCTAATTCACTCCTACTTTATGCTATTTAAGAGCCATGTGCAGCCACAGACAGGTAAAAGCTGCTGCTGGTGCTGAGAGATTGGCCAAAGTCTGCAAAATGCATGACTGACCAATTGTGGTGCGCAATAAAGCGTGCAAACATTTTCATGAGTGTCCTTCAAATAATCCACAAACTATTCATTCAATATATAATTAAATTACTTCATGCGATGGCCTCTACTTAATCACTGATTCGTCATAATTTGCATGAGTCACCTCCTGATGTTATAATTAATAGTACACTGGTGAGCACAAAGTATGAAAGCCTTTACGGTTTTGTGCGCAGTCAGCTGTAGAGTCAAGTGAAAGTATAGTAAATCGGGCTTAAAGAAATTGATATACAGTAATGCAAAAACACATACAATTAATGACAGCTATGGAGAGTGAAAATGAAAGCTTAACACCGGCAGATTAGAAGATTTAGAAATCAGGGTGGGTTGCAAGTCCCAAAAAGAGGACATATGTTCACCCTTAGAGTCTCACACATGCAGAACAAGTAAAGTTAAACGTGTAGGGTTGGAGATTTTTCACTGGTTTGAAGGCAGATGTTTTCATTATTGTAGGCTGGTACATAAAACTGTGAAAGATTAATAATAGTAAAAAATAATAAAATAAAACAAATATAATTGGGCAGCCATTAATATATCTGGGTGGCCTGTATGCCAGTGTTTCTGTCAATGGTAAATACAGTCAATTCTGAAATTATTCATAACCCTGGCACACACATAATATAAAAGAAAATAGGTTACTTATATTCAACAAGCATTTTTTGACTGAAAATGACACACGCTTCTCCCAAAAGACAATGTACAAAAAGCATCATTGTGGAAAAAATAAAAAAACATTCTCAGCTTTTATTCACATTTGAACAAAAAGTGGCATGTTCAATATTGTTCATACATTTTGCAAACTGTTACAGGGTATGGGAAAATCCTACCATTGGGATAGTTACCAAACAGTCCAAGCGATTCTAAAGCATCCCATTTACAATAGATTTGTTGACAACACTTTTAATCAACTCAACTCGTGAAAACCAGAAGCTCTCTGCTGTTAGTTTGAGAACATTTATGGTTAAAACAAAGAAGCTAAGTGAGGACTGCATAATGTGGCTGCTCAATCGGAAAAGGGCTATAAGACCATATCTAAATGTTTTCAAGTTCCAGTGGCTAGAGTGCAAAGTATTATTAAAAAATACAAGACGTTTCGCACTGTGAAAAATCACAGTAGACGTGGAAATAAGCCAATAGTTATACCTGTGCTGGCCAGGAGGATAATTAAAGAGGTAAAAAAAGAATCCACCAGCAAGGGCATCCTGATGAATCTTGGCTCTGCTGCTATTGGGCAAATGAAGAATGTAATATGTATAGCGATTCAGTATGCCTCCCAAATACACCAAGGTGGACGCTACAGCCTACAACAAGCGACACAGCATCACGGCAAATGCACTCTCTCTCTCACTCACAAACACGCAAGAACGCATGCACGCACACACACGGGATCTGCACACTGGTCTTACCTTTACTTTAAATTATGTATTGAATGACTTGAATTAATATGAAATGATCGAGTTATCTTCTGTCCTTTGAAGCACGCCCTTTAGCTCCGACATTGGTTGTCTATTTTTTATTCATGTTTTGAATAAAAGTCCAATTTTGAGAAATTTTTGAGCTGAGATATTAACGTTACATCCACGATTTTTGCAGTCAGTCAGAGCAAAATATAATAGAACTTTAAAAATCTCCTATTAAACTTTACTAACACTACATAGAAGAAGAGCAACCACAGAACAAAAATAACTGTGAGCTCACGCATGCCCCCTTCATTGTGGCAGAGATTTTGCCTGCCTAACCTCATGTCTTTTCAATGCGGCTTTATGTCACGTCTATCTCATGTCCTTGTACACCGCTGGGTTCTACAGATTAGGAGGACACCACTTCTCCAAAGATGGCACACAAAAGTGCACTTGGGCTTTGAAGAAGACTTCTGGTTTTCTGATTTATGGCCAGAAAAAAAAATTAATTGTTTGGCCACAATGATGTAGCCTTCATTTGACATTAAAAAGGAGAAGCCTTAAACCTAAGGCCGCAACCCTAAAAACACCATTTTCACTGTCAAACATGGGGCATATTTTTTTCAGCTGGTGGACCAGGGAACTTAAATCACAGTAAATGCACCATGAAAAGCAAGCAATACATTAAAATTCTCAAAAACAACAACATCAGTCAGTCTGCAGAGAAACTTGGCCTTGAGCATCAGTTTACATTTCAACACAACAACAACCCAAAACATAGCAAAAGTGTTGAAAAAAATGGTTAGCAGACACAAATATTAACATATTTGAAGTGGCCCAGCCAAAGTCCTGAATTATGTCCAACTGAGAATCTGTGGAGGGAGTTAATAATCAGGGTGATGGCAAGAAGACCCTCCATCCTGAAACTCTTTTAAATCAATATTTTCTATAGGATGCTTTCCAGTTTTGGCTTTTCATTATTGTAGGCTGGTACATAAAACTGAGAAAGATTAATAATAGTAAAAAATAATAAAATAAAACACTGCAACCAAATATACTTGGGCGGCCATTAATATATCTGGGTGGCCTGTATGCCAGTGTTTCTGTCAATGGTAAATACAGTCAAATCTGAAATTATTCATAACCCTGGCAAACACGTAATATAAAAGAAAATAAGTTACTTATATTCAACAAGCATTTTTTGACCGAAAATGACACACGATTCTCCCAAAAGACAATGTACAAAAAGCATCATTATGGAAAAAAAAAAAAAAAAACATTCTCAGCTTTTATTCACATTTGAACAAAAAGTGGCATGTTCAATATTGTTCATACATTTTGCAAACTGTTACAGTGTATGGGAAAATCCTACCATTGGGATAGTTACCAAACAGTCCAAGCGATTCTAAAGCATCCTATTTACAATAGATTTGTTGACAACACTTTTAATCAACTCAACTTGTGAAAATCAGAAGCTCTCTGCTGTTGGTTTGAGAACATTTATGGTTAAAACAAAGAAGCTAAGTGAGGACTGCACAATGTGGCTGCTCAATCGGAAAAGGGCTATAAGACCATATCTAAATGTTTTCAAGTTCCAGTGGCTAGAGTGCAAAGTATTATTAAAAAATACAAGACATTTCGCACTGTGAAAAATCACAGTAGACGTGGAAATAAGCCAATAGTTATACCTGTGCTGGCCAGGAGGATAATTAAAGAGGTAAAAAAAAAAGAATTCAATGACCACCAGCAAGGGCATCCTGATGAATCTTGGCTCTGCTGCTATTGGGCAAATGAAGAATGTAACATGTATAGCGATTCAGTATGCCTCCCAAATACACCAAGGTGGACGCTACAGCCTACAACAAGCGACACAGCATCATGGCAGATACACTCTCTCTCTCACTCACAAACACGCAAGAATGCATGCACGCACACACACGGGATCTGCACACTGGTCTTACCTTTACTTTAAATTATGTATTGAATGACTTGAATTAATATGAAATGATTGAGTTATCATCCTGAAACTCTTTTAAATCAATATTTTCTATAGGATGCTTTCCAGTTTTGGCTTTGGTACAGACTAACCTAACAAAAAAAAAAAGTAAGGTCAAATTCGAAAAATTAGTACACCTAAATTAATATGTTGTGGGAAAATATAAAAAATAAATAAATAAAATCAAGAGAAACTAAATAAAAGATAAAGATATATACAGTTGAAGTCAGAATTATTAGCCCCCCTGAATTATTAGCGTTCCTGTTTATTTTTTCAACATATTTTTAAACATAATAATTTTAATAACTCATCTCTAATAACTGATTTATTTTATCTTTGCCATGATGACAGTGAATAATATTTGACTGTATATTTTGCAAGACACTTCTATACAGCTTAAAGTGACATTTAAAGGCTTAACTAGGTTGATAAGGTTAACTAGGCAGGCAAGGGGTAAGGGTAATTAGGCAAGTTATTGTTTAACAATGCTTTGTTCTGTGGACAGTCGAAAAAAATTAGCCTAAAGGGGTTAATAATATTGACCTTAAAATGGTTCGCGCTACCCACTGCACCACCATGACGCCCTCTCAGAAATTATAAATATTTAATAGCCACTATCCTTGCATAGTTGCAATCTAAACAACTACATTCTCGACTAAAAAAAGCCTCAAAATACATTATGTTGTCCAACAGCACCAATATTTGTAAAACTGTAGAGTGTCCTCCTCTTGTCCATGTGTGTGGGAAGAGTAATATAAAAGGGTATTTGGTTAAGAGGCAGAACAAGTGCTGTTATTTGCAGAATATCACACGACTATCAGCCAATCAGATTCAAGAACCAGACAGAACTGTTGAAGTCAGTATTATTAATTTTATTTTATTTTTTTAATATTTCCCAAATAATGTTTAACAGAGCAAGGACATTTTCACAGCATGTCTGATAATATTTTTTTTTTCTGGGGAAACTCTTATTTGCTTTATTTTGGCTAGAATAAAAGCAGTTTTTAACTTTTTAAAACACATTGTAAGGTCAAAATGATAAGCTATATTTTTTTTCTCGATAGTCTACAGAACAAACCATCGTTATGCAATGACTTGCCTAATTACCCTAAGTTGCCTAGTTAACCTAGTCACTTTAAGCACATTTAAAGTGACTAGGTTACTACATTTAATAATTCTGATTTCAACTATATATATATATATATATATATATATATATATATATATATATATATATATATATATATATATATGTGTGTGTGTGTGTGTGTGTGTGTGTGTGTGTGTGTGTGTGTGTGTGTGTGTTTCTTTTTTGGAAATAGTTTTTATCAAGTTCACTGAGTTTTGATAGACATTTACCTTGAATGTTGCTAAAGGATGACGGACAAGAATAAAAAAAAATCCTGCAATTCATTGCAAACATAATACTTTGCAGTACATGAAAATGACAGTTTCAATTTTTGCGAACTATGCAAGTTAGAGAGGCAAGCTTTGGATTGTGGAAAAAAAAAAACTATTTTCATCTTGTATTGTAATGCATTGCCAAAATTTTAGTACATGTGAAAATTTACACATTGTATTGTACTAAATTACATACTCCTTTGTCCTCCATGTACTCCTGCTGTCACTATCTTTATCACTATCTTATCACTCTTCTTTCACTAGCAACCTGCAATCTTCAATCCATATCTCCTAACAAATTAAATTCAGAGCAGAAACTCTGTATAGGCAGAAATTGCTATCAGCTTGGAATTATTAAGTAATTTTATAGTAAGATTTTCTGTATTAGAATTTACAATCAGTCTAATTTGAAACTGTTAATAAATTGCTGTTAAAAGTTTTGAAATTAGTTTGCTAGCATGTATAAAATGCAATTTCTTGTCACTTGAAAAGTATAAATGCAAAATCTGTTTTGGAATTTTAAAAAAATTGTTTATTGCATGCATTTTGTGTGAAAGCAATAAAAAAATGAACAATTTTAAATTTGTGGCTTCAGTATTGAAGATACTATTGAAGGCACAATGCTGGTTACCCATTGAAAAAAGACAATAAAGAAACTAACAAAAAAAAAAAACTTTTCTAATGTAATTAATATGATCCTCAGGAATTGCCATATGTTCTTGTCGACATCACACATTATAATGTCTCTTGCTATGCACCTAGGATAGAATCTCTGCAGCCTCCACTGCAATCAGGAGGGAAATATATGGAGGGAAAAATATGATTATGTGGTGGGTGATTATAGACTCATGACCTCCAGCCAGAAATAAAAAGTAAAAGAAGA
>NC_079458.1:28825103-29095103 GCF_903798145.1 Danio aesculapii
ATATTTAATTTAATATAATTTACTTCAGGAAAAAGATTATTAAAAAATATATATTTTGAACAAATTCTACCTTCTTTGTTTTGCTACGGTATTAAGTTATATAACAATAATAATAATAATAATAATAATAATAATAATAATAATGTGATTTTTTTCTCTCTCTCACTGAGGCTGATGTCTTATAAAGCAAAACACATTTAGAAATTCAAAGTGATTTCAATATACAACAACATTAACTAAAAGCAGTTAAAAATGCATGAAATTTATCTTATGACATGCAGGTAAATTTCATATGTAAGCAAGAATATAGATCCTATTATCTTTTTATTCTATTTGTTCATGTCATGCACATTCACAAGTAACCATATAATAATGGATTAATTATACAGTACACAACGAATTATATATTGCATTAAATAACATGAGACAATTTACACACCTGACTTTCACATTTCAGTTAATTAATTACTGGGTCAAACAGTAGCTATAATACAAATTTAAATACAGATTCTCTATTCCTGTAAAATACTTACAGAAGGAACAGTAAAGTAAAATAAAATGAGTAAAGAAAAGAACCTAAAACACAAATTAATTAAAGTAAAAGAAGCATGCCTCATATAAAACGTATGCCAATGAGTGCTACACTTTACATATTAAATGAAATGTGCTATAATAAAATAGAACTGTTACAAAACATTGTTCATTGTTGTTAATCAGCACAAAATGATTAGAAACAATCAATAAAATAAATTGTTCAATAAATAAATAAATCAATAATCTAAATTGTGACAGAACGCTTAAAGAATGTGAATTTCTTATTTAAATCTAAGATTCTATTGTTGTCAGTTAATCGCGCGCAGGTGTGGGGTTTGACGGCACTGTAAATATACTGAAGCCTCATCGCCGAGCAAAATTCTTGGCACCTTGTGTGAAGAGTTTAAAATTGCTAAATAAGTTAAAACAATATATATATATATATATATATATATATATATATATATATATATATATATATATATATATATATATATATATATAAACAAAAAACTAACAAGTGTAGACTTTGACACAATAACTTGCAAATAATATCCTACACCTCATCCAAATGCAGATTTCCTCTAATAAAATAGTGCCTGATAATGGTGTTATAAAAACAGCCTATTTTAACACAGCCTATGAATCTTGCATTTTAATCCCTTCAAAGACAAAAAAAACAAACAAAAAAACACGTACAAATCTGTATAATTGCACGTGGTTAAATTGCTTTCACAATCATCACGATAAAATTTAATTTGTTAAGAAGTAAACCTTAAAGTTGATACTCAACATAATTACTCAACAGTTATGTTATCAGCGTGGATTAAAAAGTGCAATAAACCTATTGTCAAATAAAACTAAATTCAGTCCGTAAAACGTAGATTTTATTTATAAAATTACTGCTGCAAATAAACGTATTTTTTATTTTTCAATTAAAACATATTACATTACATTTCATTAGCAAATGGTTTATTAAACGACGTTACTTAAATGTTTTATTTTCAATCCATTGTTTAATTATTTATTTACTGAAAAGAAAGTTTCCCTATGTTTCGTTTTGCAAGATTTCATGTTGAATAATTCGATTTTTTTTTCTGAAGGAAAGGCATGTAAATAAGACAGACACAACTTTCCCCTATGATTATTTCCACTAAAAAGCTTCTGGAAATATTTAAACTGTCGCAAGGTCAAACTGCTCTGAAATCTGCATTTTATTATTTACAGATATTTATCAATGTGACAAGCATGACACGTTCCAAACATTTTAACAGGCCAATAGGGGCCGCAAATTTGACAATAAGAGCCCGAAGTTTGCCAAACGGCTCTGCTTTACTCGCTTTTATGAAAAAAAAAATTAAATAACAGCTCACCGCTGCCAATTAAACTCTCTAGCTTTTTATTTGATCTAACAAATGTTTCAAACGGACAGAAAGTTTCGCATTTATCGTGACAATTGTCATTTTTCTTGGATTTGCAAAACTTTCATGGAGCCAAAGAGGTTCACATTACTTGCACTTACTCGTTGTTGTGAAACTTTTCTGTCCTTTCTTCGCAGACGTCCTTCTCGCTCGTGCTCAGACGCTTGATGCAGAGAATACTAGCCTCTTTACTTTAAACTCCAAAAATTTGTCTGCGAACTTTGTTGTTGTTTTGTTTTGTTTTATTTCTTACTCCGTCTTCCCTTCTGACATGTGTGTGCGTTTGGCAGGAGAAGCGCAGCACCACATAATCTACATATCAATAATTCTATACACAAATGTACAGCGAAAGTAAAACTCCTAAATGTTTATGGTGGTTAAGGCTGTAATTTAGGATTCTCGGAAAAAAAAATATTTGAAGTGTGTAGCTCCTGCTGCCCTCTCCCGGTTTCTGACTCCTCCCTTTCAGAAAGCAGACACACTACCTCCCCTCTTTTTCCTTCTGCCCCCTTTTTTCCCTCCCTCTCTCCTCGCCTTATCCCAGCATTCTTCCCGAAAACGTGCAGTCTGAAACGGTTACTTTACAAAAACATTGGCGTGCATGTTTAGGCTAATACATGCTACTGCTTCCTCTCTTTTTCTGTTTTGTACATAAACATGAGTGACAGCGATCCGAGCAAACATTCAAAGGTTACTTTATTACATAATTAATATATATAAAAAACGAATTCATGGGAAAAACCATAAACCCGTTACAATTTAATTTCAAAATTTTCTACCACATAATTTGCTAAAATACTGTATATAGTGAAGTTGTAGCAAACATTCAGTAAGAAGCTTTGGGGGTTATAGTAATCGTTTGGTATGATGTATTATAGAGGTAAAGTTGGTTTTATATTCGCACATTCGTTCATTTAGCAGTCTCTGCATTGTTTACCATGTTACTTTGAATATTCGATCTGAATTTGCATGCAAGTATGACTTCTAAACAACATTAACATTATCTAATTTACTGTGAACAATGCTGTACTAATATGATTTCCCTATTTAGAATTTGCAAATAATACTTTTCAGAAATTATATTATTAAGGAGAATGTCTGAATATCCGAATATAAAACCAACTTTACCTCTATTGATGTACTTACAACCGGATACAACAAGTGTTGTAAAACACTTTTAAAGCACTCTGATCGTGAAATACTTTTGTTGCTTTCAAGTTAGTGGAAATAAAGAAAGTTGTATTGTTGCAATACAGAGGGTGTTTCAGTTTTTATTACATATTTTATTTATAATTCAATCACAATCAATTACTGTTTGTATATCTCTAAGAAATTTTCAAGACATGCGTCTATTGTATTAAACCAGTTTTATTTTACTTCAACCAGCTTACAATTCTGGCCATACTTACGAGAACAACATTAACTATTTTAAGGGTTACTATATACATTTGTCACCACCAATAGCCTAGTGGTTAAGTGCATTGGAATACTCTGTATAGTACCAAGGTGTTCACCCAAGTTGATCCAATAGAATAGGTTAAAAAAAAAAACTTAAAAGTAATTGTAAAAACCTATATTTACATTATATATATATATATATATATATATATATATATATATATATATATATATATATATATATATATATATATATATATATATATAGTGTGTGTGTGTATTTTTGGCTGACCTAAAAGCAGTTTTTAATTTTTTAAAAACAATTTTAAGGTCAAAATTATTAGCCCTTTTAAGCTATATATCTATATATTTTTTTGGTAGTCTACAGAACAAACCATTATTATACAATAACTTGCCTAATTACCCTGTCCTGCCTAGTCAACCTAATTAACGTAGTTAAGCCTTTAAATGTCACTTTAGCTGTATAGAGGTGTCTTGAAAAAATATCTTGTGAAATATTATTTACTGTCATCATGGCAAAGCTAAAATAATCTTCTCTCCATTAAACAGAAATTGGGGAAAAAAATAAACAGGGGGGCTAATAATTCATAATTCAGGGTGGCTAATAATTCTGACTTAGGTACAAGGTAGTACTCATACAAGGTAGTAATGTTTGCTCTGATTTGTTAATGTTAACGTTGTTCTCATAATTATGGGCAGGAATGTGAGCTTGTTGAAGTAAAATAAAACACTTTTAATACAATAGATGCATGTCTTGAACATTTTTTTTTTTTTTGTAATGTGTAGACTAAATGGTAATTTTGTCTAAAATACATAATATAGTTAAAGTTTTTTTTATTTATTATTATTTAAATATTAAAATATGTTTTAATCCAAAAGTGCTTTTTATTTAAATAAAATTGCATGTTTAAAAGCAGATGACTGATATATGTCTGGTCTGGACATGAGTAACACAAGACACCTTTTCATATTTGTAACTCGTAATCATCCCTTCTACTGGAGATGGAGAAACTGATATAGAGATGTAGGCAGTCAGTCAGTTCTCTTTGTGAATATCTCTGAGATAGATGGATGTGGGATACGAAGTAGAGGAAGAACAAGAGGAGGGGTAAAGCAGAGTGGGGATTGGGGGTGGTTTGCTGCTCCCGAAAGCACTCCATCAAAGAGGAGCCAGATCCCGGGATTGAGATTTTGCCTGCAGGCAAGTAACCAATGGTCTCCCAAGAACATATTCCAAAGTTGGCTTCCAAGAGGCAAAGCACACATCAAAAACTGCAGTGGTGTCAAAGTAAAAGAAAGTGAAAGAATAGGGTACAGGTACCCCCACTTGAGCCCATGATCTCACACCAATTAAACAAGACTTTTTGACTATAGAACTGACACAATGCACACCTTGGGACTATGTAAATACAATAATAGTGATTTCGCTGTGCACTGTACGGGAAAAACACCCATTCACTTTTGGGTACTCTGCAGATTTTGATATGCAAGTTTAACAGATAAAGAAACTTACCAAAAGATTAAGCCATAGGCCAGTGACAAGTGTGAACAATAAAGGACAATTTTTATTTACAAATTTGAACTTTTAAATATTTTGTAATGAGTTTAAAACATTTTGTTGTTTATATTAATAACTATAAATAACTTAAATGGTTCTGGATAACATCAGAAGGATCCGAAATTTACTTTTTAATTAAGGCACAATATTTCTCTCTTGCAATAGATTTTCAGGGGGATTTAACTAGGGCAATTTTCTAACTACCAAATATAAATTAACAAATTAGTTCAGTCCTTCAGACTATTTAAAAATGTAAATCAATGACAACAAACTTTAAAGAAGTTTGTAATTATTAAGGTTAAGCAAAATGTTGCATTGTCATCACTGAAGCAGCTTTTGTTAATTATGAGAATTCAGTCAATAAGTACACACACAAAACAATATTAACTGGTAAAACAATTATCTTTATTGTAAATGTTTCAAACATCCCTACAACTGTAGCCATATTTGATGACTTTTTTATTATAGAATTTTGTTTTCCTGTGAACTGCTTTGAAACAATCTGTATAAAATAAAGCACTAAAAAGAAATTTGACTTGTCTAATCCTGGTAACAATACATTTTTTTTTTCTAATATTTAAACTAATAGAATAACAATAATAATAACAACAACAATGATAATAAAGCAATATGAATATAGTAATAAATACATTTATAAATTATCACAGGACATCAATCTGCAACAATCATTTAACATCACTGTACTTAAAAGATTTTATGTATCTTAAAAGATTTTTAAGTATGTCACATCAAAGTTCCTGTCATTCACGATGGTCAGCAGTTTTATTCATACATTAACTTATGCTTTGCTGTTTGTTTAAGCATTTCACAATACCCATCTGCATTATTTGGATGTATCTCTCTTTCTTCCTGCTAGTTATCTTGTGTCTGTGAGTATAAGCCATTAGTGTGTTGGTCAGAAAACAGACATGCTCTCTACCCCTCAAGCAACCTTGAGATCAGAATGGAATATTTGTGGGGATTTTTTTGTTGTTGTTGTTGGTGTTGTTGTTTTTTTGGCTGCCAAAAATAATAAACGTAAAAACTGTATCCACTTCCATTAATTATTTTACTGACTGATAGCATCCCGAGGGGTATATCATAGCAGTTCTGAAATGACAGCATAATGAAAGTGGTATGCCAGTTGTGTCTTATCGACAGGGATTAGAAGGGAGTATGAAATGGGAAAGGTTTCTGAGCCTTGTGTGGCATAAATTTGATTATATAATAGACGGTGGTGGAAAAGCATGTCAAATTTGTCAAAGGGTGAGACCTTTATGTGCCCCTGGCTACACTCAACTTTTCTTGTTCATGCATTTTAGTTGGATCATTGCATTTTCGCTGTCTTTAAGTTAATATTGATATAGTGCCCTGAATTAGTTATTATGCACATTAGTATCTCTATGTATGAATTCATATTATGGAATCAAGCTCAAATGAATCCAGTTGCATTATCAAAAAAATTATAATAAATAAATACATAAATAATTACATGAAAAACACTGATTAATATATATATAACTGCCTTAATTTATATATATATATATATATGGTTCTTCAGTGGTTCTTCAGTAGGTCTTTAAGGTGGTTTAGGTGCTATATACTGCACTTTTACTGTGTAAAAAACCTTTCAAGCACCGTAAAGGTTCTTTGGGGGTTCTTGGTTCTTTGGGGGGTTAAAGTGCTATATAGCACCACTACTATACAAAGAACTGGTAAGCACTTGTATAAATCTTCTATAGCTAATTCTCTTTTATGTCGCTTTTAGTTGCAGAAAGGATTAGTTAACAACATTAAAATACAGCATATTGACTGAATTTAACATGGTTCTCAAACTTTTTGTCCCAGATGCTCCTCAAAAATAAATATTTAAAACTGTAAAGTGTTTATCTTTGTTATATTTAATTAGCACCTTTTAGATTATTTATTAAAATTAACTATAAAAACATGTTAAACATTTTAGTTATATTTTTTATTTAAAATTATTTTTTGTAAAGCGCCGTGGGTGTACACTGTAAAAAATGTCCCTGATTTTAACAGTAAAAGTCTGCACAATCTACAGTGAAAATCTGTTAAATGATTAACAGCCCATTTCTGTGCAATATACGGAAAGTAACTGTAACAGATCTAACCTTTGTTTTCGAGAAAGTAATCAGAGTGTTTGAAATCTCACCATACACTCTCATTCACTATTCAATTAGTTTAGTCCACTAGACAGAGTGAATGACCACATATGAGTGAATTCAGACACAAGAACAATCACTGAAGGAAAGAATAAGTAAAACTATACAGCAACATTACACCAAACCAACTAAATTAAAACAGAGGATTAAACAACTGCACAAACAGCATTACCAACTTCACTAATTACAGTTTGACTTCATTTTTGTCACATCTGCAAAGAATATTTGACAATTAACAGAGCTTTATATTATTTTTATTGAAAATGTTTAATTTGACCTCACCATCATGGAGATCAGAGGCTTCTTTAGTTGGGCTCTTGAACCTTTACTTTTCTATCTCAATGTTTCTCTGGCTGTTATAACTGTGTTTCTGAAACTTATCAGTTATAGCAAGAAAGGCAACGAGAAACTACACTGTATGTACTTAATTTTACAGATATAATTTCTGGTATATTATAAGTTAATTCATAAACAAAAATTGAATATATTAATGCTGTTTGGGTCAAAACTGCAGCTTTTCATGGAGGGTCAACAAGCAATTAGGAAGCAAATAACACTAATTAATGATTAGTGTCATGCAGAAAACCTTGAGAGCTCTAGCAGCACATTAAGACACACAGACATCAGGAATCAGAATATGAACCTCAACCATGGTTGCTAAAATTAAAACAAAGCTGCATAATTCATTCATGCCGCAATGCATGCTGGGTGCCAGCATAGTACAAAACTCCTAGCATGCATTGCAGCATGTGTCATGGTTGCAGGTTTGTGCGCCTTCCGGAGTGACTGTTTTGTCACGTGGGTTTGTTTTGTGTTGTTTGTCCACGTGTATTTGTTATGGTCACATGTCATGACAGTACTCAGCTGTTTTGATTAGCTCGCCAGCTGAGGTTCATTATCTTGTCTATATCTGGGCAACGCTTCTCTGTTTCCTTGTCAGTTCGTTGTGTTTGCTCATGTGTGTCTGTCTGTGCTCAGGACTGTGAGGAGTGGCTGCTGGACCTGATTCGTCTGTCTGTTTCCCGGTTGCTACCGCCCTATATCCCTCGTTCACTCACTCATTTACCCTGTCCTGTCTAGTTTATTCTGTGTCAAATAAAATTTTACTTGCATTTTTGGATCCTTCTCAGTATCTTTATTATCCGTGACAAAACAAACTGACCTTACTATGGATCCAGCAAGTATGTCACAGATCACAGAGTTCGTCTCACTCAGCAATGCCAGGATTGATCGCCAGGATGAGGCTTTAGCTACCATCGCTCAGGCCATTCAGACTTTGGTCGGCCAGGTTTCTCTGCTCACTCTGGTCCAACAGCTGGTTACTGGAGCGGCACAAGTTGAAGCCACACCAGCTCCAGAAGTGTTGCCAGCACCAGTGGTTGCTAAACGCTCTGTTGAACCTCGCCTTCCTCCCCTGACCTGTTATTTTGGAGAGCCTCACTTATGCCGGTCCTTCCTGTCCAAGTGTTTCTTATATATAATCTTGCAACCGTCATTATTCTCCACAGAGCAGTCTAAGGTTGCCTTCGTTATCACCTTTTGGGAAAGGCGGCTCTGTGGGGGACTACAGCCTGGGAACAAAAGCTGCCATGCTGGCTACTTTTGAACTGTTCTCTAAAGAACTCAAAAAAGTTTTTCATTGGGTCGCTTCCGGGAGAGAGGCCGCCTGAATCCTCGCCGAGCTCCGGCAGGGGAATCGGAGCGTGGCGGATTACTCGATCGAGTTCCGGACCTTGACTAATGAATGCGGCTGGAACACGGAGGCGCAGTGGGACATGTTCCTGCATGGTTTGTCAGACCGTCTTCAGGACGAGATCTACACACTGGATCTTCCTAAGACTCTGGATGAACTGCAGGATCTGGCTATCCGAGTGGACACCAGACTACTTCGTTGAGAGAACCGCATGCAGCAAGTGAGGTTTTCGGATCCAGTCTCTGACCTTCTGGCTTTGGCTGCAGCGGCGGAAGTGGGGAGTGTTGACCCGGAACCCATGCAGGTGAGGACTGCCTGTCAATGCAGTAGAAGTGCCGACGGAGAAACAAGGGACTCTGCCTTTACTGTGGTGGCGCGGGACACCGTGTGGTCTCTTGTCCAGTAAAAGACAGCACCCATCAGTAGGTAAGAGGTTACTGATGGGTGAAATCAGTCTGCAAAAACCCTCTGCGGCGGCTACATTACTGCCCGCTACTTTATCATGGGTTTCCGGAACCCAGAATACCCATCCCTTTATTGATTCCGGGGCAGAGGGGACTTTCATTGACTCTAGTTTTGCTCTCAGTTTTAAACTTCCGGTTATTGCTCAAACCATTCACAAACCATTGCAGTACGCACCCTCAGCGGGATTTCTCTTCCCACTTTCACTCACTCCACTAAACCCATAAAGCTTATTACATCTGGAAATCATGTTGAACACATATAATTTTTTTAACAGACTGTTCTAACACACCGGTGGTTTTAGGGCATCCTTGGTTGGTTCTCCATAAACCTCATATCAACTGGGGTCTCAAAGCAATATTTTCGTGTGAAAACTGTCATGAGTCTTGTCTTTCATCTGCTCGTTCTACTGTGTCTTGTTCTGTGTTTCAGGAGGAGCGCATGGATCTGTGAAACGAGCCCAGTGAGTACCTCGACCTGAAGAGAGTGTTCAGTAAGTCTCGAGCTGCTTCTCTGCCTCCTCATCGTCTCTATGACTGTGCTATAGACTTATTGCCAGGTACATCTTCGCCTAAAGGCAAGTTATACTCTTTCCATTCCTGAGAGGGAGGCCATGGAGAAATACATTTCTGATTCTCTAGCGCAGTGTTTCCCAACCCTGTTCCTGGAGGCACACAAACAGTCCATATTTTGGTTGTCTCCCTTTTCTGACCCATTAACTTCAGGTGTTGGAGTCTCTTCTGATGTTATGATAAGTTGATTCAGGTGTGTTTGATTAGGGAGAGGTTGAAAATGTGTACTGTTGGTGTGCCTTCAGGAACAGGGTTGGGAAACACTGCTCTAGCGGTTAAGATCATTTGCCCTTCTTCTTCACCGGCAGGGGCGGGGTTCTTTTTCATGAAAAAGAAAGACGGGTCTCTTCGACCATGCATAGATTATCGAGGGCTGAACAACATCAGGGTGAAGAATACATATCCTTTGCTGCTGATGTCTTCAGTGTTCGAGCATCTGCAAGGGGCTTCTTTTTTCACGAAATTAGACCTCTGCAACGCATATCATTTGGTTCGCATTAAGAAGGGTCATGAATGGAAGACTGCATTTAATACCCCTAGGGGGCATTTTGAATATTGTGTTCTCCCTTTTGGGCTTTCTAATGCTCCTACAGTTTTCCAAGCACTTGTAAATGACGTGTTGCAAGACATGATAGATCAGTTTATTTATGTCTACCTGGATGACATTCTGTTTTTTTCCTGTTCTCTCCAGGAACATGTGCAGCACATCAGGCGAGTTCTTCAGAGGCTGCTAGACAATTGGCTTTTGGTCAAGGCGGAGAAATGCAGGTTCCATGCACAGTCTGTTCCCTTTCTAGGACACATTGTGTCGGTCGAGGGGGTGCGCATGGATCCAGAGAAGATTCAGGCTGTGGTGAATTGGCCAATTCCTGAGTCTCGTAAGGCCCTGCAGAGATTTCTGGGCTTTGCCAATTTTTACCGGCGTTTTATTTGCAATTTCAGTCAGTTTTGGCCAATTTGGCCTGTTCTTTTTGTGCTGTTTCTAAGATTTCTAATTGACCTCCCGCTGGACTCCTTCATCACCTGTCAGTGCCTTCAAGACCCTGGTCGCACATTTCGCTAGATTTTGTCACAGGTCTCCCGCCATCTGGTGGCAATATGGCTGTTTTGACCCTAGTGGACCGGTTCTCGAAGGCTACTCATTTTATTCCTCTGCCCAAATTACCCTCAGCCAGAGAGACAGCGGATGCTGTCATAAATCACGTCTTTCGCATTCATGGCCTCCCGACGGACTTGGTTTCTGACAGGGGCCTCAGTTTGTCTCTAAATTTTGGAGAGAATTCTGTCGTTTATTGGGGCGACTGTAAGTCTTTCTTCTGGTTTCCATCCTCAGAGTAATGGACAAACAGAGAGGGCCAACCAAGATCTCGAGCGCATGTTACGTTGTTTGGTTTCCCAGAATCCCACCTCTTGGAGTCAGCAGCTCCCATGGGTGGAGTACGCACACAACTCATTACCAGTGTCAGCCACGGGCCTCTCTCTATTTCAGTGTAGTTTAGGTTACCAGCCACCAGCTTTACCCAGTCTGGAATCCGAAGTCGCGGTCCCCTCCACCCACGCCTTTGCCCAGAGGTGCCAACACACTTGGAACAGGGCCAGACAGACCCTCCTCCAAGTGGGTGCCCGCACTAAGGCTAAAGCCGATTGCCACCAGTTTAAGCCTCCCATTTACGTCGTCGGTCAAAAAGTGTGGCTTTCAACCAAGAATATTCCCTTGCGTTCAGTATGTAATAAATTGCACCTAAATTTATTGGCCCATTCACTGTCATCAAGATCATTAGTCCGGTGGCAGTCCGCCTCAAACTTCCTCCAGCGTACAGGAGAATACATCCTGTGTTTCATGTTTCCAAATTAAAGCCCGTTTTTCATGCTGTCATTAATCCACCCATGCCGGTCCCTCCCCCCGACTTCTCGTAGATGGGGAGACTGTTTATTCGGTTAAGCGCATTCTGGATTTGAGACGGAGGGGGCGAGGATTTCAGTACTTGGTGGACTGGGAAGGTTTTGGTCCAGAGGAGAGAAGTTGGGTTCCTGCTGGGGACATATTGGATCACTCTCTTATCGATGATTACAATCGCCAGGTAAGCTCTTCTGGGAGCACCAGGAGGTGCTCTTAAGAGGAGGGGTACTGTCACGGTTGTAGGTTTGTGCGCCTTCCGGAGTGTCTGTTTTTGTCACGTAGGTTTGTTTTGGTTGTCCACGTGTATTTGTTATGGTCACGTGTCATGACAGTACTCAGCTGTTTTGATTAGCTCGCCAGCTGAGGTTCATTGTCGTGTCTGTATCTGGGCAACGCTTCTATGTTTCCTTGTCAGTTCGTTGCATTTGCTCGTGTGTGTCTGTCTGTGCTGCTTGATTCGTCTGTCTGTTTCCTGGTTGCTACAGCCCTATATCCCTTGTTCACTCACTCATTTACCCTGTCCTGTCTAGTTTATTCTGACTGTGTCAAATAAACTTTTACTTGCATTTTTGGATCATTCTCAGTATCTTTATTATCCGTGACAGCATGAATAAATTATGCAGCTACATGCTCCTACAATTTCTTTCTTTGCCTTGATTTTATGTTGTTTTTTGGGGGGGTGGGGGGGTGATATTTCAGTAGATTAGTTTGTATTGTTCTGGGTTGTTGTTTTTTTTTTTTTTTTTTGATTGTCACCATTGTTGAGATTCAAAGACTAAATATGTTGATGTCTGTATGTTTTTCAGTTCTGCCATAGTTTAAACTTTCTCATTGTAAATGGTGTATGTAGACCTGTTAAATAGTCATTGATTGCTGAAGGTCCAGTGGTTTCATTTATGTATGTTATTAATTCCTTGTTTCATTTTTATCAATTATTATTTTATTTAGAGTTTTATTTTCAGTTGATTTTATCTTTGGTTTTGGCTGTGATTTGTGTTATTTGGTCTTGTTTTCCTTTCCTTCAGTGATTCGGCTTATTAACAGTTGTTCATAAATAATTCTCAATCCTCCTTCAATTAGACACTTAATTATCTCATTAACTTCATCACTGCCTAAAGCTGCGGTCGCACTGGACTTTTTTCTCCATAGACTTCCATTCATTCGCAAGCGAATGCGTCAGACCGGAAGTTTGTGCATCAAGTTTCACAGTTCACTGCGTTGCAAAGTTCAAGTTTTGTAAACTCTGACCTGCGAAATCACACATCACTTCACTGCGTGAGACCAATCGAGGATCAAAACATGAACTCTCTGGACAGAAATTTTCGATCTGCGAAACTTGACACACGAGCTTGCATTTCCGGTTTGACGCATTTGTGTGCGTATGAATGGAAGTCTATGGGGAGAAAAGTCCAGTGTGACCGCAGATTTAGTGTTCATTTCTCTGTAATGAGGACACTAGTGAGGGTTTTGGGATTTAAGGGGTTAAATGTATTCGATGAAAAATACAGACTGTGGAATGTATTTTTAACATAAATATTCTGTAAATTGAATTGATGAATGTAAAATGATAAAAACTCAACGGTTACTAAAGCAACCCTCGTTCCCCAAGAGAGGGAACGGAAATGCTATGTGGAAATCTTTCACTATGGGGGATTTCATCAGAATCCAATCATCTAAAAAAAGTACAAAAACAGGCCAATGAAATGCCAATGATTTGGCAGTGTCAGCGTGCACAGCTGGCATAACTTTCAATTTATTTTGTATAAATCGCTGCTCGTGTCAAGCCGAGGCATCCTTTTCTAGCTGAAAGAGCCTTTTACAGCGAACAGCTAAGGGTAATCATAGTGGCAAAGGAACATAACATTTCTCTTCCCCCTCGGGGAACGAGGGTTACTTTAACCGTTGCATTCCCCATCGGGAGGGGAACTTCAATCCTCCACTATGGGGAAATCTATGGAAAATGTCACAACGATTGAACCCTATCATGTCTCTGGTGAGAGGTTATGCCAAGCTATCAGCGTGAGCGAACCTGCCTCACCAGAGGCGCAGTCTTCCAATGTGTTCCCTGGCCCTTACTTATCTCACTTATTAAAAAGTTTTACAGACGAAGATATATTTTTTAGGGAATTGTTAAAATGCACCTAGTTAAACTCTAGGAATTTTAAATACCACAGTACGTAGGGAAAGAGTGCAATCCCGATAGGCAGGATGCTGCGGTGGCCACCTGCTGCCCAAATGGGGAGACCTGGTGGCAAGAAGACATATGGACTAGCCCTGAGAAGAGGGAGTACTCATATGAAAAGATGGTTACCGGGGAGGGAAGACACAAGCCCGCCTTGGAGAGGGGACTACATCATGGCTGAATGAGCATATGGGATCGGCAGTGGGGATCGCGCATAGCAGGCACCTATACCCAGAAAATGAACTGACTAGCAGGCATGCCAACAATGTAATGGGCCATCACCTGACTCCTCCACTGATTCAGATGCTAGGGGCCAAGTAGGGAACTCAACTGACAAGCGAGAAAGCACACAAATCTTAGTGTTAGAGAGAAAGGCGCAGCAAGTGTGTTACAACACCTTAACCAAATTTTCCTCAATCACCAGGGTTTCCTAACATCCTTCAGGAAACCGACTCCACTCGCAGATTGTAAAATCTTGCAAATTTGTTAGGTGTCACCTAGCCCGCAGCTCTACAGATATCTGTTAGAACTTAACTGACAAGCGAGAAAGCGCACAAATCTTTGTGTTAGAGAGAAAGGTGCAGCAAGCGTGTTACAACACCTTAACTGAATTTTCTCAATCACCAGGGTTTCCTAACACGCTTGAGGAAACCGGCTCCACTCACAGATTGTAAAATCTTGCAAATGTGTTAGGTGTCACCTAGCCTGCAGCTCTACAGATATCTGTTAGAGAGGTGCCGCATGCAAACGCCCAAGAGGATGCGATGCTCAGAGGGGAGTGTGCTCTCAGCCCTGTGGGGACATGGCTCGCCCTGGCTCTGGTAAGCGAGGGAGATGGCATCCACTATCCAGTGGGCCAACCTCTGTTTAGATATGGCACTTCCCTTCTGCCGACCACCATAACAGACAAAGAGCTGCTCAGAGAATCTAAAGCTCTGAGTGCGGTCCACATAAATTCGCAAAGTGCGAACAGGACACAGCAATGAAAAGGCTGGGTCTGCCTCCTCTGCGGGCAGCGCTTGCAGGCTCACTACCTGGTCCTTAAACGGTGTGGTAGGAACCTTGGGCACATGCCCAGGCCTGGGTCTCAGGACAACGTGAGAGTAGGCCGGCCTGAATTCCAGGCACGAGTCACTGACCAAAAATACCTCCAGGTCTTGACCCTCTTAATCAATGCCAATGCGACCGGCAGAGCTGTCTTCAGGGACAGAAATCTCAGGGATACTGAGTCAAGTGGTTCGAATGGATGTCCGTGCAAGCTCGTAAGCACTACAGCAAGATCCCAAGAGGGCATGAGAGGGGGCAGGGTGGATTTAATCGCCTCGTGCCTCTGAGGAACTGGATGATGAGGTTATGCCTTCCCACAGTGCTGCCACCCACCGCGTCATGGTGAGCAAAGATGACAGCCATGTAAACTTTCAGTGTAGAGGGCGACAGCCTGTGCTCCACCTATCCTAAAGGAAAAAAGCACAACACTGACCTGGCAAGTTTGGAGGTCTTCACGGCGAGAAACGCACCACTCAGTGAATAGACTCCACTTCAGGGCATAGGCATGTCTCATAGAGGGTGCTCTAGCCTGAGTGATGTTATTAAACACCGCCATCAGTAAGTTACCTAAGTCTTCCTCGCTGCGTATAGGGACCACACGTGGCATTTCCAAAGATCTGGGAGAGGGTGCCAGATGGATAGAAGAGGTTATCTCTCTGCCAGGGAGGGGCCGTTGCGAGGAGGGAGAGTTCTGATATCCAGGTCCGGTTGGGCCAGAGAGGCACAACTATCAAGATCTGCTCCTCATCCTCCCTGACTTTGCACAGTAACTGTGCGAGCAGGCACACTGGGGGAAACGCATATTTGCACATGCCGCGAGGCTAGCTGTGAGCCAGTGCATCCGTGCTGGGGGAGCCCTCTGGCAATGGGCGTTTTCAGGGGAAGCAAACATGTTGACCTGGCCTTCCCCGAAGCACGCCCATATCAGCTGTATGGGATCGGGGTGGAGTCTCCATTCTCTTGGATGTAAAGGCTGCCATGAGAGGGCGCGCAGCGAATTTAGCCACAAATGACTTCAGAGGAGCAGACAGCGAGCGAGCTTAGACATGCTGCGAAAGTGAATACACCCATGCAGTTTATATACGCCGTTGTCGCTGTGCTGTTTGTCTTAACCAGCACGTGTTCCTCCTCCACCATCGGTGAAAGACGCCGCTGAGTGAGAAACACTGCCAACAGCTCCAGGTGATTGATATGCCAATGCAACTGGATTCCTTTCCACAGGCCTGCGGCTGCATGCCCGCAACACATGATCCCACAGTCCATGTTGGAAGCATCTGTCGAGGTGACAACATGCCTGGACGCCTATCCTAGAGGCACTCCGGCCTGTAGGAACATGGGGTAGCTTCAAGGGCACTCAGTGCAGTGACAGTCACTCAGTGTGTACCCACTCGCCATGCGCATCTGGGGACTCAGTCGTGAAGCCAGTGCTGAAGTGGTCTCATATGGAGCAATCCGAGCGCCGTGACAGCGGCTGCAGATGCCATATGGCCCAAGAACCTCTGAAAAGTTTTGAAAAGATATCCTGTTGAATTCTCTCAGACAGATTAGCATCAGCTCGATAGGGGCATCACTCTTCGGAGAGGCGCACCGTCATGGTGACCAAGTCCAGCTCCAACCCGAGAAGAGATGTTCTGCACGGGGGCAAGTTTGGTCTTTTCTCAGTTGACCTGAAGCCCCAATAGGTCGAGGTGCCGGAGCACCCTGTCCATAATTAATTGTTCCCGCGAGTGGGCTAAAATTAGCCAGTCATCGAGATAATTGAGTATGCGGATGCCGACGAGGCCCCCTAAGCAAGCTTGTTGAAAACCCGTGGTGACAGAGAGAGCCTGAAAGGGAGGAGTACGTGTCCTTCAGGTCTATCGTTGCAAACCAATCCCGAGAACGAATGCATTGGATGATGCGCTTCTGTGTAAGCATTCTGAACGGCAGCTTGTGAAAACAGCGGTTCAGAACGTGCAGATCCAGGATTGGCCGTAGGCCACCTCTCTTTTTGGGTACGATGAAGTACGTGCTGTAAAACCCACTCTTCATCTCGGCTGGGGGGACGGGCTTGATTGCATCCTTCGCCAGGAGGATGGCCCTGGTGGAATACACACCCGTGAATTAGGGAGGCCATTTCGCAAATTGAATCGCGTAGCCGAGTCTGATCATGTGAATGAGACCCTGCGACGGGCTGGCCTGCGCTAACCAAGAGGCAGAGCCCATGCAAGCAGCTTCATCGGCATGATCGCTGATGCACCAGTGATGGGGCAGCGCGGAGTGGGAGGGCTGATCCGGGGCGTGCTGGGGTCCCGTGGAGGAGCAGGAGGCTAGAGACTCACCCAAGCCCCGGAGGGGCCGGAAGTGTGAGAGAAGGGAGACCGTACTCCCACACCCCGTGAGCCACTGGTGAAGTGCACCGATCCTGTGAACTGGAAGGCATGGCATCCCAGACTGGCAGTGTTTGGTCTATGACACCGGGGGAAGGGGAAAAATGCTCCATCATTGAAGTTTTGGAGGTGTTGAAAAATGCTGTTGTCATATGACGCTGTGGAGCCCGGC
The DNA here is from genome assembly GCF_903798145.1 of Danio aesculapii. NCBI lineage: Eukaryota > Metazoa > Chordata > Actinopteri > Cypriniformes > Danionidae > Danio > Danio aesculapii. Next base: position 28,842,616 of record NC_079458.1, read on the forward strand.
CCCCCGCCGGGCAAAGAGCAAGTTCCCTCTTCTCCGGATGGCCCGCCCATATCTGCCAGGTTTAGCCGAGGTAGCACTCCTGGACCAGTAATGTGGCCATCGTCCTTCACAGGGCACACGCAGCAGACTTAGTGGTCCAAAGAGCATAGTCGGTTGTGGTGCGGAGCTTGTGTAACAAGCCTGGGTTGGAACCACCCTCGTGCAGCTGGGCCAGCGCCTGTGCTTGGTAGCGCTGGTAGGTGGCCCTAGCGTGCAGGGTGGAAGCAGCTTGGCTCGTGGCTGTGAAGGCTCTGGCTCTGAGAGGAGGCAGATAACCTGCACGCTTTGGACAGTTGATGAGGTTGACCCCGCCAGGAAGAGGCACCACGCGGACATAGATTGACGCTCAATCTGGGGGATCATCTCATACCCCCTGGCTGCTCTGCCGGATCCCTCCTAGACTGCGTGAGCCTACAGTGCACCTCCAGGAAGGAGGGGATGGAAAGCTTAGAGGGTCTGGCCTTCCCAGTATCCTCCACGTAACACCTATCTAGTCGGTCCCGGGAAAGCATGGCCAGCATGTCTGCTTCTAGATTCGGCGCCGCACTCACCACCCCAGAGGGAGGGAGCGGGTCCGGATCTTCATCAGACAACGATAGCCCACCCTCTGATGCAGCGGTGGATCTCTGGTCCTCGGTGTCATCAAGTGAGAGAGCGACCATCTAGGAGGACGGATCACTTCTCCCGAAGCTTGGATGGAACGCTTGGAGGAACGAGAGGTCCGCGAGCCCAAGGGAGGCGGATTTACTCCCACTGAAACCCTTAGACCTGCCCGAGTGCCAGACGCAGTGCGGGAGACAACTGGGGTGGGTTGCCTTTTTACAACTTAACTGGGCAACACACATACTATCACAGTGACGGCATGCACAGCCTGCGAGCACTGCATTAACTTGCTGGACCACCAGACATGCAACGCAGTGCTGTTGCCCATCATCCGGGGACAGGAAACCACCGCATCCAGAATTGCACGGTCGGAGCGATATCTTGAAAAAGCACAACTGTGTTTCTCCTTTAGGAAACTTGCAACAATACAAACAGCTGTGAAGGTCCGGAGGCAAAGAACGCCAGGCAAGGGAGAAACTCAGCTTGATCGTCTGCCGCTGCGTGTCACACACTCTGGACCAGGAGAAGCAGCCAGCTTTTTCGTTCTCTCTCTCTCTCTTTGTAAACACAGTTGGAGAAACCCTTATATGACTCTATCAGAAGCTTCGTGAAAGGCTCTGAAAGCGAAAAGGATGCCTTGGCTTGGCAGGAGCAGCATTTTATACGTGATTTAAGTAGAACTACTTCACTACTGTACTTAAGTACTAAAAAGCAGTATCTGTACTTGTGGAGAAGTGAGACTTCTCCCCTCCGTCTCCGACGGCCGCACCAATATATACACACACACACTCCGCACTTACCTTCATCTCTTCCTTCTCTGTCAGCGGTGATTTTGATGAGTGCACACGTCATATCACCGGCATTCCTCCACAGTTTCATCTCTCCCCTACAATCTCACATGGAGCATACTTACACACACCTATTGTCTGCGTGTTTTCGTTTGTCTGTTTGTTGTCTAGGGGGATTCGGACTTCAGCGTGAGGAGCCTTGGGAGTTCGCGCGCTGAAAGTCCGACCATACCATTTGTGTTTATGTGGGTACAACCAGCGGTGTTGTTTGTCCTGTTTTACAGGAGGAGAGCTGTTAATGGTTGTAGGTGGTTAATGTTTTATGTGTTATTGATGTTCTGCACGGGGGCAAGTTTGATATATATATATCAATATATATATATACACACATACACTATATTTTTTTTAAATAAATATTTATTATAAATAAAAGAATTCTTGTTATTATACAATTATTATTCTAAATAGTCTTAAATGTAACTGGAAAACAATGTTTAGACACAGCTGGAGTGATGCTAAGAAATCTTTTGCATAAATGTTCATTTTATTTGAATGAAAATCTATAGACAATTCAATAAAATACAAAAAAAGATGTTTTATAGAATTTGTTGTCTTAGACTTGACATGGCAGAGAATTAGGTTTATTACTCCCTGGCTCCTCATCCCTCCTTTTTGCTTCATACAAAAAACTATCTGGATGCATGCTTAGTATCATCACCGTCATATTGTTTAAACTTTAGTTTTGTCCACTTTCAAAACAAAAAAGGCTGTTACGCTGGTTTTACAACGCATGAGCGGCGCGTGACAAGCAAGTAGCCTGCTTTTTTTGGCGCGCATGTTAACTACCGGGAGAAGAGCAGCGCGTGTGTGAGGCGCGCGGGTTCTCTGCGCACACGCGGAAATGCATCAGTTTGTTTTTTGATTAAACACATTGCTTTCACCAGCGTTGGTTCGGTTGCACATAGAGAATAACATCTTTATTTCGGAATTACCACTCTTAATAAATAAACTGCCATATGAAGTAAATCATATCTCAATGCATTTACTGGGGCAGTGGAGATATTTACTGGGGCATGTGCATTGGATATAAAGAGGTATCCGAAAGCAGAGGTACTTGTGGGCATTCAAGATCAAATGTATTTGATGAATGTTGCAGTTGTCACTAACTTACCTACAGACATGATTTTAGGAAGAGACCTCCCGGTACTAAATGAACTGTGTGTTGAATCTACCAAAAAGGTCTTTGAAGGTGGAAATGTAGGTGAAATTACATGTACTCTCATGACACGTACAAAAGCAAAAGCTGGTTTGCAACCACTGCCAGACTTGGACAGTAGTTTGCTACAGGGTGAGACTAAGGACCTAAAGAAAACCGTCGCATTGCCATGGATATTGTGGGACCACTTGAAAGGAGTAGTGCTGGACGCCGCTACATACTTGTCATCTGTGACTACGCCACACGTTACCCCGAAGCATTCCCACTTCGCACAGTCACCACCACAAAGGTATTACATGCTCTTACACAACTGTTTTCCAGGGTAGGCATCCCCGACGAAATCATCACAGACCAGGGAACCAATTTTATGTCACGAGTGATGAAGCAGTTTCACCAGCAGTTGGGCATCACTGCACTGAGGACGACCCCTTATCACCCGCAGATGGATGGGCTGGTGGAGAGATTTAATGCTACACTAAAGAACATGCTACAGAAATTTGTGAATGACAGTAGAAAGGACTGGGACAAGTGGCTACCGTTCCTGCTGTTCGCCTATAGGGAGGTACCTCAAGCATCCACAGGTTTCGCCCCTTTTGAGTTGATGTATGGCTGGCCAGTTCAGGGGCCATTAGACTTATTGAAGAAGGCATGGACAAAGCCTCCAGCAGCAGAACAGGGCAGCAGCATCATCAATTTCATCCTGGAAATGAGGAAGAGGCTGGAGACCTACAGGGAGCAAGCAGAGGAAAACCTGAAAGAGGCACAAGACAAGCAGAAGAGATGGTATGACCAAAAGGCCCGTCTACGCCAATTTCAACCGGGGCAGAAGGTATTATTACTATTACCCACGTCAACTAACAAACTTCTTGCAAAGTGGCAGGGGCCCTATGAGATTACCAGGAAGATGGGTCCGGTCACATACGAGATACATCACCCTGAGAAAAAGAAGAGTCGGCAAACCTACCACATTAACCTCCTGAAAGAATGGAAAGTGGCCAAGACACCACAACAACTTAAACAGTCCTAATTGGTAAGAGAAGTGAAAGAAGATGAAAGTGAACCAGCTGAAGAGATGGTGACACCAAGGAAATCTGCAGAGCTGAAACTGCAACACCTAGAAGAAGAGAAACAACAACAGTTACAAGATCTACGGAACCAATACCCTTCATTGTTCCAGCAGAGACCAGGCAGAACCAAGGTAACCCAACACACCATTCATGCCCCTCCATCCGTTATCAAGACCACTGACTGCCTTCAGAACACCTCTTGGCCTATACCAGTTTACCATTCTTCCGTTTGGATTACATGGGGCACCTGCAACCTTCCAGCGACTTATGGACCAAGTTCTCCAGGCCTGTGCAGAGTTCGCGGCTGTGTACCTAGATGACGTTGTGATTCATAGTCACACGTGGGTGGATCATTTGCGGCACGTAAGACAGACCCTGGAGAAGATCCAAGCGGCGGGTCTGTCCTTAAACGTGGCAAAGTGTGAGTGGGGCAAACTAGAAACCAACTACCTGGGGTACCGACTAGGTAATGGCAGTCTCAGACCACAGGTAGACAAGGTGGAAGCAATTTGGCGAAGCCCAAGACCCAGGACCAAAAAGGAGGTGCGCTCCTTTATAGGATTGGTGGGCTGGTACCGACGCTTCATCCCTGACTTTGCCTCAACAGCAGCACCCTTAACGGACTTGTTAATAAAAGGGACAAAGAATCTAGTCATTTGGACTGAGGCCTGTGAGCAGGCATGGAAGACTCTGCAAGAGAGACTCATGCACATCCGGTGCTAAAGAGTCCAGACTTTACTCAACGTTTCTTGGTGCAGGTGGACGCATCAGACCAAGGGATTGGCACGGTACTGGCCCAGGGACCATCTAGAGAAGAGAGACCTGTGGTGTTTCTGAGTAGGAAGCTGTTGCCCAGGGACACTCGGTCGAGAAACAGTGTCTGGCCATCAAGTGGTCCCTGGAATCTCTCCGCTACTATCTCCTGGGGAGGGAGTTTGACCTAGAGACTGACTGACTGATGGTACTTGGCATTACAACCCTTCAAGTTTAAAATACGTCACTGCCCTGGGAGAAAAAACCTAGTAGCCAACTTCCTGTCCAGGTTACCAGACAGTACGAGGCTTGGAGAGGGGGAGGATAATGTGGAGAAGTGAGACTTCTCCCCTCTGTCTCCGACGGCCGCACCGATATATATACACACACACACACTCCACACTTCATTTCTTCCTCCTCCGTCAGCGGTGATTTTGATGAGTGCACGCGTCATGTCACCGGCATTCCGTCATTCCTTCACAGTTTCATCTCTCCCCTATAATCTCACATGGAGCATACTTACACACACCCATTTTCTGCATGTTTTCCTTTGTCTGTTTGTTGTCTAGGGGGATTCGGACTTCAACGCGAGACCGGCGAACCTGAGTGAAGGAAGAGCGCGCGCTTGTGACATCAGAAGCCGCGCATTGGGAGTTCGCACGCTAAAAGTCCGACCATACAAATTGTGTTTATGTGGGTACAACCAGCGGTGTTGTTTGTCCTGTTTTACAGGAGGAGAGCTGTTAATGGTTGTAGGTGGTTAATGTTTTATGTGTTATTTGTCTGTTAAGCAGACAAGAATGTTTTATGTTTAAAGAGATGTCATTTAAGGCTAATTTAAAGGATATATATTAGGTACATACCGGAATGGCTTACGCCAATCAATGGGCGGAGTCTGGGGTATAAAGAAGGACGCCAGACTCCAGCTCGGGGTCAGTTTACCTGGCGAGCGAGCGTGCTGTGGCAGAGCCGTGAGCAATTTTCTGAGTGAGTGGATACTTGTATACAGTGGTTACGTTTGACCTATTTTTTTCTTCTTTGGTTTGTTTTTGTGTTATTTATATTCGTCTTTATATTTAATTTGTTGATTTGATACTTTGTATTTTTGTATATATATATTTTTGGACTTTTTATGGACACTGTATATATTTTGCACTGGACATATCCTCCACATTATTGTAAATAAATACCACCTTTTTTTTACACTTCTGGGTCAGGCCATTGTGTTTGGATTTTTGCCATTGGGTTTTTTTTTTTTTTTTTTTTTGGGTTTGTTGTGGTTCGGTAATAGATCATAACTGGTTATTACGTACTGACGTCATTTATCTCCTGTGTGCAATGTCGCAATACTATGACGAAGGATGGAGGCGAGGGCGAGTGAAGGCGGCACAGCACACAAGCCGCTATTTCACTACTACAGAGAAATGCTGTAAAACTCCATCTGTGCCTCACTCTCTCTCACTTTGGACGTTTGACCCGCTGGTTTGTGTGGTAACTTTTCCTCTCCTCTTGGCTGTTAAAGCGATACTTGTTGATCCAGACACGAGCGTGCCTGAGGTGCAAGTTTTCTCCACTGTGTCTATTGTGGATTACCTGTGATAACCCCGTATTATGAACATATAGACTGTAACCGCAGCTGTTCTTGCCGCCATCGGTGAACAGCACTTTCATTTCTAAAGCCGATAGAAGTCCTTTCTCTTGAGAAGGTGAAAACAATAACCAATCAAAGAGGAGTAAGACCTCACCTATCAGCGCTCAAAAAGCAAGCGGGATAATATTAACATTAGTTTATTTGCTATAAATGCTCATGCTGTCTTCTGTGCATGAGTTTTGTTTGATACATTCAGAAAGAGAGTTTTCTTTGAGCGGGTCAAATTAAGGGTACAGTTCATATATCTTACTGCAGTATTAAAGAACAAAATTGTATTACAAATAACCCTTTAACTGTCACACCAAGAAAAAAGATTGCATTTCTTAACTCCTAATGTCACTAGTTAACACAATCAATGCATTTTTTTCAACACATCCCATAATTTCTAAAATATCAGCCTCTACCAAATGGTTGAGATGTTGGTTTATGGTAAAAGTACCAGAATTAATAAATATACTATAACATTCAGAAAATATGAAGTTTAAGACCAATTTAATTAAAAACATAATCAAAATAAAACATTTTTGAATACTAAATCATAGCCATAAGCCATAAAATATTTCAGATTTTCATTTAACACAGTAGTATACCCGTTTTCTTGTTTGTTTTTTACAATAAAACAAAATCAAGTGAATTAGTGCTGTTACAAACCCCAGTTTTTTAAGACTAGTCTAGAGAAGGGGTTAGCAACATAAAAGGACACGGAACTCAGAGGTACAATTCTCTATTTATGTAGAGACCAGAAAATAAGTTTCCGATCAAAATTAGGTGGCAACAAACATATAAATAAAAATTAAACAATATTTCTCTAACGAAACAATTACATAAACTTACACAAAACATAAATAAAACATAGAAAAAGCATAGAAAAAAAACAGATAAAGCATAGAGAAAGCATAGATCAACAATGAATTAAATTACAGCAACAACACCAGCATGGCTCCTCAGCAGCAGCTGCACAAAACGCGCACAGAAGTCTCAGACCTTGGACAAGATATGTAGAAATTCTCAACAAGTACGGGTCATACTCTCAAGAGAGCAAAGATCTAATTTAGCCAATCTAAATGAGCTGCAGGTGCAAGGTGGAGTTAACCTCAAAAAGAAAGAAACATCAATTAACAATCAATAAACTCCAACACATAATAAATAAATAAATAAATAAATAAATAAATAAATAAATAAATAAATAAATAAATAAATAAAAATAAATAAATAACCGTGACTTGCTTAGTGCTTCCAGAAGATGGAACTCCTGTTTATTGTGGTATTAACCAATCAAGTGTGAGTGTGTGTTTGAGTGTGAGTGAGAGTGAATAATGTGTGTAAGAGAGAGTGTGAGAAACAGTGTGATTGTACCTGTGTGTGTGCGCATGTGTCTGTCTGTGTGTGTGTGTGTGTGTGTGTGTAAGAGAGAGAGTGTATGAGTGTGTAAAAGAGTGTATTTATGTGTTTGTGTGTGCGTGTGCCCATGTATATGTATAACAACATTGGTATTACACAGATATTACGAGGAGATGGTGAATTTTGTGGACATTATGTATGACATTCAATCATTCTAAATATTTTTTTATTTTCAGAAAGTAAAACTACACATAATTTCCAGTAGGGGTTGGGTTTAGAGACTTGGGGTTAGAGCAATCGAAAGTACAGTTTGTACGGTATAAAAACAGTTGTAACCTATGTAATGTCCTCACAATTCACAAAAATGTGTGTGTGGGGGGGAACGAGAGAGATAGAGAACTGTGTGTGAGAGTGTATGAATGTGTGAAAGTGAAGGGAGAGAGTGTACATTTAGGTGTGTGTGTGTGTGTGTGTGTGTGTGTGTGTGTGTGTGCGTGTGTGTAAGAGAGAGAGAGAGAGAGAGAGAGAGAGAGAGAATGTATGTGAGTAAACATGCTGAATTATCTCATCAGTGAAGGGATTTTAAAAGGGCCTGACGATGTGAGTTCTTGTACCATAGAAACTATTGACATACATCAAATATAAAAAACAAACAAACAATCAAATATCAAGTTCTTACAATTGTGCTAATGCTGGTACACAAGTATTTCCCATTTAAGAGGTAATCATCTTTGAAAGTTGTGATTTCCACACATAAGTTATAAATAACAATTTTTACTCCAAAAATATCCTAAAAGTGTTGAAAAATATATATACTTAAGAAATTATCTCAGTATATTCATGAATAAATAACAAGCTGTGTCATATTTATTCTGTGAATGATCAATAGTTGATATTCCTCAGCAAATAGTCCATTTAGACTGCAGAAATCATGATATGAAATCATTGGTTTTGCTTTTCTACCTTTTCTACCATAAAGTGACAAATCAACTATTTGGTTGAGCATGTTTCTGAAAAATTAATACAAACACACTAAATATTTTTCATGGAACCAAATAACATTGTAAGGTTAGGGCTCTTAGAGGGTAATAAGTCTAAAAAATATGTGTACCTTGCGAATTTTTACCAAAAACAGTTCACATGACGTCAGGACTGATTTCCTTGTTTTTGATTTCAATGTAGAAGCAATGTTGTGACGAGTACTTTTGATTTAGTTAGTGACAACTAGTGGATTTTTTTGGCATAACATACTTCAACCAAGTGGTAGAGATGGCTCAATCAGGTTTAGTTAAGTTAGGTACACGTCTCAATAAGATATAGTCAGTCAAAATATGGTCAACCATTTGGTCGAGCAGGCAGTTAAAGGGATAATTTATAAATATTAATATATTAATAGATTTTAATAAAAAAATTCTTGTGTTGTGAAGAAAAAAATCATAATTATGCATGGAAAGCATCGTCAATGCACCGAGATCGAATTGAACCGAATCGATGGCATGATAATCGTAACCGAACCAAACTGTCAGTGTAGATTCACACCTCTACTCGTAACAATTATAGACCTTTTTCTTGGCTGCTGCATGGAGGGCGCTATAGTGACCAGCATCTTCCTGTAGAATGTTTAGAACTTCTGTTTACAGCGTTTACAACCGGTAATTTGCGATCCGAAAATGGGTTTCGATAGCGTTTTGAGTGGATTACGGAGTGTTTTTGTGACACACAACTTTGAAAGGTGTGTGTTAAAGCTGTTATAATCTGTCAGATCTGTGGTTCAAGCGTGAGAGTAAAACAGTATTGTAAGCCATGTTTATTTTCGTTCTGCTTAATCACGTGCCTCAAAAAAGATATTTAAAATAAACATCTTTTGATTGCTTTCTTCCTACTACATTACACAATACTTGTACTTAAGTATGGTGCTTAAAGAGCACTTCAACTTCTACTCAAGTCACTTTTTGATAGAGTACTTGTACTTTTACTTAAGTCTGGGTCTCTCGTACTTTATACATCTCTGATTAATTGTAAGTGACGCCAGCTGTGCATGCTGACGCTGTCATTGGCATTTTTGTACTCTTTCAGATTATTGGATTTTGACAAAAGTGGAAGATTTCCACATAGCACTGAAGTTCCCCTTCCTCTGGGGAACAGTAGATTACTGGCAACCACAGCTGCCAGTATTTTTCCGTAAAATCAAGAAAAAAACAGCAAAATACTGTAAAACATTTTTTTTGTGTCACCAGATAGTAGCATCTGTGTTCAAGTCCATGATGAACTGAGAATATATGATGTTATGCTCCATCTTCTTTTGTTTAAACGTAACTGTGTAGTTATAATGCTGTGAAAATCTGTTTTAACTAAGCTACTTTTTGTCAACTAAACATTGTATTAGTACAGAAATACGATTATTTTCTGCAAATTAAACTTTTATAAAACTTCCGTATTTTTTACAGAAAAATCCTGGCAGCCTCAGCTGCTGGTATTTTTCCGTAAATTTAACTGATTTTTTTTTTAACAGTGTATGGCTACACACATAAATACCTTAATAAAATATAAAACATAAAAACCTACCTTCCTAATACATTAAAGATCTTGAAAGTGTATTGTTTGTTGTTAATCAGTAAGTATTTAGTATAGGATTTTGAACATGTTAAGCTACAATTTCATTTAAAAGTACTCTGTAAAAAATTTCCTTGATTTTAACAGTAAAGTCTACAGTGAAGTACAATCTACAGTGAAAACCTGTTAAAAGATTAGCAGCCAATTTCTGTACAAAATACAGAAAATAACGAATGGATCTAACCTTTGTTTTCGAGAAAGTAATTAGAGTGTCTGAAATCTCACCATACACCCTCATTCACTAGTCCCTAAATTAATTGATTAGGTTAGTCCACTAGACATTGTGAATGACCACAAATGACTGAATTCTGACAGCGATGAACACCTGCTGTTAACAAGCACAGTCACTCAAAGAATGAACAAGGAGTAAAATTCAGCAACAGCATTATGCTGCGGTCACACTATAGTTTGTGTGTGCAAACTTCTGTTGAATGGCACTGCGAAAAGGAGTGGGATTAAACAAGATGATTAGACATTTAAAAAAGTAAGTGATTGGTCCATATTTAAATTTCATGTTTTGATCTTTGATTGGTCTCACACAGTCACGTGATGTGATTTCGCATGTCAGAGTTCACCAAGCTTGAAGTTTGCAACACAGCAAACTGCAAACTTGTCGCACGAGCTTGCGTTTCCGGTCTGATGCATTCGCGTGCGTATGAATGGAAGTCTATTGGGAGAAAAGTCCAGTGTGAGCGCAGCTTTACACCAAACCAACTAAAGCAGTGGATTAAACAACTGCATTAAATAACAATATTACCAGATTCACTGATTACAGTTTGACTTTTTGAATTTGCAAAAATATTTGATAATTGACAGAGGCTTATATTTTTTATTGAAAATGTTTCATTTGACCTCACCATTGTAGATCAGAGACTGCTTTAGTTTAGCTCCTGATCCTTTACTCTTTTATCTTGTTTTCCTGGCTGTTGTAATTGTGTTTATAAAACTCATCGATTATGGCAAGAAAGGCATTGAAAATCTATACTGTATATACTTAATTGTTGCAGATATAATTTCTAGTATTTTTTAGGAAGAAAAAATAGCTAATTTATTTGCTGTTGTTTAGGACAATACTACAGCTTCCCATGGAGTCAACAAATAATTAGTTAATAAAAATTCCTAATTATTAATTATTGTTTCATGCACAAAACGTTAAAGCACAAGACACCATTTTATCAAGCATGGTTGCTAAAAGTAAAAAATTGCATAATTAATTCATGCCGCAAAGTATACTGGGTGCCAGCATAGTACAAAACTCCCAGCATACACTGCAGCATGAATAAATGATGCAGCTTAAAGTTCTTACGATTTTTTACTTTGCCTTTATTTTATGTTGTTTTGGGAGGAAATATTTCAGTAGATTGTTTTGTATTGTTCTCGGTTGATTTTTATAAAAAAAATTGTCTTTTTACCAATGTTGAGATTCAAAGACTAATTGTTAATGTTGTTCTGCTATAGTTCAAACATTTTCATTGTGACTGGTGTATTTAGGCCTGACGCTCCAGTGGTCTCATTTATATAAATTATTAATTTTTCACACAGAGCTAACAAGATATTCAACAAGTAGTTGAGGGACTTATTCTTATGTTTTCTTTTAGCTTTTCATGCTATACCAAGAGTGTGATTAACACAATTACTTATAGCAACCAAAATAAAAACTAGTGTCAAAACTAAAAGTTGAAGTTGATGGTAGTGATCATGATGATTTTAAACAACAAAAATTTTATTAAGAGCTTTTGTCCACACGTGACAGAAATAAAGTCAAAGGTTAGTAATGAGTGAAGCTGATGTTTGTGGAATTGTTTATTGATCCTCTGCTGAGATATTGAGAAATACATTTTTTATTGTGTAATTATTTTTATTTTTTTGAATTATTATTTTTATTTAGAGTTTTATTTTAAGTTGATTTCATCTTTGGTTTTGGCTGTAATTTGTGTTATTTGGTTTTGTTTTCCTTCAGTGATTCTGCTGGTTAAATGTTCATCAATAATCCTCATTCTTCCTTTAATTAGATACTGAATTATGTCATTAACTTCATCACTGCCTTAGTGTTCAACCCTCTGTAGTAAGGACACTAGTGAGAATTTTACTCTGAGATTTAAGGGGTTAAATGTTTTTGATGAAAAATACACACGGAGGAATGTATTTTTTAACAGAAATATTCTGTAAATTAGAATTACGGATGTAAACTGTAGATTACTGGCAACCACAGCTGAAAGTTTCTTGTAAAATCAAGAAAAATAACAGGAAAATAGAAAAATACATTACAAAATACTGTAAACCCTTTGTGTCACCATTGTGCAGGAGAGTAGCACAAGTCCAAGATGAACTAAGAATATCTGAGGTTATGCTGCATGTTTTATTTAAAGGTAACTGTGTAGTTACTAATGTAGTGAAAATCTGTTAGCTAATTGCTTCAGCTTCAGAAAATAAAACTAACTTTCTCAAATGTTTATAAATTAACATTGTATCAGTTAATGAAATACGGTTATTTTCTGTAAATTTAAACAGTTCTATTATGATTATCAGCGATCTAGCAGCTGCAGATCACTGGTATACACACAGATCGCTAACAGACTACAAATCCACCATTACAGACTACAAGACCCAGTCATGCACCAAACACATACAACCGGTTCTTGATTCTGACTGACTGCAAATACACAGCTGATGCTGCTCAACACACACATATATACCACAACTCTGGATGGCCCATATCCATCTGTTTGCTTCTGTGCTGACTGTTGCTTGCCTGACTATTCCATTTAATAAACCCTGCGTTTGGATCCACACTCCCTGTTTTCAGCATCTACTTCATGTTACAGAAGACGAAGACACAAAATGGATCCAGCCGGCCGTCTCGTCAGGTTATAGCAAGGTTTAAATTCCCTCGAGGACCATATCATTTTTTTTTATCATGGACTAAATGAACCACCTTAATTCACTCATCCGTTATGGTCCTCGGGGGTCTTGGGCATAGACTGTAAAAAATATGGACGTAGTATCTGTGACGTCATCCATAGGTTTCTGAACACTGCAATAGAAGCTACAAGGGAAATCCAAAAATGATGTCATGGTGGATAGTCATGTGATTTTCGTTCAGGCGGTAGTGGTAGTAATGTGATTAATCGGTTAGCATTATTCATTGTTTGTTTTCGGTATCTGCTTAATATAGTTCCTGCATCGTTTTACCTATTTTCTCTTAAATGGGAAGGAAAAGACGTGATATAGCTAAAGTCATGGATGTCGAAGTTGGTGCAGAGGTTGAAGTTGGCCTAAGCAACAGGTTCGATGCACTTGCTGATCACTCTGCTACCTTTGATAATGAGAAACTTAGTTTGGCACACTTTCCTGCGAGTTCAGCAAAAAGTCCTTCATCTAAAAAACCCAAGAAGAAGCCTGAAACTAGTGGGGAAATCACCAACATTTTAATTGCCATTCATACATTGTCTGTTAAACAAGACGCTACTTTACAAAAATTAACCACAATAGACAATTCGGCTGATGCTACAACGAAAGCCGTCGAAAACCTGTCTTTAGTGGAGCATAAGCTTGTTTCTGATGTCAAGGAACACTCAGAAAAAATGTGCAAAATTGCAAGTGACATTACAGAGCTTCAGTCTTCTGACAAGGATATCAGATCTCAAATTGAGCTGCTTGAGAAAAGTGCATGGGGTTCCCGAAACCAAGAATGAGAATCTACATTCTATTGTTTTGAATATTCTGGAAAGTGTGGCAAGCTCAGCGATGCATTAGATATTATGCACCGTGTCGAGAGATGTAACCAGGATGGAGGTCAGCGAAGCATCATCATCAGGTTCTCTACAAGGTCAATCCGAGACAACGTCTGGAAGGCTGCGAAGGACAACACATACTTGTAAGAATCCCGTTTACGCATTTCATAAGCATTGATTCCTGCAGATGCTGCTGCACATGCAAAGTTATGGCCAATCGTCAAAAAAGCAAGAGAGGAGTGTAAGAAAGCATCAATCTCTAGTCCCTTTGTGTTCATTAATGGACAGAAGATTAAGGCCTCAAAAACTGTAAATTGAAATAATATAAAGCTTGTGAGACTTTTTTCTCCTTAATTTGCATAATGCACATGATTTTTTTTTCTTTTCGATACCATGGAAACATTACCGATTAATCACCTTCTACCCTGTTCAAAGGAGTTTAGTCGGCTTCTTAGCCAAAGAACTATTATTGTTGCCGGCGGTTTTGCTGTTTTTTTTTTTTTGTTGCACTGCATTGAATTCTCTTGTTTGTAATGTGTTCCTTTGAATTTTCTTCATTTACCCTAGCCTCTCAATGTTTGTGGTTTAAGAGATCTGTCATGATTACCAGCGATCTCTAACCACCAGAGGTCGCTGGTAAGCACTCACCCTCACAATAACCTATGGACTACAAATCCGCCATTCATGGACTACATTTTCATACATGCACTCCGTTCACAAACACACATGCTTCCTCATTTTGACTGATTACATTTGCACCAGCTGAGGATTGTCAGAGACTGATTACACACACTATTTAAACCACACACACTCTCACTTCCATTGCCGAGTCTTGTTAGCTGTATAGTGACAATTCAACGCGTTTCCTTAGTCTTGTTTCTCCGTGTGTTTACCCTAGCCTTGTTTACCTAGTTATCCTTGTCTGCTGCCTGCCTTCCGACCTCTCGCCTGTGTTTGATTACGATTCTGGACTGCCTTCATACATCTGTTTGCACCCGTGTTGACCATTGCCTCCCTGAGTTTGAATAAACCTGCACGTGGATCCTAAACCTCAGTTGTCTCTGTCACTCTCCGTGTTACAGAAGACTCGGCCAAACATGGATCCAGCGGGGATTAAAATCATGTGCCTGCGTCAGGGAGCACGGTCAATTGAGGAATATGTGGAGGACTTCATTGAACTATCACATTTAACATCAATGAGTGAGGTATGTCTCATGATATTTTTTCATGGTGGACTATCTGAGCCACTTTACTCTATGATGCCATTAAATGATCCTCACTGCACTATCCTGAACTATATCGAACTGGCACTACAAATGAGTGGGTCCCCCTTCACCGTAGGAGAGGTGGAGGAAACTCCTAAATGTTTTTTGGGGAGGAGCAGTGTACAGCATGAACAGATGACAACAGGGCTTGCTGTACACTCCACCGAAACATTAATGCTGGCATCACCATCTCTCCAGTATACGGTACATCCTCCAGCTCACAAGATGGCCGCTTTCAGTCCTCCAGCTCACAAGATGGCCGCTTTCAGTCCTCTAACTCACAAGATGGCCGCTTTCAGTCCTCCAGCTCACAAGATGGCCGCTTCCAGTCCTCTAGCTCACAAGATGGCCGCTTCTAGTCCTCCAGCTCACAAGATGGCCGCTTCCAGTCCTCCAGCTCACAAGATGGCCGCTTCCAGTCCTCCGGCTCACAAGATGGCTGCTTCCAGTTCTCCGGCTCCCAAGATGGTTTCCTGTTCCGAGTCTGTTCCTGCCTGTTCCTGCCATAGTTCCAGTTCAAGTTCCTAAAAGACCATCGCCTGAGCCACTGCCGCCAGAGCTGCCAGAACCACTGCCAGAACCACCACTGCCGCCAGTACTGCCAGATCCTCCAGAGCTGCCAGATCCTCCAAAGCTGCCAGATCCTCCAAAGCTGCCAGATCCTCAGTCACCACCACAGCTGCCAGAGCCGCTGCCAGAGCCACTGCCGCCACCAGAGCTGCTAGAGCCACTACCGCCAGTGCCACTGCCTGAGCCACAGCCGCCACTGCGGCCAGAGCTGCTGCCGCCGCCTGAGTTTTCTGAATGGCTGCCGCCGCCTGAGTTTTCTGAATGGCTGCCGCCGCCTGAGCTTCCTGAATGGCCGCCGCCGCCGTCTGAGCTTTCTGAATGGCCGCCGCCACCTGAGCTTTCTGATTGGCTTTTTTTTTTTTTTCTGTTAATCATCGCTTTTCTCAGTTTACTGATCACATGTTAATTTATCTGGACCTTAAACAATTAAGGATGCCAAACAATATGAGAGGTTACTGGAAATTTAATAATCGTTTATTGGAAGTCACCCCATTCAATTATAATGTATCTCAGCTGGCTAAACGTATTTTAAATAATATGGGAAAAGATCCTTGCTCTAGCTGGGAGCTCTTCAAGTTTAAAGTTAAAGATTTTGCTGTAAACAGGAGCAAACAAATTATAAAAGAAAAAAATAATGAAGAATTTCGAATTATTTACAGATTAGGTGTGTTAATGCAGAAAAATAATCTTAGTGAAGAAGCATTTGTCATTTGAAAATTGAAAATATGTATTCAGAAATTGTTAAAGGTGCATTCATACGCTCTAGAAATGGATTGAAAAGGGCAAAAGAAATACTGATTAGTTTTTTGCTCTTGAAAAAAGTGAAATAGAAAAAAAAACACGCTCTGGTTAATAAAGTAGGGAACGGAAATGCTATAAGTGGATTTAATCCATGTATGGGAATTTCGTTCAGAAAGCCAATCATCTAAAAGAGTATGTAAACGGACAAATGAAATGCCAAATGAATAGGCAGCATCAGCTTGCGCACCTGATGCTTGTTGCAATCAATTTAGCATAAAAGCACAGCGAAAGCAAGAAAACACAACCTTTTCAAGCTGAAGAGACTGATATCTAGAGCTAAGGAACAGTCATTATGGTGATGCAATATAGCATTTCCGAGGGTTACTTTAGTAACCAGAGCGTTCCCCTTCGGATATGGAACTTCAATGCTATAAGTGGATTTAATCCACGTATGGGGAAATGTCTGGAAAACGCCATAATGACTGCTCCTTACCTTCGCCTCCGATGAGAGGATAGCCAGGCATAGTGTGAGCGCTCCTGCATCATAGAGAGGCGCGGTCTTCCAACATGAACCCTGGCCCTTACTTATCCCACTTCAAAGAAGATTTACGAATTTAGATATAGTTTTTGGGAGCTGCAAAGCGTCTAGATAATTTCTAGGAATTTAATACGACAGTACGTTGGGAAAGCATGCAGTCCCGATAGGGAGGATGCTGCGAAGGCCACCTGCTACCCAAATGGGGGCATATGATGGCAGAATATATGGACTATAATAAGATGGTTAGCGGAGAGGGAAGACACGGGTCCGCCTGTGAGGGGGGACTGCATCGTGGCTGAATAAGCATATGGGATCGCCTAGTGGGGATCATGCATAGCGGGCACCTATACCCAAAACGCGGGCTGACCAGAGAGCACACCTACAACGTAATGGGCCAGCGAGTGATTCCTCCGCTGAGTCAGTGCTGGGGGCCTTGTAGGAATCTGCAGGGCTCACCTAAGCGGGGAACTTTACTGACAGAGTGAATAAGCGCACATATCTCTGTGTTAGGGAGAATGGTGCAGCAAGCGTTTTTCAACACCTTAACCGAGTTGTTTCCTCAATCAACAAGGGTTACCTAATACCCTTGAGGAAACTGAGTCCACTCGCAGATTGTAAAACCTTGCAAATGTATTAGGTGTCGCCCAGCCCGCAGCTCTACAGATGTCTGTAGAGGCCAGAGAAGCGCCGCGTGCACGCGCCTAAGAGGATGAGATGCTCCGAGTGGAGTGCACACGCACTCCTGGGGGACACGGCTCACCCTGGCTCTGGTAAGCGAGGGAGATGGCATCCACTATCCAGTGGGCCAACCTCTGTTTCGATACGGCTCTGGTAAGCGAGGGAGATGGCATCCACTATCCAGTGGGCCAACCTCTGTTTCGATGCTCAGATGATCTAAAGCTCTGAGTGCTGTCCAGATAAATTCGCAAAGCACGAACTGGACAAAGTAATGAAAGGGCTGGGTCTGCCTCCTCCGGGGCACTACCTGGTCTTTAAGCGGTGTGGTAGGAACCTTGGGCACATATCCCGGGCAGGGTATCAGGACAACGTGAGGGTAAGCCGGCCCGAATTCCAGGCACGAGTCACTGACCGAAAATGCCTCAGGTCCCCGACCCTCTTAATCGATGCCAACACAACCAGCAGAGCTGTCTTCAGGGACAGAAATTTTAAAGATACTGAGTCAAGTGGTTCGAAGGGATCTGTACACAGGCAAATGAGAACGAGGGCGAGACCCCAAGAGGGCATGAGAGGGGGGCGGGGTGGATTAATTCGCCTAGCGCCTCTGAGGAACCGGATGAGGAGGTTATGCCTTCCCACGGTGATGCAAGTGACCGCATCATGATGAGCGGAGATGGCAGCCACGTAAACCTTGAGTGGGCCAGTGCATCCGTGCCGAGCCCTCGGTCAGGGAAAAAAACAACCGGCAATGAGTGTTCACGGGGGAAGCAAACAGATCGATCTGGGCTTCCCCGAATCGCGCCCATATCAGCTGAACCAACTCGGGGTGGAGTCTCCATTCTTCGGGGTGTAAAGGCTGCCGTGAGAGCGCAGCGGCTGCACAGTTGAGCTCGTCTGGAATGTGAATGGCGCACAGCGATTTCAGCCGCGTATGACTCCAGAGGAGTAGACGGCGGGCGAGCTGAGACATGCAGCGAAAGCGAATACCCCCCATGCGATTGATATACGCCACTTCCGCCGTGCTGTCCATCCTGACCAGCACGTGCTGCTGCTCCAGCACCGGAAAAAACAGTGGAGAGCGAGGAACACTGCCAACAGCTCTAGGCGATTGATATGCCAATTCAGCTGGGTTCCTTTCCACAGCCCCGCAGCTGCATGCCCGCAACACACAGCCCCCCAGCCCGTACTGGAAGCGTATGTTGAAACAACAACATGACTGGACGCCTGTCCTAGAGGCACTCCAGCCTCCAGTGCCTCTAGGACAGGGCCTCTAGAAAAGGGCTGAGGGCGCGGCGACACAGCGCAGTAACAGTGACTCGGTGTGTGCCCTGCGTCCTATGCGTGTCTGGGGACACGATCGTGAAGCCAGTGCTGAAGTGGACTCATATGGAGTAATCCGACAGTTCAGCATTAGCTGAGCGCACTCTCCGGAGAGGCGCGCTGTCATGGTGACCGAGTCCAGCTCCAGCCCGAGAAAAGAGATCCTCTTGAGTTTGCTCTTTTCTCGGTTGACCTGAAGCCCCAACAGGTGGAGGTGCCGGAGTACCTTGTCTCTGTGCATAATCAAATGCTCCCGAGAGTGGGCTAAAATCAGCCAGTCGTCGATATAATTGAGTATGCGTAGCCGAAGGGCCCTAAGTCACCCTCCGATAGCTTACTGAAGACCCCCGGAGACAGAGAGAGCCCGAAGGGGAGGACTTTGTATTGCCAAGCTCGACCTTTGAACGCAAACCACAGAAACTGACGGTGGCGTGGAAGAATGGAGACTTGGAAGTACGCGTCCTTCAGGTCTATCGCTGCAAACCTATACTGAGGATGTGCTTCTGCATAAGCATTCTGAAAGGCAGCTTGTGCAGACAGCGGTTCAAAATGCGCAGATCTAGGATTGGCCGTGACCCACCGCTCTTTTTGGGCACGATGAAGTACGGGTCTGAAAAACCTGATCTTCGTCTCGGCTGGAGGGACCGGCTCGATTGCATCCTTCGCCGGGAGGACAGCAATCTCCTCTAGCAAGACAGGGGCGGACAGGGGGCTGACCCTGGTGGAATACACACCTGTGAACTTGGGGGGCCGTTTTGCGAACTAAATCGCATAGCCAAGTCTGATCGTATGAGCCACCGCGAAGGGCTGGCCCGCGCTAACCAGGCAGGCAGTGCTCTCGCTAATGGACTCATTGCTACATTCACTGACGTACCAGCAGTGGGGCAGCGCGGAGTGGGTGTGCTGATCTGGGAAGCGCGAGGGTCCCACGGAGAAGCTGGAGGCGAGAGATTCACTCTCACCTCGCACCCAAGCTCCGGATGGGGGGCTTGAGGGGTGAGAGAAAGGAGACCGTCCTCCCAACGCCTGTGAGCCAATGGCAAAATGCACAGAACCTGCCAGCTGGAAGGCATAGCGTCCCAGACTGGCAGAGTTCTGGCTGTCACATCCAGGGAAGTGGAAAAGTGCTCTTTCACTGATGTTCTCGAAATGAGGTCCGGCCCTCCAGTGAGGAAAGAGCAAATTCCCTCTTCTCCGGATGACCTGTCTCAGGGATGCTTCGCGGTCCGTTTACCAGACGTAACGGCACCCTGGGAAGGGTGGGCTGCCTGCTTCTGAGGTGCTCGATGCTCGGCGAGGAGCAGCAGATGTGGATGGCTCGGTGGGTGGAGCGGGCTTACGGCCCCGCCGATAGATGACATTGCCCATTGCATCAGACTGCTCTCTCACCGCCTTGAATTCCTGGGTAAATTCACTGACGGTGTCGCTGAACAGGCCAGCCTGGGATATGGGGAGTCAAGAAAGCGGACTTTGTCAACTTTGCGCATATCAGCCTGGTTTAGCCAGAGGTGACACTCCTGAACCACTAATGTGGACTCCGTCCTCCCTAACGCACACGCAGCGGACTTAGTGGTCCGAAGAGCATAGTCGGTTGCATTGCAGAGCTCGTGTAGCAAGCTTGGGTCGGACCCACCCTTGTGCAGCTGGGCCAGCGCCTGCGCTTGGTAGTGCTGGTAGGTGGCCATAGTGTGCAAGGCAGATACAGCCTGGCCCGCAACCTTGTAAGCTCTAGCTGAGGGAGGCAGATAACCTACAGGCTTTGGACCGGAGACGAGGCGGACCCCGCCAAGAAGAGGCGCCACACGGACAGATTTACTGCAATGGTACACTCGACCTGAGGAATTGCCTCATACCCCCTGGCTGCTCCACCGTCAAGAGTGGTAAGGGCGGAGGGACACGCAGCATGGGCAGAATACTGACAGCGCTCACCTGCCCGGAGGGGGCGAGCGGGTCTGGATCCTCATCGGACAATGAAAGCCCACCCTCTGATACAGCAGTGGACGTCTGGTCCCCGGTGTCATCGAGCGTAAGGGCTACCATCTGGTTAAATGGGCTGCTTCCTCCGCTCGAAGCTTTGATGGAGCGCTTGGAGGAGCGGGAGGTCCGCGGGCCCGGAGGTGGCGGATAATCTCAATCTCGCAATCTTAACTGCGCAACATACATGGCATCGCATTGACGACATGAACTGCCCGCGAGCACCACATTAACATGATGGACCCCAAGAAATGCAACGCAGTGCTCATGCCCATCATCTAGGGACAGGAAACCACCACATCCAGAAACGCACGGTCGGAGCGCCATCCTGAAAAGGAAGTGCTGCATGACTGTGTTGCTCTTTTAGAAAATTTGCAACTTTATACGCACCGCTCTGGAGGACCGGACCCAAAGAATGGCAGGCAAGGGAGAAGCCCAGCTCGACCGTCTGCCGCCGCGTGTACACACTCTGGACCAGGAGACCGCTCTCTTTTCCTCGAAATTGCTGGAGAGCTGGAGGAATCCTCATCGATTCTCTCAGAAGGCTGTAGAAGTCTTTGAAGAGAAAAGGTTGTGTCTTCTTGCTTTCGCTGTGCTTTTATGCTAAATTGATTGCCACAAGCATCAGGTGTGCAAGCTGACGCTGCCGATTCATTTAGCATTTCATTGGCCTGTTTACATACTCTTTCAGACGATTGGCTTTCTGAACGAAATCCACTTATAGCATTGAAGTTCCCCATCCGAAGGGGAACTTCTCTCTCGTTTTAAAGGTTGATATGGTTCTTTGTACAGATCCTAATTTTATTTCATCTTTTGCATACAATTTCTACAAAAAATTATATACTTCTGAGTTTTCTCAAGAAAAATGCGATGGTTTCTTTGTGTCTGTCCATAATAAAGTTCCTAGTATTAGTGAGGATTTTAAGTTGCTATGTGAAGCTGATATATCTATTGCTGAAACAGAAGGTGCATTAAGATCTATGAAAAAAGGGAAATCTCCAGGTAATGACGGTTTGTCTGTTGAATTTCATTTACATTTCTGGAATATTTTAAAGCAGCCTTTATATTTTTTGTTTAAAGAATGTATTAAAAAACTGAAATGACACCCACAATGAAGCAGGGTCTTATTTCTTTAATTCTCAAATCTATTCTAAAGATAGGCTTTTAATTGAAAATTGGAGGCCAATTTTATTGTTAAATATAGATTATAAGCTACTTGTCTTAACTCTTGCAATGCCTCAGGCATATATTTTAATCTTACAAAGCGTGATCTTTTTTGTCTCTATGAAACACAGCAATCGCTTACACAACATACCTGTTAACGATTGTGTGAAGTACCTGTGGATTTTCCTTACTAAAGACAAATTATCTCGTCAAAATCTGAATTTTTCACCTAAAATTTCAAAAACTAGAACTATCTTTAATTCATGGCTTCAACGTGACTTATCCATTTATGGCAGGGTACTTATTTCCAAAGCTGAAGGGCTGCCTCCTTGTGTTTATCCTATGTATCTTTTTGTCAGTGACAAAATTGCTGATAATGTAAATAAAATGTTATTGAATTTCATATGGATGAATAAATCCCATAAAATTAGAAAATCATTCAGGCATTCAGAAGGTGGATTGGAGGTTTTAAATTTCAAAGATTTAATTAGCTCATTTAGAATTGGTTACAAAGATGTGTCCGTAGTAATAACTCAATTTGGTACAATATTCCCAATGTTATATTTGATAAATTAGGTGGCTTAGACTTTCTTTTAAAATGTAATTTCATCCCTTCTAAATTTGATAATTTTCCTCTCTAACTTTCACAAACAAGCTTTACTTGCTTAAAAATTGTTACGTGCACAATTTTTCCCCACTCAAAGAAATTCTTTGGAATAACTCTAATGTCTTAATTTGTGGGAAATCTCTTTTTATTGGTAGGTGGTTTGAAAGAGGAATTGTTTTTGTTTTGGACCTATTTAAAAATGATGGCAATATTCTGAAATATGAATAATTTACGACAATGTATAATTTCCCTCTGCCAGCCAAATCCCTCAGTTGTGTTATAAAGAGTTATGTGCATTTATTTAAAAAGTTCCTTTACTTTAATGAGAGGAAAACAATTATGCCTAAAACTTTTTTTGCATGGAGTGTCTTTTTTTATAAAAAAAATGTGACCAGACGTGTCAGACGATTGTTACATTACTCTGTATGTAACGCCACGCCAGCAAAGGGAGCCCTGGCCCGACTACTGACTCAGCTTCGCTCCCTCTGTGGTCACTTCCTGTTTGTGCTGTATTTCAGCGAGAGCTCAGGCCATGCTTCCTTGCGAAGTATTGCCAGTTTACCTGCCTTACCAAGCGTTGTTCCAAGTGATATTTATGACTGCTTTCCTGTGTATGACCCTGCCTGCCTTGATCACGTATGTTCTCTGTCTTTGCCCTTTTAATCTGTTTTGGACTGATTGTTGCTGCACTGACCCTTTGCTTGCATTATTACTATGTCTCCTGGATTTGCCCATTCATATGTCGATTGGTTTGGACTGCTTTCCTGTTGCCGACTATTTGCCTGTTAAAACATTGATACTTTAATGTAAAACTTTAATAAACTTCCGCACATGGATTCTTAGCCTCCTCGTTACACTGTATATACCTCCCAAAGATGTAATTTTTTCTGGACCAATTTTTCTGACAGCATTCAATGGAAGAGGGCATGTTTATTACCTGAAAAAAATCAGCATATCCAACAAAATAAGAGAGATACATTCAGAGATACACAAGACCTTCATAATGTGTATCCTACAAGTTCCGAAATTGCTAATTATTTTGATATATCTAATTTGTGTACATTCTGCAATATACATGAAGAGACTTTATTTCACTTATTCTATAGTTGCACTCACGTTAAACATCTTTGGAATAACATTATTTTTTATTTATCGTCCTTATTTAAATATGATTTAAATTTGTCTATAAAAGATATATTTCTGCATTTCTTAGGTAATGATCATGCTCTCAATCTTTTTGTTAATTTTTTTTTTGTGTTACACTGTAATTTTTTTATGCACAAAAATAAGTTCCCAAAGGCAATTCCTATATTTAATACTTTCCTGGCTGAAATTTCGTTCAATATTGAATTTCTTAAGCTTATTAACAATATTAATAATAATAATAATAATAATAATAATAATAATAATAATAATAATAATAATAATAATAATAATAATAAAAAGTTTCTTAAAGCTTATGATAATAGTTTTTCTTACTGATTGAGGCTTTGCAAAGTGTTTTTTCCCCTCTTCTTTCTTGTTTAAAATTTTTTGTCATTGTATTTTTTCTTCAATGGTGATGTTATTATTCCTGTATTAAAAAAAAAAAAAAAGCTACAAGTAGGTGTGGCCAACCATTTTGTTCGCGAGTCATCATACTGACCGCAGGATACCAAATAAGGGCAAAGAGGCGAAGAGTAAGCGGAGCTACAGACACCTGCTGGCATTTTGGCTTTTGGTTCCAAAAATGGAGGTAACTTTTGGGGTATGTTAACTAATCTTAGGAACTTACTCTTCGAAGCTAAGCTGCTCTGGAGCAAGTTATGTTTCAGAGTTTACTGAGCATTGCGTGCTCTTGATGAGAACTTTGATGGACGTAGAAGCACAGATATACAAGTTTTTTTATCGTGCGAGGGTTAAAAGTCCATAGTTTTTCATAACCAAGTGAATATTTGAATGAGCGTTGTCATTTTTGAAAAGAATCGTTAATGAATTTAACAAAGCTTTTAATTGAAATCAAACGTGACAAACCGCGGGTCTGCGCTTATCACGGAAAACATTCCTTGCAGCTCTTTGTTATTGCGTCAGGGCATTTTAGGCTACTGTACAATGTGGCAATAGCGTGTAGAACCATCTGTACAGTAAGCCTGGCACTGAACTGTTTTATACACTTTCGTACAGTTCCTTGGCCTTAGACCACTGCGCATCAATACACAGTCACTCCTGTGTGCCACAATAGCGTAGTGAACAGTGCGGTCAAAGAACAACGGTGTGCAGAACGGAGCGAGTTCGAATCTCGCAGAGAGATCTTGATGTTTTTTTTTGATGATCTTGATGAGATGTTTTTTTCCTCTTTTTCTTTCTGCACCCCTCACATTTTTCTGTAGCTTATAGATAATATATATAAGAAGTGTCAGCTTTGTCTTTTATAGGAAAATTTATCCATATTTTATGATGTAGTCGTTCATATATATACATCTATTCAGACTGCACACACACACTTGATACAATTTTTAATATATTTTTTTAGGGTTTCCAATTCCAAATGCTATTGGATGATTTAATTGCAGCCTGTTTAAAAACTCCATCAGTTGCTAAAGGATACTGATAATATGAAATCTGTCCATAGTATAAATGTGCAGGTAACAACTTAATTTTCTGTCCTTAATCTTTTGGTGTTTTAACTATTAAACTCATTACTGCTTCCACATCATATGTGATGACCCCACCTCATCACTATGTTGAGGCTAAATGGCTGATTTTCAGGGAGTAATGATTCAAGTGTACAATACAACTATAATAAAAAAAAAAACATTGTGTAAAGCAACATTTTTTTTGTTTTTTTACTATATTTGTATTATACACTTGAATCGTTACTGGGCACTACATTTGTTACTTGCTGGAGGACAAAGGATACCCATTTCTGCCTTATATGATGACACCCTACCTGCAGCCGGACCCAGAGGAAACCTCAGTGACCCAAGCAGGCCAAAGAGATGGAAGAGTGCTAAAAAATATTATTTGTCAAAATTTTTTTTAATTAAATAGTTTAGTCAGAAGCACTGTTCGTTTCTTTATTTCCTGAAATAAAATGAATAATATTTTTCACACTGCTTTATACACACCTTTCAACATGTAAAATATTTTTTTCCTCTACATTTCTCACCTTAAGGTGATGCTCATGTGACTTTTTTGTCTTTGAAGATGGACCTTATACAGCTACTTTAAAATTTAAATAAATAAATAAAATATTGTTCTGTGATACATTAGTGAAATTTAAATATGGAAAAGTACGGACAAATTCTTACACTGTTTGTTAGTTGAGACAGAAAGAACTTCATCTGCATGGAAAACAAAAAGCATAAAAAGAACCTAAAGCTACCTGACAACAATCACTTACAACAGTGACAGACTGTGAGATTTAACGTCAAATAATTCAACCACTAATTAGCCTTTATTATTGGACAGAGCAGCTTCTCTAACTGGTGGCCCACAGCAGTTAGAAGGCCTCAGCCTCCTTCCTGTTAGCTATATGACAGAAAGAATATTCTAAAGTGTTTAATACATAGCTCCAGTAATCAAATCTTACCTTTTAAGATAATGTTTCTGTGTTTAATTATGACTTTGGACATAGTTCTTCTAGCTCCAGAAGGATTAATTTCTATAAGCCTTATATACCAGTCAATGCACATTAGTATTGTGGCCTCAAGAAATTAATGGCAGGAAAATTAAATGAATGAATGGTTACAAAACATACTCAAAAAGCATGTTAAAGAGAAGTAATTTTTGATTACAATAAAGGGGAGGGTGCCATGTGTAATTTAATGAACTAACAAATTGTATTATTATTTATTTTTTCTTTTCTTATCTATTTCTTATCTTATATTTCTTCATTGATGCAGATGTGTAATATGTGATTAAAACCTCCAACTCCACCTCTGTAAAGTGCGTTCCCCTTTTTCTCTCACCGTGACTTTCTATGGTGACTCATGAATTTGGCGATCTACTGTAAATGCCTTCAGGTATGGGCCGAGCACACACATTAACCCACGGTTATCTTCAGGAGGTTGATTCAACTAACTCTTATCAGCTGTTTTGGAACCAAATACTCGTGGTAAGCAGGTTTTGGGTTAATCAAAAAAATCAAATAAAAATTTTATACACTTTCGTACAGTTCCTTGGCCTTAGACCACTGCGCATCAATACACAGTCACTCCTGTGTGCCACAATAGCGTAGTGAACAGTGCGGTCAAAGAACAACGGTGTGCAGAACGGAGCGAGTTCGAATCTCGCAGAGAGATCTTGATGGTTTTTTTTGATGATCTTGATGAGATGTTTTTTTCCTCTTTTTCTTTCTGCACCCCTCACATTTTTCTGTAGCTTATAGATAATATATATAAGAAGTGTCAGCTTTGTCTTTTATAGGAAAATTTATCCATATTTTATGATGTAGTCGTTCATATATATACATCTATTCAGACTGCACACACACACTTGATACAATTTTTAATATATTTTTTTAGGGTTTCCAATTCCAAATGCTATTGGATGATTTAATTGCAGCCTGTTTAAAAACTCCATCAGTTGCTAAAGGATACTGATAATATGAAATCTGTCCATAGTATAAATGTGCAGGTAACAACTTAATTTTCTGTCCTTAATCTTTTGGTGTTTTAACTATTAAACTCATTACTGCTTCCACATCATATGTGATGACCCCACCTCATCACTATGTTGAGGCTAAATGGCTGATTTTCAGGGAGTAATGATTCAAGTGTACAATACAAATATAATAAAAAAAAAAAACATTGTGTAAAGCAACATTTTTTTTGTTTTTTTACTATATTTGTATTATACACTTGAATCGTTACTGGGCACTACATTTGTTACTTGCTGGAGGACAAAGGATACCCATTTCTGCCTTATATGATGACACCCTACCTGCAGCCGGACCCAGAGGAAACCTCAGTGACCCAAGCAGGCCAAAGAGATGGAAGAGTGCTAAAAAATATTATTTGTCAAAATTTTTTTTAATTAAATAGTTTAGTCAGAAGCACTGTTCGTTTCTTTATTTCCTGAAATAAAATGAATAATATTTTTCACACTGCTTTATACACACCTTTCAACATGTAAAATATTTTTTTCCTCTACATTTCTCACCTTAAGGTGATGCTCATGTGACTTTTTTGTCTTTGAAGATGGACCTTATACAGCTACTTTAAAATTTAAATAAATAAATAAAATATTGTTCTTTGATACATTAGTGAAATTTAAATATGGAAAAGTACGGACAAATTCTTACACTGTTTGTTAGTTGAGACAGAAAGAACTTCATCTGCATGGAAAACAAAAAGCATAAAAAGAACCTAAAGCTACCTGACAACAATCACTTACAACAGTGACAGACTGTGAGATTTAACGTCAAATAATTCAACCACTAATTAGCCTTTATTATTGGACAGAGCAGCTTCTCTAACTGGTGGCCCACAGCAGTTAGAAGGCCTCAGCCTCCTTCCTGTTAGCTATATGACAGAAAGAATATTCTAAAGTGTTTAATACATAGCTCCAGTAATCAAATCTTACCTTTTAAGATAATGTTTCTGTGTTTAATTATGACTTTGGACATAGTTCTTCTAGCTCCAGAAGGATTAATTTCTATAAGCCTTATATACCAGTCAATGCACATTAGTATTGTGGCCTCAAGAAATTAATGGCAGGAAAATTAAATGAATGAATGGTTACAAAACATACTCAAAAAGCATGTTAAAGAGAAGTAATTTTTGATTACAATAAAGGGGAGGGTGCCATGTGTAATTTAATGAACTAACAAATTGTATTATTATTTATTTTTTCTTTTCTTATCTATTTCTTATCTTATATTTCTTCATTGATGCAGATGTGTAATATGTGATTAAAACCTCCAACTCCACCTCTGTAAAGTGCGTTCCCCTTTTTCTCTCACCGTGACTTTCTATGGTGACTCATGAATTTGGCGATCTACTGTAAATGCCTTCAGGTATGGGCCGAGCACACACATTAACCCACGGTTATCTTCAGGAGGTTGATTCAACTAACTCTTATCAGCTGTTTTGGAACCAAATACTCGTGGTAAGCAGGTTTTGGGTTAATCAACCGAGAGTTCAGGGTTTAGCAGATGATAAGTTAACCCAGCTTTCTGGAATACCCCCTGGCTTAGACTTTACTTTGGGAGAAAGCTTAATACTTTATTACCTGCGACTCGTTTGTGTTCTGACCACTTGTGCTTGGTTGTACACTATATCAATAAAGTGTTTAGACTTATAAAAACTGTTGTAATACATTGAGCCACTAAGCATTGTACTTATGACATTTTTCTACAGGAGGAAAACCCGAATTACTTTCAAACACTTCTACTATAGTCTGTGTTAGTAAATGCAAGACTATTGATGAATTTCAGGCATGACAGTGTATGACAATGCTTCAGATGACTGTTTTATAGCCTACAGCTAAGGTTGGGGTCTAGTCCACCTTTGTTGAGTCCAAGTCAAGACCAAGTCCTTAACCAGTCGAGTAAAAGTCTGAGTCCTTATCATCCGAGTCCAAGTTGAGTCCACACAGTCATAAAAATTATTCATTAATTTTCTTTTGACTTAGTCCCTTATTTATCCAGGGTCGACACAGTGGAATGAACCACCAACTAGTCCAGCATAATCAATGATTGGCTAAAAATCTGCGGAATTCTGTGCTCGCAGATTCCGTGTGGGCCTAGTTATGAGTGCTCCGCAGGAATGTTAAATACTGTCAGTAGTGATATGTAGAGATGAAAGTGAATAAGGGCTCAGCTAGAGCGTCGCTGCAGTTGTAGTGCTGCTATGGGTGAGTGTAGCTCAGCGGAGCATCTCTGCTGCTGCAGAGGTGCAGTGGGTCAGTATGGAGGCAATGTGTGCTCCCGCATAAGCATTTACTGCTTTATTAGTGTGGGGGAGTATGGCAATAGTGGTATTTAGAAAAGTAAGTGTATATGAGCTTGTTAAGAGCATCATTGCTGCAGCAATTGAAACTCGGGGTGACCCCCAAATGGGTCGGAGCTGTGGTAAATGAGAGTGAATGGAAGTATGGGATAGTTCGAGTTTGAAGGAAAAATGCAAAGGAAGAAAAAAGGGAAAGGGTAGTGAAGGAGCTTCTATGTTAATACGAGGGGGAATAAGGGGAAATGGCAGAATCATGCTTATGCCTATAAACGCATGTGGGTGAAGATCAGCTGGAGAGGATCAGCTGGGCTTCCCTGATGTGGTGTTGCTCTCCTGTGTTTTCCTTTGCATAATTGATCTGTTTTGCTTTGCTTAAAAGATAGAGCTTCTTCATCCTGCAAAGTTAGATCAGATATGGTGGGGTGGATTGTGGGATTGAAATTTGATGTTAGTTCAGAACATCTCGAAAACCAAAAAAGGCTAGTGTGAACATGGCATTAAGGGTGTGGGCTGTGTGAGTGGAAATGTATCCTTTGTGTAGAGGGTGAAGGCATTTAGAGTGGATGTGGAGTGTAATAGGTTGGATGAGGGTCAGCTTTTGGAGCCGGCTGCCATGATCTGAATTGAGAAACAAGAGAGAATCAGAAAATTTTTTTTTTACAATATGGTACATGTACAGCAGACATAATGAATTGTTTTGGCTGATTTCCATGCAAGGTGTCTTAATAAGTGCATGGGCAACTGTGAATGGAAGCACCTTTTGATAATACATGGTACGATAGCAGCCCCACCCACAGGGTGGCAGATGGATGGAAAGCCAATGATATGGGGCGGGGCTTGGCTGGTGGTTCTGAAAGTACCTCTTGAAGACTGAGTAGGTGAAGTGATAGTGCAATGGAGTTTAAACCCCTTAGTTATATAGAAATGTTTAAAACGTAAATGTATATAACACAGAGTCAATGGATGAAACATTACTCCATTTGTCTGAAATGTCCTCCCATAGCAGTCAAACGGGAAGTTTATTTCTTTGCCATTTTCACATCCAACAGACTTGCCATTATAAACTCGCATGACACTTTTGTGTATGGACATATGCGTCACTAGTTTCCTAGTTTGAATGATAGCAGCGCATTCCATGGATGTTTATCAACGTATGAATATGTTGTGGACTAATGTTTTACGGATTGGATTACCTGGACCCTTGCAGTCAAATTACGTCAAGCTGTTAGAATGTTATGGATCTGTGGACAGGTGGGAGACTTGAGAAGTGAGTTTCTTTTGATGAAATCATTCTAGTCACGCGAGTCTCATCTTTCAAAAGATTTATAAAATGTTTAGTCCTTGTTGGAGAGTAGTTATTTTTGTGAGGCCTCCACTTAAAACATGGTATATACGTTGCCGTGGTTGGAACGCTAGGAGAGCAGTGAGAGTTCAGCTTCATTGCAATGGCTTGGATCGCCGGCATCTTGAGAGTTTAGACGGATCTTGCAAGAGATCTGAGTTGAAGACATGGTGGATGCGTTGGGTGAAGTGTATGGAGAAGGAGATTATATTGACAGCGTTATGGTTAAATGGTGAAAAACCTGGTGGGCCGGCCGGTGTCTTGCGGGACCTCAGGCTCAATTGTCGTCCTGGTGGGACTGGATGGTGCTGAGCTGCATCTGAAGTCTCGTGGAGATCGGTACTCTGGCTAAAGTTGTGGTTGTTTGTTGTTTGGTTTTTTTCATATCTATAGGCTAAATGGTGCAGTGCTGTAGAAGCTTTTTGGAGCTGGAGCATTTTTGTAGCAGGAAGCATTTTTCATAACGAAGATGGCTGTTATATGGAACTTAGGGTATTTATAGTGGCTTAGGAATTGTCTGAATGGTGAATCATAAATTGAATAATGCGGAACCAGCCGCAAGCAATTATGAGCATGTGATCCTCTCGAAATTAGTTTATAAATAAACTTAACTTAAATTCCATCATTATTTAATCAATATACCTGATTACTAGCCTTACATTGCTCCTGTCCCAACTTTATTTGGAATGTGTTGCAGGTCTGAATGATAGTGTTGTGCTTTTATCCTATGACACTATTCATGGATTACGTGTCCGTGGAGGTGTGAAAAAGGCACACAACAACTGAAATCCAGACAAAATGTTTACTTAAGTAAACTTTGAGAGCAGCGGGGTAATGCTCTCACCCAGTGCAGAGGGGTTTCTAACCATCCAAACCGGGACCTGTAAGCATACAACTGAACTTAAAATCACACACAACAGTCAATTAACTTCCCGCGTGATGACAAAACAGCATGGGATTGGTCAATGCACAACTTGTGACTTAACGTAAAGTAGCTGCAGTAAATAAAAGTTCTCTTTTCTTTTAATTACTAAACACTACAACAATAGTGAAGGATGTATATTTACAAATGAAATGAAGTTTCATTACATATACATGAAATATTTTGTGTTCATATTGTCTGCAATAAAAGTCAAAGTAAGTTTGGAAATCTTTTTTCTTTTTTATTTGTGTTTTCCATTCTTTCCCAACCTTTTCTGATTTGGGGTTGTAATTTTTATCTCATTTGCCTCAGCATTAGTGGATAAACCAGAGTTGAAACTGATCGCTGTGCTACTGCATTGCATAGGAGAATTTATATTGACTCTAATATTCCACCTATAATACATGGTTGCAGGAAGATACCAATCGCAGGCTATGATCGACTCCAAGTGACATTGGAAGAACATTGGAGAAAGAAAAAAAAAAAATTATATATATATATATATATATATATATATATATATATATATATATATATATATATATATATATATATATAAGCAAAAAATATAAGCAAAGTTTGATAAGCAAATTTACTGAGCATATTTCATAGGTGAGCAGTTTGTGCATCACAGAAAATAAAAACACCATGCCGAGTGTCTGCTTGGACTGTAGAGATTTAAACCGGGCCACACTTCGTCAGCATTACAACATACCTATCTTGGAAGACATACAGTCTCAGATAGCTGGAAAAACTTTGTTCACCATACTGGATAAGATGGATGGCTATTGGCAGATTAAACTAAATGAGTAGTCAGCAGACCTGTGTACATTTAATACACCATGGGGCAGGTATCACTTACATTGGATGCCACTTGGGATAAAATCAGCAAGTGAAGTCTTTCAATGCCTGAGCTCAGAAAGCTTTGGTGACACTGAAGATGTTTTCATGGTGACTGACGTCATGATTATAGCCACATCCAAAAAAGCAGAGCACAATGGTGTCCTAGATAAAGTCTTGAGCAGAGTGGAGATTCTCAATATAAAATTCAATAAGGACAAGCTGCAGTACATGGTTAACAAGGTGACTTACTTAGGCCATGTCATTGCATCAAATGGAGTGAAACCTGATGAACCAAAGGTGTCAGCCATAGTACTGTTGCCCACTCTTACTGACACAAATGCACTTCAGTAACTGTTAAGTATGATACTTGTCACAATACATACCTTATAAAGCCACCCTGTTCTGCTCAGGTTGGTACTACGGAAAGATATAGACTGGCAATGGCATCCTGAGAAACAGACAGCTCTAGAAAACTTAAAAACAGCCATACAATGACACCTGTTCTCAGACATTTTGATCCAAATGTGACTGTTGAGATGCAGGCAGATGCCTCAAAGATGGTCTGGGAGGCACACTGCTTCAGTGTTCCAGTCAGAGTCCAGACTAATCACAAACCACTTGAGGCAATATGCTCAAAACCCATAGGTGCAGCACCAGCACATCTCCAGAGAATGCTGCTCCAACTGCAAAGATATGACATACACATCACCTACACTCCAGGCAACCAAATGCTAATAACAGACACGCTATCCAGGGAATACGTCACATCTGATGCAGAAGAGTTTAGACCTGAGTGATAAAGGTCTTCTACGCAGTGAATGGAGAATCGCTCTCTGGTGACATAATACATGATTCGACAGGCAACACAGACAGACCCTGGGCTTGACCTGATAAAGCAGCTACAAGTCCACGGATTACCAGACAGAAAGAAAAATGTTCCTCTGGCTGCAAAAGCTTACTGGCCAATACAACACATGATTAGAATGGATGATTAGGTGCTTATGACAGATGATTGCATCATCATACCTAAAGCCTTGTAATGAGAAGTGCTAAGATGACCTCATGTAGCACATCAGGGCATACAGCGCTCATAACATGGTATACACCTGAGACTGCCATTGCAGATTATGTCCCATTTGCCAGTGCCGAAATAGCTCAATTTGCTAATGAATGGGGTTTCAACATTACCCA
Source organism: Danio aesculapii (assembly GCF_903798145.1). Lineage (NCBI taxonomy): Eukaryota > Metazoa > Chordata > Actinopteri > Cypriniformes > Danionidae > Danio > Danio aesculapii. The sequence goes on from NC_079458.1 coordinate 28,876,508, forward strand.
TTTCAGCCCGAACTACCCTCAATCCAATGGCATGGCTAAGCAAGCCATAAAGACTGCGCTGAAAAAAACTATGCTGAGACCTGCTGTGCAGTCTGGTACTGAACCTCGTTTAGCCCTGTTGACCCTTCGCAACACTTCAATTACTGATCTCAAGTATTCTCCAGCACAGATTCTGATGGGTAAAGTCATCCATTCCAGATTGCCCATGAGCAAAGCTGTCCTCCAGCCTTGTACACCAAACCATATTCAGGCAGAACTGCAGAGTCATCAGTGACGACAGAAAAGATGGTATGACAGGACAACAACTCAGCTTCCAACACTTAGGAGGGGACAGAGAATATATATGAGAATCAAAAACACATGGAGTCTTGTTCATATCATGTAATCACATCGGAGGGCACCACCTACCTCAGAAACAGGCACCAACTCAGACTGGACAGGTCAGCCACTCATGAAACGCAACTGGATTGTCCCACAGACATCAATAATGACCAGCAAGACAATGTGACTACTGGGCATTTTGGATATGCGCATAATAAATGGATGATGGAAGCACCATGATGCGCATAAATTTTGAAAATCTGCATAAAAAGTTTATAAATGAGTAGGATGAACTTTTTTGTCATTCTGAAACACCTTAAATATTTCAGTATTAGTGTTATTATATTATTAATTACCTCCAGAATCAAGAGTGTCTGTGCTCCGTGTCTAATGCTTTCAAACGACAGTGCGTGTTCATTGTGTATCGGCATTGTCTTCTGAGGTGCAAGTCATTTAATAATAAAGAAAAGATTGACGCAGTTTCTCCTACAGCAGTAAATTCCATTTTTACTTTTGATGTTTGTTGCCAGTTAATCAGGAAGTGACGATTTTGTTCTCTTTGGATGGAAACGCTGCTTTATTCGCATGTCTTTTATGTGATATTCCCTATTTGCGTATACATTTAATTTGCATCTTTCGATGAAACAGCTAATGTGAAAATAAACACTGCCCCACCTGCTGTATGCAAAACAGCTGGATGTGTTGTCAGGCCACCTGGATGGTTTAATCACTATGTCTTCTTAAGTACTTTTGCTTACTAGTGCTTACAGTATTTGCAGACCATTGTTATAAAGACTGGACTTGTTCAAATTTGATTACCATATTGCTCAAAGCCTAGAAGAGGGATGTAGTATAAGCAGTGAATGGTTCAGCCCAGGCTTTTTCCCACACAGTTTTGTGTAATTCAATCAAAGATGGTAAATAACAAAGTACAAATACTTAAGTAGATTTTTCTAGTATCAGTACTTTACTCCACTGTTTAATTTTGACAACCTTTTACTTTTACTCCTAATATTTTTACACAAATATCTGTACTTTCTACTCCTACATTTTTATACCACTGTCGTTACTTTTGTTTTCATGTGTTTGGTCACGTGATCTTCATCACTTCTTGTCATTGTGCAATTTGAACAGCTTTTTAATGCAGTCAATTTATTTTTCATCATTGCATGCTGCAGTGTGTGGATTTTTTTAACCAATGTTATCATGCACAGTATGTAGGGTAGTTTATGAAGATTACAATAGCTATGTTTCCATCCGAAGATGTGAATTAAATTTATGTGCAAAACTGGAGTATCACATATAAGAGATGCGAATAAAGCAGTGTTTCCATCCAATGAGTCAAAGAGAACAAAATTGTCACTTCCTGATAAACTGGCGCCAAATTTCAAAAGTAAAAATGGAATTTGCTTTTGGAGAAGCTGCATCAATCTTTTCTTTACTTAATAAATTACTTTTTCAGCCTGCTAGTTTATTCATTCACACACATTTTGATTATCGCATGATCACTTAAAACAAAATCACATGACTTTTTAAATGCACAATCTAGAATCTGTTAGGTAAAAGTGTTTCCATTGTAGTGTATATGCATCTTTTCTTACCGAATAAAAAGTTTATCCTACTCAGTTTTGCTCATATAATTTTTTTTTTATTTTTCAAATTTATGTGCATCTTGGCGTTTCCATCAACCACTGCATATATACCAGAATTCAACCAAATAAACCAGAACTGACCCTATTCTTGGCCACAGTTTGCTTTTATTCTGGCCCGGCTTACTGTGCCAAATATTTGCCAAAAGTGGCCCACATATGTCTTAAGATAACTGGGCCACATTCGCACCTACACATGTGAGCCACTTTATGTTTAGACCTAGATTACCCTTAAATGACTATGCCACATTTTTGCCAAATGTGGCCCACATTTGTCCTCCATCATTTGGGCCAGATTTAACATTTTCCACATGGACTACATTAGGCTCACCTTAAGATTACATTTTGCCATAAGTGCCAAATCTTTGCCTTAAATGGCCCATGTATGAATTTGAATCTTTGGCCCCCTTTTGCCATTGTACAGCTGGGCCACTTCAGGCTCACATTCACTTTGTCTGGGCCAAAGGAAGAGCACCAGTGCCACATAACTGCCTAAATTGACCCACATTTGTATGCTATCTGGGGAGAAAGGCTAGGAAGACTACACAGATGAGACAGAGGGAGTCGGTTACAATATACAGTAATAGGATACATTTTGCTTGTTCCGATCACAGGTAAACAAGAGAGACACATTCCAGTTAAAAATATGCAGTTTATATGCTTAAGCCTTTTGTCCATGAAAAATAGTGCTTTGCATTTAGTACTAAAACGATCAAATACTTTAAAAACGTTATGCATTAAGGTTTATTTTCATTATTTCTGATAAGTTCACATTTCCTAATACGTAATTTATGCTGTTTTTCAGTTTTTTATAGATTTTTTATTGACTATATGATTTTACACATAGGCATACTGTTGTCTTCAATTAATTTTTTAAACAAATATTTTACGACAACAAAAGTAATTATACTGGACAATTTATGAACAAAAATATAATGCAAAAGATCCTGAATTTATCACATGAAAAAAAGATCTCTATTTTCTCTATTGCTTTAGTACATTTCGTAGATCAGAATTAAAATTTGCAAAACAGTAAGTGCATTTCTCAAAAAAATGCGTACAAATAGCAAAACATACGGTGGCCGGGAAGTGCAGAACAATATTACAAAGTGTGAAACACTTTTACAAAGCTCGAGACAAATATACATTTTGAAAATCATTTTTACTAATCATAAGACACAATTACATAGGAAAAACAATTTTACCAAGGACAAAACAAATTTACATTTCAGGAAAAAAAAAAACGCAAAACACCTTTACAAGTCCCGAAACAAATTTACAATTACAGATTCCTTAAGGAAAGGGAATGTCCCACACACCGGAAATGACGTGGAACGTACGCCGGGAGTGACGCGGGGAATAGTGTTGTTGGTGGTGAGCGCAGTAAATTCGTACTGTGGAATACATGGTGTATATAAAGTTTATGGTGACCGAACATGGACCGCGGTCGAGGGATGTTTTGCGGCAAACACATGAGCAGCTTAACGCGGTTTTGCTTTACGTGTGGTCGGTCCTTGGAGTTTATAAAAGACACGGACCAGACGGAAATACCAGACATACTGCATCACTCCATCAATGTGTTCAATATTTTAACGAGGGCCACTTGTACGCTGTAATCTTGGACATGATGTCAAGTGTACACGGTGTAAACATTTGCTTGAGGACACTTAACAGTAAACTGAATGAAGCCGGTGTTGCGGTTTAACTGGTGTCTGTGTTAACTGGTGATGTAAACTATTAACGTTTGCAGATTAGTCACTTTTTCACAGAAACAAAACATGCCCATACCAAAGAAAGATTCTTATTACTGGGTGAAACATTATTGATTTTAATATTTCTGTGGCAGAAAAGTATATAACCAAAATAAATGTAAATAAGTAATTATAATTGACATGTCATCAACGGGGTTCGAACCCTGGTCAAAAGGTTCAGCACAGGTAACAACCAACCTGTCTATCCAGCTATCCAGGTCTACATGGTGAAGTTGGTTTCGATTTCTTTATCAGTCAACATATGTCATGCTGTGATTGTTTCCATGTACTTGCGTTTACATGTTTCTACATACTCTCACACTGATATTTCCTCAGAATAGCTCTAAATGACAAAACGATGTTTTATCGCAGTTGATAAAACCATGATTTTTATTGTTGTAGACATGTTAACCTGTGTCTACAAAGTCACACACATCTCTCAAAATAAAATTTCTGTATCAATGAACAGTGCCATTAGAATGACAACATCTTGTGTCATTGTGTATGGATAAGGCAGTCAAATTACTTAGTCAGGTTGTCAATACAACAGTGTACTTTGGAGGGGTCTTCTGGTGTAAACTATGACAATTTATTTTGGCTTTGTACTGTAATTTGTTGACAGATCATGTCATTGTGATACTTCAAGGAAAACACATCACTGCATAGCACAAAGAAAAAAACAAAAGTAGAAATGTGAACATAGGACAACCTTCTTTTAGAAATTCATACATAAATGTTGGAAAAAAAAGTCTAATGGAAATGTATAGAAAAATGCATTATGACAAAATATATCACAACTTCACAGTGTTGGGAAAAATGCATTGAAATGTATTTTAAAATAAAATATCAAATACATACATTTTAAGTGTATCAACATAATCTACAAAATACAGCAGCAACACAATGTATCAAGATAAAATACTGTATTTTTGTACTTTGAAAACACTACAAAATACTTTTACAAGGAAGCTTGAAATTTTTCTGCAAACCTTCTATCATTAGGCCTATTTGATCGATCCTTCACTGTTACAGTTTTTCTCAATTGCTTCGGCACATTTTTCAAAACATGTCAAAAGCATTTGCTGGAACTTCAGAACTTTATTTCATGTCTGCAAAATGAATTAACTCCTCGAAAACATTTCATTCATGCTTCAAAACCTAGTTATTGTGTCAGTAATTTGACCAAAACAAAACGTGTATTTGTCATTGTGTGAGCCACACTGCTCAAAATTATTAGTTGTTTTTTCACCAAGGCAGTAAACCATGGAAATTAAGGTTTAAAAAATCTGATATATGTTGAGAAAACTGAATAGTTCATATAAAAAATGAACATTTGTATTTATACAGTACATTTATTTGTACAAATGTATGCAAAGTGCAATCTTGCTTGTCCAATTTCTGTATTGTATATTTCATATTTCTTATGTTACCACAAAACCACAAAAAACCTACAAAATAAACATCCATGATAAAAATATTCTTGGTAAATATCCTGTTACTCTTGTTTGTCTTGCCAGAGATTACAAGTCTTCCAATTGCTTATCGACAAGCATGATGCTGCAGTTCAGGAAAAGGTATAGTGATTGTGATTGTATCTACATATACAGTAGTGAAGTGGATCAAAGGTGTCCTACGATATATGACGAGTTGGGAGTGAGAACATGTTGCAATAGTACACCACCTTTTTTAGGACTACGCCACTGGTCAAGAGCGTTTGCGCTCTGTGTCTCATAGCTTTAAATGCCACCAGGTGTTCATTGTGTGTCTGCATTGTCTTCTGAGGTGAAAGTCATTTATTAAATAAAGAAAAGAATCATGCAGCTTCTCCTACTGCAGCAAATTCTGTTTTTACTGTTGATATTTGGCGCTAGATAATCAGGAAGATTTTGTTCTCTTTGATTCAATGGATGGAAACTCTGCTTTATTTGCATGTCTTTTATGTGATTTTCCAGTTTTGCGCATAAATTTAATTAGCATTTCTTAATGGAAACAGCTATTGCCAACATTTCAGTCACACAAATAATAAAGTTATGAGAATGGCTTGTTCTATTTTAATAAAAAAATTGCTTAAATTCACTGACCTTCGACAGGGACATGTACTGTAAGTAGGTCAATGGGATTATTCTAAAAACAATTTTTTTGGTACTGCTTACATTCTAAATGTCATATCAACCTTTACCACTTGATCAATAAAAAAGTAGACACACAACTGCACTTTTAAATATATTAAAAACAAATTTTTTTGAATTTCTACCTTAAACTGATTAACGTGTGTAAAAGTGGGAACCTTAAATTAAACATTTCCACTGAACATTAAATTAAGGTTATATGCATTCTTGTTTTGTCAAATTTGTTGTAGAAACTATGCAGTAGCCTATTTTATGTAATTTAATGCAATTGCATCTGAAATAACTTCAAAATAATAGCAAATTCCTCACTTTTTCAAGTGAAAAGTCAGTAAACAACGCATTACATTACTTATGTTTTATTAAACTTAAATATTTAAATACTTTAAATATTTGAAATGTAAACTTACGCATTAACTTGAGCAGCAATTTTTTTCCCATGCTAACTTTCTGTTTTGCCGATGCTGTCTTGTTGCTTTTTTAAAAATATGGTCATATTTGCTATAACTTTGCATAATCACATCAAATTCAGCTGGAAAAAAAATGCTGACTTCCAGTGAGGCTATTAGCTTCCCCTGCCCTCATTCAAGATTCAGAGGGTACTGTATATGAACCTATTTTAAATGTTGAGACATCTTATGATATGTTGTTCCCTCGCAGGGTGATTGGTACACTAACTATTGTATACATTGTTAGCTCACCCCCAGGAGTTATTGAGACCACACCCTCAACTGAGACTGGACCCTCAACTGGGACTGTGCGCTCCATTGGTGCTTAGGCAAGTGCCCCGTTTGTACAAGGGATAGATGCTGTTGACTCGTCCTTACTATCCAATAGGAGTGTGATGAGATGCTTACTCCATGAGACAAGACGAGACATGAGATTGGGTTGATAAGAGACAAGATGGGATTTTTACTCTATTTTTAAGATATCTTCAATGATGAAATATTCATTCAGTTTCTTTTCGGCTTAGTCCCTTTATTAATCATAGGTCACCACAGCTGAATGATCCGCCAACTTATCCAGCATTTGTTTTACGCAGCGGATGCCCTTCCAGCTGCAACTCATCACTGCATGGGAAACATTCATTCACACACATACACTACAGCCAATTTAGCTTACCCAATTCACCTATACCGCATGTCTTTGGACTTGTGGGGGAAACAGGAGCACCCGGAGGAAACCCACGCAAACACAAGGAGAACATGCAAACTCCACACAGAAATGCCAACTGACCCAGCCGAGGCTCAAACCAGCAACCTTCTTGCTGTGAGGAAAAAGTGCTACCCACTGCGCCACCCTAATGTTCTCATATTTATAAAAAAAAATTATGAAGCAGCTGTTTCCTTGAAAAAGACATGATAGTGTCAGTAGAAAGTTACATATAGCTTTATATATATATATATATATATATATATATATATATATATATATATATATATATATATATATATATATATATATATATATATATGTGTGTGTGTGTGTGTGTGTGTGTATTTATTTGATAGAATAGATTCTGATACTGTTAAACATTACATTTTGTTAGCTGTTCAAATAAATCTTCACTGTGAAGTTCTGAACTTGAAATGATGTTATTTTAATATAGTCAGCTGTAAACTGAAGTGGGCCTGTCTAAGGCTTGAAATTCCAGGGCTAAAAAGGAGTCCCACTGCACTCTAAATATAAGATTTGAGATTTTATTTTAGATTGCTGTGAAAATGTACTTCTAACCAAAATGACAGAACTTGAAAGTCAACATAAGTCATAATGTCAGTGGACCTTTAGTACAAAACACTCAGACTACAAATCCACTAAAAGATATTTAATTTGTGATAAAAATCATGTGCAATTCACTCTATTATAAAGCTTTCATTAAAATAAAATTCACATGATCCAAACTCCTAATAGTATAGAAAGCAGACACACATTTTAATATTTTAAGTATTAATTGCTATAATGACTCGAGCAGACAGTTATTTTGAAGAATTTAGGACTGTGGAAGAACAACTCACCTTTATGTCTTTATATTAGCAGTCGTTGAGGTTCATAAAAGAAGTGAACTTGGCTGAACCCGCGAGTTGACAAAATTTATGTTCATAAGTATAATATCCATTTTATTTGTTGCCAAAAATGCATATGACAGTGTAAACACTTGTTTAAGTTACTTTTAATCTTGAGAAATTGAGTCGCGCCCCCCTGACAATGGGGTATATGACTTTTCATTTCAATCAGCCAGCCCCTGGGTTTCCGGTCAACAGTCATCCCATACAAAATCACTGCGTTTTTACGCTTTGACAGCCAAATGGATGCTTAAGTCTATTTAACTGATTATATTTGAATTATATTAAAACATCAATGCTGTAAAAAGGAACTTTATGAAATAAAAAATAGTCACATAAAGCTCTCACCGGAAGTTCATCATTGGCTGAATGACCCTGGGTTATCCTATTGGTTCACTGGAGTTGTAATAGGTATAGTTTGTAGTGCCTGATTAAAAATAAAATTATAAATGCAGCAAAATCTCTTTTAAATTTCTGTAATTTAAAAGAGCGTAATAATGAAATAAAAAGTATTTTAAATGATGTATTTCGTATACTGATGTATAACTAAATGTGTTGTGGCAGGGAACATTTCTCTTTTGTGCTTTTATTTTATAAAGCCTACGATGTGCTAACACTTCATATGTAAATATATAATGTTACGTATAAATACAAACCTGTTAAAGAAATCACTAAAATGTTAACAAACATTTTAATTATTTTAACTATGCGTGTCTTTAACTTGTAGTTACCGATAATAATGTTACTAATTTGATTAGTCTTGTTAAAATCTCAAGACTGAGAATAGAGTATAAAAAGCACCAGATATGATATATAATTGCACTGTGGTAAAGTAGAAAATGTAGATCCTGTACTTTTTATATGGAAAAGAATACCTTCTAAATCGGAAAACAAATTATGTGTTGACAATGAAGAAATAACTACCGAGCCTGAAGCATATACTTTAAAGCTATCATGAACTTCAAGAAAGAAACAGTTTGTAAACAGAATTAAGTGGAAAAATTATATTTTATGTATTTAAATAGTTTTTTTGTCTCTCCTCTATCTTTGTAAAACAGCAGATTATATCGTAAATTAAGCCATGTAAATGCATTTTTGTCATTGTCACTTATTGATTGATATTGTATTTTATGTTTTATGTACTGTTATGTATGTTCCTGTATTTAGCAATAAAAACGTGATATCCCATTGAGGTCACATCTCAGTCCAGTAGATAGCGTTATTGCACTTCGTCTGACTGCTAATAAAACTATAGAAGAAAATGGGTTCTCGCCAGGAGGACCCGGTTTCCAAAGTGCATTTTATAATGCTATTTACCTGCGATAGCACTTGCAGAGGACTTAATTAGAGAGGACAGAGAGGGGAGGCAAGTGCTTTGGCCATGCATTAAACAAGCTTGAGCAGAAGGGAAAGTGGTGTACATTCGGGGTCTATTTGCTTTCATTGAGGGAAAGCTAATTTTTGATGATGAAAGATAATAAGGGAAAAGCTGATTATTGAGAGACTCTTTTTGCGTTGCAAGTTTTTTTCTTTGTTCACTGTGAGTTCCAGTGGAATATGTTCTCACTAAAATCTAGTTTATCTTTTTGTTCACTGAATGCAATGGGTCTAAATGACAAAGTAAAACGAAAAGCTATATTTTTTTGCTAAGGAGCAGAAATCACAGTTTGTTTTTCTTCAATTGACTCATTTTACTATAGAAGATTAATAGTTTTGGAAAATACAGGGGGGAGACACAATTTTGTTCAGTCATGGCACTAATCAATCAGCAGGTGTCGCCATATGCCTCAACAATTGTCCTGAGAAGGTTGTGACTTTTCAGTCTGATGATTGTGGAGATTGGCTTACTGCTATTAACAGCGAAGGTATTTTTGTTATTGTATTGAATGTGTATGGCTATAATAGTGCTGGGCAAAACAATTCTTTATTATCCGATTTAACAGAGGTTATTATACATTTTAAATCGAAATTTAATACAAATTTGGTACTAATTGAAGGTGACCTGAAGAATAGATGGATAGATCTCCTTCTAGTTTTACAAGTGATCATCTTAATAGCATTATTCAGTAATTTTGCCATGTTAACTCCCTTATAGATATATGATAACTAAACTGTTAGATACATTATTTAAAGAAAATGCCATCAAAAGGGGAAAATAATTATCTAAGGAAAAAAGACTGAGACAAGACAAAATTCTTAAGGATATAACTTCTATTTATGAAAAAGATAAACAAACACAAGCTGATATTGCTATATTAATTGAATTGCAAGCTGAATTGGATAATATTTATCAAAGTTTGGCACATGGAGCATTCTTTCGATCTAGATGGAATTGGATAGAGCATGGCGAAAAGAATACCAAATACTTTCATAACTTAGAAAAAAGAAATGTAAGCGGTAACTGTTTATATAAACTTAAAATTAATGATCAGATTTCAGAAGACCCTAATAAAATATCTGATTTTGTAGATAAATTTTATAAAAAGCTATACTCTGAACAAAATAATAAACAAAATTCGAACTTACTTGCTTATATTAAAAATATTACACAGGATATTGATAAAACAGAAAAAGAAATATGCGATCAAAGTATTTGCCTTGAAGAATTACAAAAGAATATTAGTAAGTTAAAAGGTAATAAATCCCCAGGAAATGATGGCCTGACAGGTGAATTTTATAAGGTTTTTAAAGTTATATTTCTGAATTTTTATTATTGGTTTTTAAGAAAGCTGTAGAGGTTGGTATGCTTCCCCCATCTATGTGTCAAGGCTAAATTACACTGTTACCTAAACCCATTACGGACTGCCTGCTTCTTGACAACTGGAGACCTGTAACTTTAATTAATAATGATGCTAAATTGTTTGCTCATATTTTTGCCCAAAGTATCAATTTATGTTTAGATACAATTATAGATAAAGGTCAGTCAGGTTTTATGCAAGGACTTCACATTAGCAATAATATTAGATTAAATTTAGATTTAATTGATTATACATAATTTATAAATGACAATAGTTATATTTTACTTACATATATATATATATATATATATATATATATATATATATATATATATATATATATATATATATATATATATATATATATATATATATAAAGCCTTTAACATTATAAAACATACATTTTTATTTGATTTATTAGAACTTTTTGGTTTTGGTCAGTACTTTAAAAAGGCAATACAAACTTTATATACTGAGTGTAATAGTTCAATTAAACTTCCAGGCGGAACAACTCATCGTTTTAATATTTCTCAGGGAATAAAACAAGGAGATCCAGCAGCTCCATTTCTATTTCTTTTAGTTATGCAAGCATTTGCCTTACTTATACATAATGACTCCTTTCAAGGTATTAGTATTAGAGACAGAAAAATTAAATGTTGTCAGCATGCTGATGGTACAGCTATTTTTTTTAAAAGATATTGCACAAGTTAAAAAAGTTATAGAATGCCTTAAGATATTTTCTGAAGCTTCAGGATTATCATTAAATATTAAAAAATGTACCCTATTCCCCCTTAAAGACAAAAATATTCATTTTACTGAATTTGAAGGTATACCAATCAGAGAAGAAGGAACTTACCTTGGCGTTAACATTTGACTAGTCAAATAGGATACATTCTAATTTACATCTTCCTTTGATGAAAATGAAAAAAAAATTGACGTGGCTCATGAGGGATTTATCACTTAAAGGAAGGATTCTTTTGTCAAAAACTGAAGGTCTATCGCATTTGGTGTATCTTGCTAAAGTATTGGATGTACCAAAATCAGTTATTAAAAAAAATTGATTCAGGGATGTTTAGTTTCATATGGAAAAACAAACCTCACTATTTAAATAGAAATAATTTATGTAATCCATATAATCAGGGAGGTTTGAATGTGCTTGATTTTGATACTTCTAATACAATTTTTAAGTTGAATTGGATTAAACATTATATCAAACATAAAAATGAAATATGTTATATACTGTAATCCCAAACCTTATTTTTGAAAAAGTCGATGGTATAGAGTTTCTTTTAAAGTGTGACTTTGAGATTAATCTCAAATTCACATTTAGTTATCTAATTTTCATAGGCAGGCTCTTTTATGCTGGATACCTCTATACAAACACAATTTTTCTCCCCATAAACAAATAATATGGAATAACAAAACTGTCAGATATAAAAAAAAATCAATCTTCTTTAATAATTGGGTTAAAAAAAGATATTCTATTGGTCTCACAGTTATTAAACAATAAATACGGACTTATACTGAATTTTGAATACAGAATTTTTGAATACTGAAGTTTAGATTTCCAGTGCCTCCATGAGATTTGGCGAGGCTTTTGCAGGGTTACAGTGAACCAAATAAACTAACAGTTAAAAATTAGATTTTATTAGATGGTGTTGATATTAAAGATAGAAAATGTAATAATACATTTCTTAGAAGTTTGATTCATTGCCCTGCAATTTTTTAGACACAAACACTTTTGGAATAACTAATTTGAGAATATCAATTGGAACTTGATCTGGACTTAAAAACAACAAATATTATGTCACTAATAAAGTCAATGAAATCTACTTTAAAATTATACATAAAATATATCCAACTAACCAGTTTCTCAAGAGGTATAAAGTTGATCTTTCTGAATCGTGTGTTTTTTGCGAAATGGATGTTGAGACTGTTATGCATTTGTTTTTTGATTGTATGTATGTTAAATATTTCTGGTTGGATGTTGAATGTCTATTTAATATACTGAGTGGTCATAGAATTATTATTAAGAAAAGAGATGTCATATTTTATATAGATCAAAGAAGATATACATAAGAATCTCCTTTTTATGTTGAATCTGTTGATTTATTAGGCACGTTTCATATACACAAGTGTAAATGGTCGGAGAGAAAGCCTAACATCTTCAATTTCAAGGCTGATTTAAAAATTTATTTTGAGACTCTTAAAGGACTTTTAAGTCGTAAAGTGACCAGAACTGTGAATTTACTTAAAAAGCTAAACAGCTCTTCTCTATGGTAAATGTTATGTATACCCGCTCTTGTTCTTTATTTATTTTATTTTTTCTTTCTCTCCTTCTGTTTTCTTTTTTGTTACTTTGTTTATACGTTATGCTAAAATGTGTAATATTGTAAGACTTGTTATGCATTTGACTGGAAATGTTCAGCAAATACAAAAAAAAAATAATAATAATCAGTCGGTGCTGCTTCAGTGACGTTGCTTGCTGCACAAGTTGTGACTTTTACATATTTTTCAGGCAACGACGGAAGCGTCAGCCAATCAGATCGCTTTATGCAAATACACCAGCTCAGACAGTAGCCGATTGCTGACTAATTTCATTGGCTGAAGCTGCTATGTGATTTTGCCCTGAATGTGTCTTCTGTACACAATGTTTCATGTGTAAATTGAAGTGCATGCCTTCATGGCTCATTATGCAGGTTTTTGTCTTCTCAGGTGTAAATCATTAGTAATGATAATTCACGTCTTCTCGCATAGACCATTTTCACTCTAAAGGTAACTTCGAAAATTTTATTCAATATATTGTTTTCTCAAGGTCTTGTGAACAAATGTTCTCTATGTGTTTCACGACATTGTTTCAGTGACTTCAAAATGAAAGTTTTTCACTAACCACTCATAAACATTTCTTTCTCAAACACACAAAACACATACATACATGCTGCTTATTATTGTAGCCCAGCTTGTGTTGTTAACAGTGTTATCACACTTTAGCCATTATGTTTTTAAGATACTGAAAACAACACAAATGTCAGCGCACGGCAAAACTTCTCCATGTCCCTAAAACACCCTTAGACCCCTGGGGGTTAACAAAGTATCGCGATAATAACTTTTCAACGCAGACGATCCATTAGGGTCCTAAGCAGACTCAATTGCAGGGGGGACTCAGTTTCTCACCACACCTTCTCTTGCCTGTAAGGTCCACTCAGTTGGCCCAATGGAGGTGTCTACTGGTGGATGAAGGTTCATTGCGTGTTCGGCCTTTCCAGTACACAATGTCATTTTAGTTTAAATGTAACTCATATCTGACTCCAGTTGTAAATTCAGGTGGTTTATATTAATATATTTATTTTTATATGTATCTGACTTTAATCATCAAACATTAAGAACATTAAAAGAGTGGACACCTTCATTGGGCCAACTGGGTGGACCTTACAGTGTTGACCGACCTTCGTGATCTCCCAACCAAGCTGAGTTACGTCTTTTCAGGTAATCCAGATTTACATCATGCAAGAGGTTTGGATCGTCTTCGTTTCTATCTTCAGCTGTTGTGGTAAGTCAATTCTACTTTGTTTATTAAAAATGTTGAGGGAGAGCAAGATGCACCCCATATAAACATTTATAAAATGAGTCAGAAATATTAAAAAATGTTAGACAGGAGTGCGTTAGATCGGCCCTGAGTCTGCCCAATTGCTCAAAATATTTTCATGTCCAAATGGGCTGATATGAGAGGAAGAAATATCATCTAAACATTGATTTTATGATACTCAAAATGTGTATGCTGTAATTGCATGTTAACAACAACAGTCTTTTTATTTGGCCTTAAAGGGCACCTATGGTAAAAAAATCTACTTTTCAAGCTGTTTAGACAGACATATGTGCATGTATGGTGTATAGACCGTCATATTGGGGTGATATAAGCACACCCAGTGCTTTTTTTTTTCAATTTAACAACATAAAAAACGCTGGACCAATTGGAGCGGTTTTCAAACCGACCGCAACTTTACGTAGGAGTGCGGTCCCCCCGCCCACCAATATTGATTGACAGGCGCTTCATCATATCCTCAGTTTGTTGATTCACGTCCGCCATTTTCAGCGTGAGTCGAAGCAATATCACTAAAGGAACACCCTTGCTCTATTTTTAGATGCAAGGCTCATTGGGCTCAACACAAGATCAATATTCTCCACATTATCGCTCTAATCGAAATTATTGGTTATATCTTTAGGTAGGTTTGCAAACATGTGTACTTCTCATTGAGTCTACCTTATACTTCAGCCGTTTGCATTTCTAGCGATCCCAGAAGCTCCCTGTGAGCCACAGAGAGTGTCTGGTGTGCTGTGTCGCGGCTTCGAGCAGTGCATCCGGTGCCTCAGTCAAAGTTAATTCAGTGTGCGTGGTTATTAGTTTCTGTGTACAAGCTCGGCACTTGAAACTAGCACACAATTGGCTGTAAAACTGTACAAAGACACATATGATTTTGTACTCTCTGCTTGGTCTGTGTCCGAGTCGTACATGTACGACTGAATGTGGATCCTCTCCTTCTCTCAGTCTGCCTGTCTGTGTTGCAAACACAGAGCGGGTGAGCTCATGGCCCCGCCCCTTTGTTACGTTAGGCGGAAAGCCGAAACTAGTCTACATGTGAAGCAATGCACCCCTAAATCAGCGAACTGTGGACACGCCCCCAACCTGACACTTTTTAACACATTATAATAAAAAAATCTGAATTGTGTTTTAAACTGAACCTAAACTGGCACACTCAGAAGAACCATAATATTAATATTAAATCATAAAAAAGAGGTAAACTATGTGACCTTTAAGCCTCACTATTTGTTGTTTATGCAATCCACAATCCAACATTTAAAATTATCCTACGAGGCCAACTTAATTTTAAAAAGATCATTTGTATCAGGGCTGCCAACTCTCACGCATTTGGCGTGAGAATCACCCAATTGACCGTATTCGTACACGCCTCTCGCACCGCCCTTCTTGACCGAGAAACGCATCCCTATTTAGGCTAATTGCAAATAGCACACCTCCCTGGAATAAGCTAGTTGAGTGATTCCTGCTCATCACCGTTTGATTGACAGAGACAACATAACTAAAGAGTGTGATGAAAACCAGTGTGAGTTAGGGTTGGGTATCGTTTGGGTTTATTGCGATACCGGTGCTAAATCGATACTTTTAAAACGATACTGGTGCCAAAACGGTGCCTGAACTGATACTTTTTAGCCACAAAATTATGGTGGATGACTCTAGCAAAATCTTTTATTTGACAAAATCGTTTAAAAAATAATTTTAATTGAACAATATAATTTAAGTTTAAAGTAAACATCAATTCATATTTTATATATTTGAATTACATTAATATATTTCCTTTGATCATTTGTTGGTTAGCATGAATTTAAGATTTGCATTATGAAATTACATTAGCTGACTACTAACCTGTGGGAGGTCACGTACATTTGGGAGCACATTTTAACAAATATATCACAAAATACTTTAAAAATTATTCGAAGTAATATTTTTCATGCATCACTCTGCAGTCTTCATGAACAAGATAATTAAATAACTTAAACTTAAAATAATCTTCCTTGTTCATTTTTTGACAAGTAACTTTGTTCTGGTGTAGGATAACACATTTCTAACATACAAGTACATCAAGGCACATTGTTGCACCTGTAAACTTTAACAGATAGGCCTACAGATTTAGTCAGTTTTTTTGCACTCTCATTTATTTAAAATAATGTTTCTGAAAAGTTTCACAGTGTTTCATAAAAAAGTTTTATTATTATTTATTTTGTGAATAAAAGAAAAATTAAGGTCAGTATTAATAGCCTCCTTAAGAAATATTTACTGTATATTTTTGATATACACAACAAATCAGTTACAATATAATTTGACTAAATATTTCAACTTTCATAGTTAACTGATTAAGTCTATAAATTACACTTTAATCTGAATAAATGACTATAAAATACTTAAAGGGACTTTGTCTCAATACAACTGTCTTGCAAAATAACTAGTAAAATGTTATGTACTGACTGTCACCATGGGGAAGATAAAAAAGTAGATATTAAAAGATAAAAAAGTAGATATAAATACAGGGTGCCTCAGGGATCAGTTTTAGGCCCTTTGCTGTTTACAATATACATGCTACCCCTGGGAGACATTATTAGAAGACATGGGATCAGCTTTCACTGCTATGCAGATGATACTCAATTATATATTTCAACTAAACCTGACGAGATGTCTAAACTGTCCAAGCTAACTGAGTGTATTAAAGATGTTTAAGACTGGATGACCAACAATTATCTTCTCTTAAACTCAGACAAAACAGAATTATTACTTATTGGGCCTAAATCCTGTACACAGCAGATTTCACAACTCGACCTGCTATTAGAGGGATACAAAGTTAGCATTAGCTCTACTATAAAAGATCTGGGTGACATATTAGACAGCAATTTAACTTTAAAAATTATATATCCCATGTTACAAAAACTGCTTTCTTTTATCTGAGAAATATCGCTAAGTTACGAAGTATGCTATCCATCTCAGATGCAGAAAAGCTAGTCCATGCTTTTATGACTTCTAGGCTGGACTACTGTAATGCATTGTTTGCTGGCTGCCCAGCATCCTCTATTAACAAACTTCAATTAGTACAAAATGCAGCTGCCAGAGTTCTTACCAGGTCTAAAAAAATTTGATCACATCACCCCAATTTTATCCTCGTTACACTGGCTGCCTGTTAAGTTTTGTATTGAATATAAAATATTGCTTCTTACCTACAAAGCTTTAAATAATCTAGCTCCTGTTTATCTAACCAATCTTCTGTCTCGCTACAATCCAACTCGCTCTTTAAGATCTCAAAACTCAGGGCTTCTGGTAGTACCCAGAATAGCTAAGTCGAGTAAAGGAGGTCGAGCCTTCTCATTTATAGCTCCTAAACTCTGGAATAGCCTTCCTGATAACGTCTGAGGCTCAGACACACTCTCCCAATTCAAAACTTGATTAAAGACCTATCTGTTTAGTAAAGCATACACTCAGTGCACCACTTAGCGGGCTTCCACACAGGTTCTGCATCTTGTTTATATACACTATGAACAGCAGCTACGCTAATCATTCTCTTTATTCTCTATTTCCACCTGGGGATACTCTTCCCGAGGCCCTCAGACTATGCAGAGTCACTGATTCGATCCAAGACCAACGACAAGATGATCCCAAGGTTTCCATATCCTGGACCGGGCCGTATCCTGAGCAGCTACTGTGGTGGTCATGGAGGAGTGGAGAACATGAGACTGATTCCTGTGACGGTCCAGAGACAGACAAGTCTTCGCTGAGGCCAGCTTCCAGCCTCCGCAGCTGAGACTGCAGCTCTGCACAAGACATTTGGCCAGTGGAGAAAATGGTCGTGCCCAACTCAGTCTGGTTTCTCTCAAGGTGTTTTTCTTCACTTTCGCCAATTAGTGAAGTTTTTTTTTCCCTCTCCGCTGTCGCCACTAGCTTGCATGGTTCGGGATCTATAGAGCTGCGCATCATTGGTTTTGCTCTTCAGTATTTGGACTCTCAGTGGTGATTTCAAACCACACTGAACTGAGCTAAACTGAACTACACTGTTCCTATTTACTATGACCTTTTATGTGAAGCTGCTTTGACACAATCTACATTGTATAAGCCCTATACAAATAAAGGTGAATTGAATTGAATATTAGAAATTAGTTAAACTATTATGTTTAAAATGTGTTGTAAATAAATAAATGTGTTGTGTTGAAGACGAAAATCAGAAATGAATGAAGGCAAAACTAAACAAGTTGAATATGACTTACATGAGCGTGACTGAAAACTACACTTGATCAATGTGTTACATCTGTTCTTTGGTACTTGCCGACTGTTTGTAAACTCAAGACTGCATTTCCTAATGTGAAACTATGTACACTAGATTTCTGATTAAAAATGGTCTCTGCATAGCCGAGGACTTCCTATATTAAAAGTGTTAAAATCGCAATTGAAAACACAAGTCTAATATCATCAACAGTGGACATTTTGATAGTGTTTCACAACATGAACATGACTCAAGTTTAATCTTATTATTACCTATGTCAATTTGGGTGTCAACTTCTGACGAATGCGGGGAACTGATGCGCGCAGCACCGTCACAGAGAGAGCAAGTGAAAGCAGAGGGAGCGAGTGCCCGAGGGTGCGATTGCACGTGACACATAAAGCACACGAGAGAGGCAAGTACACCCATGTGCAGCCCGCAGATTGGGGCGGGGCTGCATATGGGGTAGGGCTGCACCTGCAGTCCCGCCCACCAATAATTTCATTGGTTAGTGGAGACGTAATAACATCGATGCCACTACGCCGTGTCAGTAAACAGGAAATGCATTTACAACTTCTCGAAAACAGTTTTTATTGTTAATAAAATACACAAAAGCGCTTATTCCTGCTAAATGTTTTAATGTTAATTACAAATATTATCAAATCATGAATTTCATCGATAAAGAAAACAGTTAGGTGAATTTCATTAGTATTTCTCCTGCAAAAATATTACTTATTAAAAAGGATTCCCGAAAGATTACACGTACAGAAATTAACTAGTTTTACTTTTGCGAAAGTACTAGTGATCATTGTTTTTTTGGCCACATTTAATTTTTCTACAAATACCACGATTGAACTATAATTAGTGCTGCCTAATATATGTGTGTGTGTGCGTGGGGTCTACATATTGCCAGACTCTAAACAAATTGCAAAGTACTGTTCTGTGTCTGCAATAATAGGCAGTCTTCACGTATGGAGAAGATGATGCCATCTCTATCCCTAATTTATTTAGTCACTACTATGCGCAGACTTGACTGAGTGTTTTAATATTGTCACACAAAAGAAACTCAATGGTTGTATCTACTGCTTGTACTGTGAAACATCACGGGCTCTTTATGATTATTTGGATGTTGTGTTGCTTTAATTAGTATTAGTCATTCCAAATCAAATTAATCAAATGTGTACACAGATGTACAGCAGGAAGACTGACAAGTTACCAAGAAAATAATAATAATTTAAGATACAGCAGTTTTTTGATTGTCTTTAATTAACATAAACAATTAAACATTTTCATAGGGAATTCCCCTTCAGCATTAAAGTGGCATTCTGCTGAGCAGTATCCTGGGAAGTCGATGGTGGAGTAGAATGCTCGCAGGACTCCCTTCTTCCCATCCCCAACATACCCAGGTGGGCAGTCTTTAAAAATGTCCCCACATTCAGGGCATTTGGTCAAGGAATATGGCACTCTGAACTCTTTTTTGTAGTCCTCAGAAAACTTACTCCAGTTGCTGTCACCTGAATAAAAATCAAGTACATTTAGCAAGACACAAACATAATTCAAAGTATAACTAATAATACAGTACTGTTAAAAGTGTTTGGCATACTCTATATTCTTCATCATGTGTACACACAGACAGACAGACAGACAGACAGAGATGAATAGAAACATATGGAATATGCCAAGCACTTTCCTTAGTCACTATTTATAAAGATGTAGTGAGTCTGCTCCCTGAATTTAGCATCGCTAACAATTTCTTTGAAGATCCTGCACGTCAAGGATAGGCGCAGGAAAGCCACATCACCATCCTCTGTGATGACCTTCACAAGAATATGCCGCAGGATCTCAGGAGGCATCTGTACAAAATAGCCGACAATATGGCCAAATTGCCGCTTAACATATGCATATTAAAATAAAACTCAGAGTTAAAGATGTTTCTACTAGGCATACCGTGGTCAGAAAATTGTCAACTGGGATGGGGTCGATTGCCTCTAAATGAACAATAAAAAAAACCATATTCCTTCTAATTGTACCATTAAAAATACCAGTGTAAACCATACCTGCTCTCTGCGTTCTAATTCTTTTCCTGAGGCTTTTTCTTTCAGCATCTGACCTAAAAATGTTTTTAAAATAAAAAACTAAGATTAAATGTAAAAATGTTATGCAGTTTTATGTAAAATTGCTAGGCTAAAGGTTCACTGAAAAACTGAAAACATTTTACATTCAGGAGACCTAACTTACCGAACTTACAAAGGGTAGTTTGTCAGCAAAACTATGCACCACCGGTGTCTTAGCACTTGCATGTCAAACTGGAAAATAAAGAACAGATAAACTAATGCCAAGTAATAACAACAACAAAAAACCCTAGAAAACAAAGTTTACCTCATCGAAATCAAATGACAGTTGCATACTAAAATTGCATATTTGTTTTGTAATGATTCCAAGCAACAAAACACCATATGCAAACATTAAATAAGTTTTTGAAGAAACTTTTTTTTTTAATTTCTTGTCATCAACACAAACACTCCACAGTTATTTGAGCAGTGTTGTTTGGGAATGCCCTGGTAATACAAAAACAAAACAAAAAGAACACCACCATTAACAACAACAATTTACAACAAAAAAAGACAAAATAAAGTGAAAACCTTAAGTAGTTAAGGAACAATGTTTATGGGTGATGCTGAAAAATGGGGATATGTGGTTTAAAACAGAACTGTTCCAAGTCACCATTTTTCAGCGGCAGAGCATACATTTAGAGCGTGCTTTTTTTTTTTGCATTAATTTGTTTCATGGCCAAGCTGTGGTGGGTGTGGGGTGAGGGTGTGAGAAAATGATTTTTAATAAAACATTCTGGACTTCAGCAAATTACCGTGGCGGGTTCCATACCAGACCGGTTTAACCGTAAAAGTTCCATATCAGCCCCACATAACCGTGGCGGGTGCTGAATCAGCTGTGTATAACCGTGGCAGGTTTCGTAGCAGACCCGTATAACCCGTGACGGGTGCCGTATCAGCCACGCATAACCGTGGCGGGTGCTGTGGCAGTCGCGTTTAACTGTGGCGGGTGCCGTGGCAAGCTTAAAAAACAGTGGCAGGTGCATAAAACCGTGGCGGGTGCCGTGGCAGGCTCGCTCAGCAGTGGCAGGTTTACAGGCAGCTGCCTATAGCGGTGACGGGTAGAATGGCAGGTATTTGTGGCAGGCGCACTTAGCTGTGGCAGGTTTAGTGGCAGCTGCCCCGGCCAAGGAGAGATTTTACCTCCTCTCCCGATTTAGAATTTGTAAATAATATTTTTCTGAAATTATATTATTAAAGAGGACGTCCGAAGGTGCGTACATAAAACCAACTTTACCTCAATACGATCTACCTGGAAAACGCCAACTAACACAGTAAACATTCGTTTTTTTACAAGGCTTTAAAACTTTACATCACCTTTTAACAAAACACTACACACAACTAATGAATAAAGGATTTAAATTAAATGATTACACATAATACGTAGCTTTTAACGTATACTGACATAAGACGTGTACTCACCATGCGAGGAAAACCGGAAATGAAACATACGTTACACCAACTGAATAGGCGGAGCCACATGTTCAGCACCGCCCATTATTACTTATGGGCATATATGCAGCCCCGCCCCAATCTGCGGGCTGCAGACAGGGGCTTCTCGAGAGAGGGGCGGCGGAGCATGTAGTATTGCAATTTATCGTAACGCGATTGGCTGGTATTCTGTGCTTAGGGTCATCAATTTACATACCTGTTCGGGTTTTATAATTGTTTAATAACTCGGAAAATAGGGCACAGGAGATGACGCAGGAACCTGCAGAAGTGACTAAAGGTTGTACATATAATGTCAATTGTAATAGTTCACAATGTAAAAAATCACTACCATCCCTCAGTTAATGTTCCCATGTGCTTAAATGTGTCTTGTCTTCGAAGCCCCTCTCCGTTTCTGTTGATTCATACTTTAAATTAAGAGTTTATGTAAAGTTTATTGTTTTTATTAAAGTATTGTTATGTAAATGATGTCTTTGAAATGGTATGTTTTGAATTTGTTTTCAGTTAAATAAAATTACTGAAAATAAAGGTTTGTGGCCCATTCATAATTTGTTAAAAGTAACAATTTACTTAAATCTTGTTGTGATTTTATTTTTGCTAATTTAATATTACAGTAGGTGAGAGTTCAAAGTGACTATTAACGTCGCGCCATATACCGCCGCCGTTTGAAATAGGAGCCGCTTTGTTTTTAGTGTATGACCGCAGTTTGTGAATGAGCCGCCAGGGGGGCGCAAAGGGACGGGATGCGAACGGACAGAAATAGCCCACACAGCAGCCTTAAATATGCTACTGTGCTTGTAAATGAGATTAAACAATAAGTCAAAGCATTATAATTCCTTTATTAATCATTTAAAATTTGTTAACACGCTTTATTGTTATTCTAAACTTTTTAAGTGCAAAGAGGATTCTTTTTGAAAAATAGAATTGAAGAAGTTAAAGACAACTGAAATGAAAGCACAAACATTCAGTACAAATATTCTAAGTATGCCTAAATAAAAAAATAAAGCAATCTTTTAGCCTAAATGTAAAGAGATGTTCATGTGGTACATGTGGTGAAACACTAAGAAACAGTTAGGCGCATGGTCTAAAGCAGTGGCGCAATTCCCGGGGGGGACAGGGGGGACATGTCCCACTCACTTTTTTTTAGATATAACGTTAGCACAGGCCCGGATAAGATAATCGGGAGGACCGGGAGAGTTCCCGGTGGGCCGGTCCGTGTTTTGGCCGCGAGGGCTGGGTCCCTAGCTGCTCGCACTCTCAGCCGTCGCACTTTTTTCATTCATTAATTTATTATTTGACCATAGCCTCACTCTTTTTACTCATTATTTTGCCGCAGATTCACTCTTATTTTTTATTTTCTCGCAGCCCCGTGAGCAGAATGCAGCCTGCAGGTTAATGATGATGTACCATAATTCGACCCCAAACAGCGGCACCTTAGTGAAAATAAGAATTTGAATAATTAATATTAATGAATATTACACCTGCTCAATGAAAATCAGATGATTCAGTGCATCAATAAGCGCTACATGTGGTCCAGTGGTAAGCACGTTGCATTAGAACTCCGCCGACCCGTGTTCGAGCACCGAAGCAAATATTATTATTATTATTTCTTCAGTTTTATTGTTAAGACATATAATACTGTTTGGGTTGTTGAACAATTGAAGTTCTAAAGCAGCTGTTTTCTTGAAAAAGACGTGATAGTGTCATTAGAAACTGAAATGGAATTGACGTTATAATAGTCAGTTGTGAACTGATGTAATTCTTTTCAAGAAAACTTACATAAGTGAATATGAAATTTTGATGTAAAAAAACAAATAGGATTCTGACATTTAACAAATAAGATTTGTTAAAACAAATAGCCTAATTGGTGGCATTTGCAAATTCTGCCTGCAATGTTAGGTTTGCAGTGTTATAAATTTGTGCATGAGTGAATTTGCAGCAGATGTCTTATGGTTAAATGAGGTTAGGTTATATGCTGCTTTGCTAAACAAAATTTAGTTTAACCTGTGCCTATTACAAGACAGAAAAATAAAACACTTTAATGATAATATCAATATTGTTTTGCCTTTTAAAATGATAATAGAATTAGGGCTGTGACGGTAACGGATTTTCTGTTACGGCGGTGATAAAGCAAGAAATCATGCGGTATGTCGGTTAACCGCGCATATATATGTTTCCTCTAGGATTTTTTCCAGCTGTGGCGGTAGGCCTTTTTTACACAGATCTACTAACTACCTGTGGCGTTATATCAATGACAAATGTCGTGAGCGCAGTATTAGAAGCCGAGATCCCATTTATATAATAGCCTACCGCATGCGGATCTCTGCTTTTTTTCTGCTCGTGCACAAAACTTCTTGCCTCCCCCTCAAATATAAGCCGCTTTAAGAGCGCGCAGATCTTCTTGTGCCTTCTCAAATAAACGCTGCTGAAGTGCGATTTAGTGCGTTAATGTAACGAGTATGTCTCCAGCATTTATTAGATTTTCTAGGAATATTTATGAATTCCTCCGCTATTAATGCGTCCTGAAATAAAGTAAAACGGCGTCGTGTTTGCTGGCCTCACGCATCACGCACCTGTCACAGTCAGCTAGTCAGTCAGTCAGCACGTAACCTTAAAGGGTTAAACAAAGACGCACAGCATTACTGTTACAGAACTCACTTACCCTTTAATACACTTTGGTGCGATTATCACCCGCTATTAAAATAATAAAATGTTTTAAATGAGCAGCTGTAATGTAGCCGTGGCGGGATGAATCCTGGCCTGGCGCCCAGCCATGGAAGAATGAATGTAGCGGAAACCATATATATATATATATATATATATATATATATATATATATATATATATATATATATATATATGTATATATATATATATATATATATAAAATCGCTCAACAGAAAATAAGCATTTTTAACGCACTGTTGTAATTTCTATATCCCAATCCTTTTATCAACATTTTGAATACAAGTCATTATTTTAAAGATTATAACTTGAGATTGAGAATATGATTTTACCTCAGCGCTGCATTGTTCTCCTTCGCCCTCACGCTGAGTTCAGGTGATGGAGTGTTGTGAAGCAGTTAAACTATCAAACTGGCACAGGAATATCAGTATATTAATATAGGCTTTTTAATAAACTCTCTTATATCTGCTGGTGCTGCTATTAATACGCAGATGGTTATGCTGGTGCAGCCGTTAATACACGGTTAAGGTAATCAAAAAGCCAGCTCGCCTACATGATGTTTAATTATGGGTGGGTCGCAGGTGGAGAAGTTCTAACATTGGTTATGTAGACCACTTTGCCTAAAATATCAAAAAGTTCAAACGCTTTGATTAAATATAGCGAAACTGACCGATCAATGGATGTTTGTCATAAAGAGTGATATTATAGGCTGCTCTTTTAATTTTGATCATACAGTTAACAAAGACTCAATATTCCAAACTGAATATTTCACTTTTATTTTATTTATATTACAGTTGTATTTGACCGGTTTGTGTTTTGGCCGCGGCATATAGCGGACCCTGAGGCACATCGCTTCACCTCAAAGTTTATTAGTTATTCTTGTTTATTTTGTAAACTGACCGACAAAAACTAAGATACAAATTGTACAAAACAAAATTCGTTCAAAGAATATTTTTCTTCTGACGAAAATATATGAATTGTGTATTTTTGTGCGTCCCCATCCGCTACACAACTGTGCAATTAATGCTTTAATTAAATAAACTATTTAATTTAATAAACTGCTTTAATTAATGCTCCACTGTAATTGCTCCTACACAAACCCCTGTGATATATTAGCTACATGTTTTTATAAATGTCTTTACACAAAATTATTATATGCTATAGCCTACTTTAAATAAGTCAAAATATATGCGATTGTTGACTCATCACCGTGGTCGCAGCTCGCGCTTCTGTATAGCTTCTGTAAAAAAAGACCTACATTTAACCAGCTTTTTAGGAAAGCCTATATTAATACACTGATATTCCTGTGCCAGTTTGACACTGTACATTGAACTGAGGAGAGTAGAACTTCTCCACCTGCGACCCACCCATAATTAAACATCATGTAGGCGAACTGGCTTTTTGATTACCTTAACCGTGTATTAACGGCTGCACCAGCATAACCATCTGCGTATTAATAGCAGCACCAGCAGATATAAGAGAGTTTATTAAAAAGCCTATATTAATATACTGATATTCCTGTGCCAGTTTGATAGTTTAACTACTTCATAACACTCCGTCACCTGAACTCAGCGCGAGGGAGAAGGAGAAAAGTGCAGCGCTGAGGTAAAATCATATTCTCAAGTAATAATCTTTAAAATAATGACTTGTATTAAAAATGTTGTTAAAGGGATTGGGATATAGAAAGTACAGCAGTGCGTTAAAAATGTTTATTTTCTGTGGAGCGATTGATTTGAGTTAGGCCTGCTTTATTAAAATAAGCCTAAAATAAAAACAGCCTAAGCTGGTTATTAAAAAGGATTCAGTGTTTTAGTTTTGTAATCTAAATTTGTAATTTAGGTGAAAAATACTTAGGTCAGGCCTTTTATTCCTTTTATTTAGTTTATTCTGTTTTTCTATACAATACTGAAAGATATTGTATAGAGTTGACATCTCATTGACATCTCATTATGGCGGTAAGGCGGTGATGCGGTTATCGTCACACCCCTAAATAGAATATAAGCCCATCCTAAATGTTAACTGATTTCCACAGTTATAGCTTATATAATTATTTAAACAAATCCTGACAATAAGTCTTGGCCTTTTATTTAAGAAGCAAGTCTTAAATAACTCACCTCAAATGTTTTGTTGTTCTTGTTGATACCTGAACAAAAAATACACTACATAGGCCTATAAAATGATACCAAACGAAATTTGTTTAAAAAATGATTTTTCCAACAAAAAAAAAGGTTTTTTTAAAAAGTTTGTCTGACTCGCTCCTTTTCTTCCATCATACGCCCGTACCTTATAACACATCCTTATAGCAATTTAAAAAATAGAACTCAAGCAGGCCTAATATTTAAATTACATAAAAAGTAGCCTTGACTACCTTTACGAGTACCTTTGAAAGGGAGGGAAGGCTACTATGCGAGTGGAAGAGGATCTCACTTTTCACTTATGTTTGCAAGTCTACATATATTTTATTTTTAGGCATTTAATATTAACATTTTAAGAAGAATTAATGATTTAGGGAGATACATTGTCCCAATAAAATAATATGAAAAATAATTTAGCAAGCTGAGGTAGTGTGAAATGCTGAAGACCCTGGATATATAGCCCGCTCCCACCACTGATAGTGATAGTGGCATTCTTTAAAGATCAGTCACCTTTCCCCGCGCCCCGCGTCCCCCACCCGCCGCACACTCCAATATCTAATATCCAAATTCGTTCTCTTACTCTTAAAACAATTAAATAAACTTTTCACGTTATTTCCCAAAAATTATATTCTTTCATTTGTTCTCATTTTAAAAATACACTGTATATGTTATGATAAAATGTCAAATAAAATTGAAATGTAGGCTTTTCTGCACACAATTACCCAACATTGCTGCACATTCCTACAACTATCACCAACATTCCACTACTACAGTATTACCATCACTCAGATTTGGTCCACCCCACCTCTCAGACCAGAATTGCAGTCTAAAGAGCTTAAGTTGAATGCTGCTTCATAAAATAATTTTGCCTCAGGACATATCTCGCAGGTTTATTTTTAATAGTTTTCAGTAAATTTTTTTTTATTCAAAACATCAATGTTCTCTTTAAAGTTCTCTTTAAAGTATAACTGTTGTTTTGTTTTTTTACTTAATGGCCCAGTATGTTTTGTATTTTAATTTCAATTTCAGTCACCTTGCATATGCATTTGAAATATAATGCGCGCATAACCGCGGAAAGAAGAAAAAACTGTCAAAGGTTAGAGCTAATTCATCAAAATTAGCTATATTAAAATACAGCATGTAAGTTAATACAGGCAGAGTGTGAACAAACTCAAGGTAAGGCTTAGATATGCGCTTGCCTTTTAATGCATTTAAAAAGATTTGCGGCCTTTTTATAGGCTACAGGCTACTATGGTGTATAATGTTTCTTTTATTATTTTTTATTTTGTATGGTAAAGATGCACTGTATGTTATTAATGTAAACTTAGGTTAAAATTTACCATTGATAAACGTGACCTACCTCAAGCAGATCACTTAAAGTATAATAAAATAATGTTAACGTCAATGTTCTTCTTTAAAGTAAAATTGTTGTTTTGTTTTTTTACTTAATGGATCAGTATGTTTTGTATTTTAATTTTAATTTCAGTCACCTTACATATGCGTGTGAAATATAGGCTAATGCGCGCATAACCGCGAAAAAAAGAAGAAAAAGCTGTCAAAGCTTGGCCAGTGTGTTTTTTGTCTAATAAATGATAGTTTTTTTACTTTAAAACTTTAAAACAGATTGCTATTTTTCTAATGACATATGATTTAATAAATTTGTATTTCAAAAATTTCTCTTGTTTGAATTTTTTTAACTGCACTTTTTAGGAAATATTTTAGTACATCAAAAAGTGTGGTTATAATGACATCTGACTGGCTAATCCAGCAAAAAAGTCACTAAAATGTAGTATTTAAAACTCATAGTTAAATAGAAACTGAGGCGTATAACTGCAAAAAGGTCCACTTGAGAAAAAAAGAACCATCCCTTTCACCAGGCTGGCTACGGGCCTCATGTGTGCGCATGAGTTGATATGTTGCCTTTTTATAGTCTACATGCTACTATGATGTATAATAATGTTGTTATTGTTGTTTTGTCTGGTAACCTTAGGCTAAAACTTATAATTCATAAACGTGTTAGAAATAAAGCATGAAAAAAACACTTTAAAAACTATTTCTTTTGCGTATAATCGGGAAAAAAAAACCAGTCATACAGTTGGTTAAGAGGATATATTTA
The DNA here is from genome assembly GCF_903798145.1 of Danio aesculapii. Classification (NCBI taxonomy): domain Eukaryota; kingdom Metazoa; phylum Chordata; class Actinopteri; order Cypriniformes; family Danionidae; genus Danio; species Danio aesculapii. The sequence continues at coordinate 28,905,466 of NC_079458.1, forward strand.
TTCTGAGAAAAAAAGCAAATACAAATACAAAAATAACTGAATGTTTTTTTTTTTAAGTTGTCTCTAATACTGAAGACGTCGGTGGGCGCTAACAGAGGTTCGTGGGGACCATAGAAATTCGTTCACTCTGTCCTTTATGCGTTTGCTGTCAGCGCTGGTCAGGTTAGGGAATCTCTAAATCACGCTGTCTCTAACGAACTGTTTTAGGTTCACGGGCAAAGCAACTTTGCCTCTCGAACCATCCCAGTTTGTTGTGGATGCCCACTCCGCGTAGCGCTGGTCTGGCACAACTGCACGAAACAAGAACAGTAAATCGGGATGGCAACTTGAATTTGGAGTCGGGCCAGCAGAGGTGACTTCGGACTGTTCCATATCCTCATTCAGGTTAGCGGGTGTACGCATGGGGTCTTGTGTCCACTGAGCTTCCGTTGCTGCTGTTTGCGCTTCTTTCAGCTGAAGCACAGGTTGCATGAGTGCAATGAGGTCAAGCCAAAAAATAAAGACGAGCTTCTTAAAGCCATCGAAACATTCTGGCGGCATCGTTTGACAATAACTGTCTGCAACAGATACATCGACCACCTTCAGAAAGTTTTGCCAGCTGTGGTAGAGCGCAACGGAGGCTCCACTGGAATGTAGAAGATGTGTTAAAACTTGGTATTATTTATTAATGTGTTATTAATGTGTTTTTGTGTTCTTCGTCTTGTACGTCGCAGTGTTATTGTGCGTCAACTTCACGTTTATCTGTCCTTAAGCGTGCATATAGTCGAACATTTCTGCTCGACATCGGTAGAAACAAACTTCACAAGTTAAACTCCGCGGACACTGATGAGCTGCAAGATCTCGGCTTGCTCCGGATGCCTACCCATCCTCCGACCCCCACCTCACCACCTCGCCCACAATGGAGGCGCTTCAAGCGGCGCGAAAGGAAGCAGAAGAGGGGGTAAGCGCGGGGGTAACCGAACTAGGCTAGCGGCTAACCCCCACAAACCCGCTATCCCCTCCATCATTCTAGTGAACGTACGCTCACTAGACAACAAACTGGACTACATCCGTCTACTCCGTTCATCACATTGGACTGTAAAGGACTGTTGTGCTTTTGTGTTTACGGAAACTTGGCTCAACGACAACGTTCCGGACAGCGCCATTCAGCTCGACCAGCTAACATGCTACAGAGCAGACAGAGCTATCGTCGCGGGAGGTAAGACCCGCGGTGGCGGGCTCTGTGTTTACATCAATGAGTCATGGTGCCGCGATGCCGTTGTAGTCTGCAAATACTGCTCACCACTGGTGAAGTTCATGATTATCAAGTGCCGTCCGTTTTATCTACCGAGGGAATACACAGCCATTCTGCTTTTCGCTGTTTACATCCCTCCCAGCTCCAATGCAAACAACAGGAGTGAGGCACTAAATGACCTGTACCTGCACATTAGTGAGCAGCAGACAGCCCACCCCGATGCTTTTCTCATCCTGGCAGGGGACTTTAACCATGCAGACCTAAAGAGTGTGTTTCCAAAAATACAACAAGACTTTCCAACACGGGGCAATAACACACTGGACTTTGTTTACATCACACAGAGAGGAGCTTACAAAGCCTTCCCCCTCCCCCACCTTGGTGCCTCAGACCACTTAACTGTCATGCTAATGCCTGCTTACAGACCGATCGTTAAAGTCACCAAACCGGTTTGCAAGGAGATACAAGTGTGGCCAGAAGGTTCTTCAGAGGCTTTACAAGACTGCTTCAATACCACAGACTGGGATATGTTCAAACAGGCTGCCACTTACAACAACACCACTGACCTCCAGGAGTATGCTGAGACTGTTACAGCCTACATAAACAAATGCACTGAGGATGCCAAAAAAATCACAGCATCGTCTCTACTTCCTCCGCAAACTCAAAAGAGCAAGAGCACCAGCCCCAATCATGTACACCTTCTACAGAGGCACAATTGAGAGCGTCCTGACCAGCTGCATCACTGTGTGGTTTGGAACCTGCAATGCATCCTGCAGGAAAACACTTCAACGCATAGTGAGAACAGCTGAGAAGATCATTGGTGTCTCTCTCCCCTCCCTTCAGGACATTTACAGCACACGTCTTACCCGTAAAGCCCTCTGCATAACAGCAGATGCCACCCACCCAATGCACAACTTCTTCAGTCTGCTGCCATCAGGGAGGAGACTGCGCAGTCTCCAGGCCAGGACCAACAGACTGAAAGACAGCTTCATCCATCAGGCTGTCAGGAAGCTGAACTCTCTCCCAGCTCTGCTCCCCGCTCCCTCCCCACGCACCTCCTCCACTCGCACCTCTGGACTCTGACACACATACATACACACACACTCACACACACACACACACACATTCACACACACAACACACACACACACATATTAATTTATATATATTGGTTGACAATAAATAAATAAAAGAAAGAATTAATGAATGAATTCTACAGTCTGCTTGTGCCTCTATGTTTATAGAGTTACTGGAGACATCCAGTAAGACACAGTCAAATATTCAGTCCAAATGCACTGGAGAGACCTGAAACATGTTAATTTTTCCTTATTGGCTATATGACATTTAGATGTTGCATATTATTCTGTGGTCTTAAGGAAAGTGTTAAGTATTTCAGCACATAAGAGCAAATATAGCTTATAGCCCATTTCGTTGCGCTCGGCAGCTTTTCACTAATAAAGCTCTTCATGTAAATTTCATTTTTCAATTTTAGCACGTCATATAAAAACATCGACACAATTGTTTGGGGAGACAAAACACTTTTTTGCAGTTTTCCCCGATGCGTTTTTTAAAGTGGCACTGCATAGCTGGATAACAGAAAAAGGTCGCATTCTGCTTTCACTCTCCCCAAAAATGCTCTGTTTGCACGATTTGATTATTATCATCGTACCCACTATATAATTATTTAAACCTTCTTTGGTGTTTATTGTTTTTAGAAAATATCTAAAATCTTTTAAAAAAATATCTTGTAAAATGAAAGTTTAATTTGGCTTTAACGGTTTCATTTATGTAGGCTACATAGACCTACCTAAACTGTTGTAGCTTGCTTTTGCTTGTTTTATATTGGTTTATTTATTTAATGCGGTTTTATTATATCCGATAATGTAATTCTTTAAATTAGATTTTAATATGGCTCTGGCAATTTTTTCAAGATTTGACACTTGTTTTGAGTCTACAAAAGGGGACAGGTAATTTGTAAAGTTTTATGTCTTTCTGTTGTCTTTAATATGGTGTACAGATTATTATGCGTTATTGAAACATCAAGGGGGACGCAGCAAAGTCACTTATAAATTAAAATTGTATTATGCAACAGCCTTACATTTAAAACGAAAACATAAGGGCGATTATAAAAACACATTAAATAAATAAACAATTATAAATTTGTTTAGGTTGTCTTTATTTTAATGCCCTCGTGATTATGGTGTGCTTCATCATTATGGGTGCACGTTATAACTAACGTGATTCAAATGATGGATCTGCGACATGTCGCAGAGAAACTAGGGGTTTTTATTTATTTATTTATTTATTTATAATTTTTTAAATAATGATGACAATATTCACTGTCTAAGCATTCCTCGGTATACTACCAACAAATACGCCCCTGTACCCAAGTAGCCTATCTAAGTTAATTTACATTTCATGTAAAAATTAAGAAATCAAAAAAGACCAAAGTAATATGCTAAATATCCGTACAAACGAACATGTTTGTTGTTTAACAACACAATACAGCTTATAATAATGAAGGCTAGTTAAATAGAAATAACTTTAACTGCTTGAAACAGTAAACGTTACATTTTAGAAACTTCACAAATACTAATCAATAATAATATAAATAGTAACGAAGAACAAAAATATTAGCCTAGGCTTGTAACAACATAAGTCAGATGTTGAAAAAAAAACTGCGTCTCTCCGCCTTTTGTTTTCTATTCATATTTTAAATTCTTTGCCAGAAAAACTAACATGTTGACTTTGTTCGGTTTAAGCGGAGACTTATTTGAGATTACAATGTTTCCAGCAGCACTGAGACGGTGTGCCTGTAGCGCATGCAGATACTTTTTCGCAACCGTGGCAAAGAGGGTATCTTGCTCCGCCGCCTGCATTTCTCGGAAAGCAGCTCTACATTGCGGAGCGGCGCGTTCTCAACTACCAAATATGCTGCTCCATTTCTCATCAACATCTACTATTTATCAGTTTCTCTATTGTATTTGGCCATTTTTGAAAAGGCCTCTCTGCCATACCTGGCTGGACTAGCTGGGCATTTGCGTTCAGTAGATGACACCGGAGCTGGCTCCGCATTTCATGGGCTGGGTGGCATGACCGCATGTGTTACCATCCAACATCCTACATTTAGGGGCCGATCACAAAGCGCACTCCTTTACGTTCCAAAAACGCGCGGCGCACCGCGCTGCCTTTTATGGTTGACAAAAAAAAAAGAAGCCCTGCACACAGCACACAACGGCAAAACTTGAAGCGCGCTGAGCGAGCACAAGCAGAGCGTAAAACACTGGCTGCAGTCAGTAAACCATTTAACAGATGCCCCATATGCAGCCAAACTTTAAAAATGTATAAAGCATATTTTAATCGTTTAACTGATACCATTCATCGGTTACAAACGCGCCCTTTCGGTTATTGCTTAATCGGTTATTTTGAGCATCCCCAACTAAACCGCATACAAGCTCTATTTTTTTTTTCTCTCACGGCCGCACGCCGGAGATCCGGCATGGTGCCGGAATACTTTAAGCCCTGGTAAGATCATGTTTGTTTTTTTTTTAAAACATTTATTTGTGATGATTTTCTCAAGCTTTAACAAAACATTTTGTACATTTAGAATTGTAACTTTCCCCCCATTTTTGAACATTGCCGTCGAAATAAATTAGCAAACAAATAAAATTAAAATACAATTACAACAGGAATAAATAAAAGTATAGCAAAATTGAAAATATTGTTAATAATAGTAAATAAATAAATAAAAATAATAAAATAATAATAATAGTAAATTAATAAAAAATAAATTAATAAACTTAAAAAAAAAAAAAAAAAAAATTCAAATAAATAATTACCTACAGTACATGAGAATACAAATCAATATTCTGTTACATTTATAGTGGTCTTTTACATAAATATCAAACTAAACCATATTGGTGATCACAGTTAACCCTGTTTGCACAGATTTATTTATATAAATCAGTTAAAGGAGAGAGTCTTCCTTTTCCCAAAACATGTAATCATAGGTTGCCATGTCTCATAAAATTTTTGGACTGATCCCTTCATTAAATACTTAATTTTCTCTAGTTTCAAATATAACATCAGATCACACATCCACATTGAAGCTTTAGGTGAAGCTGCTGATTTCCACTCAAGTAGTATTCTTCTCCTTGCTAACAAAGTAGCGAAGGCGAATACATTTTTTTCCTTGTTTGTCAACAATATATTGTGTTCCGGTACCCCAAAGATAGCTAACTCAACACTAGGTTTTTTCTCTAAATTAAAGGCGTCATTTAATGTTTTAAATATTTGTGTCCAATAGTCACTCAACTTTTGACAAGCCCAGAACATATGGAAAAAGTCTGCCTTTTCACTTCTACATCGATCACACACCTCATCAATAGAAGGATATATTTTTGAGAGTCTACATTTTGTGTAGTAGGCTCGATGAATAATTTTAAATTGTATGAGATTGAGGCGTGCGCAGGAAGTGGATCCATTTACTCTACTTAGAGCCTCTTCCCATATATTATCAGGGATTTCAGTTCCAATGTCGTTTGCCCACTTTCCTCTAATTCGGTCAATTAAAGCATCATTTGGAGACATAATAATCATGTATAATGCTGCAATTTGACCTTTAAGAGCAGTAGGAAATTGTAGAATTTTATCCAGCATTGAGGCTGGTGGTAAATCAGGAAAAGTTGAGCTCTGCGCTTGTACAAAGTGTCGGACCTGGAAATAACGAAATAGATTGGAATGTGTCAATTGAAATTTTTTGGAGAGGTCACTAAAACTAGCGAAGGTGTTGTCTATATAGAAGTCACAACATCTAGCCAGGCCTGCCCTCTGCCATTGAACATATGTGAAGTCTAGCTTACCGGGAGGAAACAAGTGGTTATTACATAAAGGGTTTAGCATAGAAAAATCGGTCAGTTTATGCTTCTGTCTAAACTGGGACCATATCTTGAGTGTAGAGCATACAACTGGGCTTGAGGAATAATTAGACGGAGAAAATGGTAACTTCATTGTTATTAATGAAGAAAGTGATGTAGAAATACAGGTATTTGCTTCAGCTTTACACCAATCAACCTCTGGGGTATTATACCAACTAACAATTTTTTGGAGGTTAGCGGCCCAGTAGTAACTAATAAAATTAGGAAGTGCTAAACCTCCCTGGGATCTATGTCTTTCAAGAAGCTCCTTACAGGTTCTGGGATTCTTCCCATTCCATAAGAATGATAAAATAGGTGTGTTTATTTTATGGAAAAAAGCTTTTGGGAGAAAAACTGGAAGGGATTGAAATAAGTATAAGAATCGAGGTAGGATATTCATTTTTATGCAGTTCACTCTGCCTGCTAAGGATAATTGTAGTGCGTCCCATCTCTGAAGATCCAATTTAATTTTACTTAATAGTGGTAAGAAATTTTTTGCATATAAACCTGAAAAACTGCGGGTAATATGGACTCCCAAATATTTAAATCCAGATTGAGAAACCCTAAATGGAAGGGATGTTACATTAATTTGTAAAGCAAGGGAATTGATTGCAAAGCATTCACTTTTAGAAAGATTTAGTTTATATCCTGAAAAACTACCAAAATCGGATAAATTTTTTACTATCTTTGGGACGTTTTCAACTGGATGTGAAATGTATAACAACAGGTCGTCTGCATATAAAGAGACCCTGTGTTCCGACCCCATTCGATCAATTCCCTGGATAGATTGCGAGGATCTAAGCATAATAGAAAGTGGTTCGATTGCTAATGCAAAAAGAAGAGGGCTTAAAGGGCAGCCCTGCCTTGTTCCTCTAAATATCGGAAAAAATTGGGAACGTATTTTATTTGTAATAACAGATACTTTGGGATTAGAATATAGCAATTGGACCCAGGCTATAAATTTTGATCCAAAACCGAATTTTTTTAAAACTGTAAATAAATAGTGCCACTCCACTCTATCAAATGCCTTCTCTGCGTCCAGGGACACCACCACCTCTGGGGCCTCCCTGGATGCAGGAGAATACAGAATACCAAGAAGTCTTCTTAAATTAGTAAATGAGTGGCGACCCCTTATGAAGCCTGTTTGATCTGGTGATACAATTTCTGGTATGATGGTGTCAATTCTGGAGGCCAGTAATTTTGCAAGAATTTTAACATCGACATTTAGCAGTGATATTGGCCTGTAGGAGCTGCAGTCAAGTGGGTCTTTTCCTGGCTTCAGAATAAGTGTAATAAATGCTTCTGTAAGAGACCTTGGTAACTCTGAATTAATTAAAGAATTTTCAAACATTTTTAGAAGAAGTGGAGCTAATTTGGGGGCAAAAGCCTTATAAAATTCCCATGTATAGCCGTCAGGGCCAGGGCTTTTGCCATTTTGCATACCATTAATAGAATCTAAGATTTCTTGTAGATCAATTGGTTGTTCTAGCATTTCTTTTTGATTTGGGTTAATCGTCTGGATATTCAGGTTATTAAAAAAAGATGACATACCTGATGTATCTCCAAAAAAATCTGAGGTGTATAAGTCGGTATAATATTTTTTAAAGCTATCATTAATTTCTTTAGGATCAACTGTCAGATGTTGTGAGGCATTACGAATTTGTGGGATTAACCTGGAAGCTGACTGAATTTTTATCTGGTGAGATAATAAACGGCTTGCTTTTTCCCCATGTTCATAAAAATTCCCTTTAGTCCAAAGCAAGTTTTGTTGGGTTTTTTCGATTGACAACTGATCAAATTCTGCTTTGAGTTCCACTCTCTTTTTAAGTAGTTCTTCAGTGGGTGATATAGAAAGTTGTTGATCTAATTTTTCTATTGATTCTATTAGTTGTTGTAGTTTAGCATGTTTTAACTTATTAACAGATATAGAGTAAGATATAATTTCACCTCTGATGACTACTTTAAGTGTCTCCCACAGGACTATTGGTGATGTCTGTTCTGAATCATTTGTAAGTAAAAAGTTATCTATGGCCATTGATATATGTTTGTGAAAATTTTTATCTGCTAATAGGTTAGAATGTAATCTCCAATTAGGACGTTGGGTACAGTGATGAGTAAATCGTAAATCAAGAAGCAGTGGTGCATGATCTGATATTACAATCGTAGAATACTGAGTCTTTTCCACAAGGGGAAGTAATGTCTTATCTAAGAAAAAATAGTCGATTCTTGAGTATGAAGAGTGAACAGGGGAAAAATAAGAAAATTCTTTCTTTTGAGGAAATAAAAATCTCCATGGGTCCACACAACCTGTTTGAGTCATAAAGGATGATAGAGCATAAGACATTTTTGTCTGAGATGTTGTTTTTGGATTTGAACGATCTAGTGTTGGATTAATAACACAGTTCAAATCTCCACCAAAAATCAAACGATATGAGTTTAAATCAGGTAAAGAAGAAATTATTTTGTGAACAAAGTTAACATCATCCCAATTAGGGGCATAAACACATACTAGTGCAACAGGAGTATGAAACAGATGACCCATCACAATAACAAAACGTCCTTGGGGGTCTGAAACAAATTTAGAAGCATGAAATTGCACCTTCTTATGAATTAGAATCGCTGTTCCTCTTGCTTTACTGTTGAACTGAGAATGAAAGATCTGACCAATCCAGGGTTTTCTAAGTCTCGTATGGTCTGTTAGTTGTAAATGCGTTTCTTGCAAAAATGCTATTTCAGTATTCAGTTTTTTAAGATGAGCAAATATACGAGCTCTTTTGTTTGGCCCGTTCAAACCTTTAACGTTCCAGCTAATAAACCGGATAGTAGACCCTCCAGTCCTATTTGTATCACTCATTGATCAGCCTTTGTTTTGTAAAGAGTAAGACCCTCTCTCCAGTACATGACAAGCAGGTAAAAGAAAAGAAAAAAAAGAATAAAAGAAAAAAAAAAGTAATAATAAATAAATAAATAAAAAGAAGAAAAGGAGAAAAAAGAGAAAACAAACATATTTGGCAGTGATTCTCCCAACCCCACTGAACTTTACCTATATTTGCCTCAAGAACGGAGACAAATTGCAGGCCCCCACTAACCAACCCCCAGTAATCTCCCATCTAACTTATATCCGTTTCAACCCCTAGAGGGCAACCCAACATTATTAAACATTCTAAAATGTCAAAACGCCATTATAAAGGATGTTTTTTTTGTTTTTTTTCCTCAACGCAGTCACTGTTATCGGTGCATCAGTTTCTGTTTAGTTTAGAGCAAAAGCAAAAAATACCTTTATCAAATCGGCTATTTCAAAAGAGTCAACTCAGAAAGCTGTGATTGAGTGAAAAAGAAGACAAGGAAAAAAAAGTGTTCTAAACATTTATACGTTGCTCGTAGAACTGTTTCGCCTCATCCGGTGTATTGAATATTAAGGTTTCTTCATTAAAAGTCACCCTCAGTCGAGCCGGGTAAAGCAACTGAAAACGTATGCCCTTCTGGTAGAGTGATTGCTTGATGCCGTTGTAAGAGGAGCGTTTCTTTGACAGGGTAGCGCTGAGATCTTGGTAGATTCTGATGATGTTCCCCTTGTATTTCATTTCGTGTCGTTTTGCCCAGCGCAGCAACCGCTCCTTTTCCTGGAATCGATGAAAACACACCAAAAATGGACGTGGTTTACGGCCATCCGCTGGTTTTTGGCCGGGTGAACGGTGCGCTCTCTCAAGTGTTGGTGGGTTTTCGAAGACTTCCGTGCCCGTCATCTCAAGTAACATCTCAGAAACGAACGTAACGGGGTCTTTGCCGTTTTCACTACCTTCCGGAATGTTCACGATCCTCAAGTTAGCCCTTCGAGATCTGTTTTCCAAATCCTCAATGCGATCAAGCAGAGATGTGTTCTGAGTTTGTAAAGTTTTTATAGCATTTTCAGCTGCTGTCAGCCTCTCAAAATTCTCCCCAGCTAGGCACTCCGTCGCAGTCAGGCGGCTCTGAAATCCTTCAACCGATTCTCTTAACGCGTTCACGGAGCTATGTAAAGGCCCGATAGATTCCTGAATCAAGGCAGAGAGATCTTCCCTGATACTAACACGCTGTTTAGTTAATTCAGAAATCAACAGGTCTATGGATACGGATTCAAAAGTTTCTGACGTGACCTGTTTTTCAGCACTGGAGGCGGCGGCGGCCATGGTTGCTAACTTGCTAGCGATGTTCGTGGTAGATCTCGTTGTCAGTGGAGCTGAAGGATGAGCTTGCTTCGGCTTAGAATTACTCATATTTTGACCGATAATGTTCTAAACAAATCAATTAACAGTAACTGGAAATATTTAGCGTTTAACAGGTTTAATTTAATAAAGTAGGTTGGGAGCCCTTCTTCAACGCACCTTACTCCTTCATTGCTATACATGCAGATCATGTTTATTACTAAGAAAACTAAATCAAAATTATATTTTAATTGAACACATCTGATTACATAAGGTATGCACAGAAAAGTCTGTTTAGTGTTGTGGAAAGGCAAAGCTGAATATCTGTGGTTAAACTGCCACCCAGCGGTCAAAAGCTGCTGGCGCACCAAGTACCGCTGTCGCCGTGGTATGAATGGCGCCAAAAGGAACACATTGAAGTAGTAACATCTGTATGTAAGTGATGTGACATATTTGATCTATTGTATGTAGTTTGTTTTGAATTAAATGGAATTATTTGAAATAAACCCATTTTCTTCTGTCCCCTTTAATAAAACACCAGTTTGTTTAAATACAACTGTATGCTAATTATGTGATCTATTTCTTTGATGTTTTGTATTTTTGATTTAAATAAAACATGAAATTACTATAAAATTCCTATCTATGAGCCATTATTTAAAAACCAGTATTTATTGATATAAAATGTTATTAGAATTAAACGTTTAAGAACAAAGACCAGTGTGCTGTATAAGCTACATTAAATATATTTGTTAATTTAAATATTTAATATATGAATTAAATGTAATTGCAGTTATATAACATCATTTGAGTGAAATGTACACATGTACTGTATATATGTTCATTGTATAGGTTTATGACTTAGTTCACTTTTAAAATAAAAATAGCACAACATTCTTTATGAGGGAAGTACAGATTTGTTTTGTTTTAAGATGTTTGCATCTATTTATTATATAATGCGTTTTGTAAAAGATCTGACAAATTCTTTTAAAAAGTGAAACAATCTGAATTTATTTACAATAACTAGCAAAAAGTATTGCTTGCAAATATATACAATATATGTAATAAAATATTAAATATATAAAAACAATAAACAGTGTTAAATATTAAATACAAAAATGTACTAAACTTGAATAAAATATAAAACAGATGCATACAATTGCGAACATTAATAATATCATTATATACATATGTACACTGTAGAAAAAAACAGAATAATCAAACAAACAATAACATACATAACCTTGTAACCACAAAAAACTATATATACGTAACCAATTCGCTCTCTGCGTGCTTGCTGGCCTCTAGCTCCACCGCTGCTACTCTGCGTTGTGTTGTATGTGTTGTGGGGTGGTAAACAGGAGATGCAGGCAAAGAGAGGTTCGCGATCGTGACTCGACCATTTATTTGTCAGAAGGGCACCTATCAGTGTTGATAACACAAACTCAGTCAAATATCAACACAAAACATTCATTATTATTAACTACTTCCACCCATACTGCAACACAATGGCTTTGCATGAGCCGCACACTCCCTCAATCACTCTATCACAAAAAACAAAAAATAAAACAGCCTTTTAACTCCCTATACAACTCTCCATTTGCTCCTTACAATTTAGTACACAGAATATCTCAGTAAACAGAACTCTTGAGCATTAATAACAAAGATGTATTTTGAATAAGGATCCTGCTATCATGAACACGTCTTACCTATCAGTGTTGATAACACAAACTGAGGGAATTACGGCGCACTGCGCCTTTATCAACACTACGTTGTGCCAAGAGGCTCAAACAACATAAGAAACGTCAAAATACCTAAATAAAACAGTGTCACAGCGAAATCTTGTAGACAAAACAAACACTGCGCTACATCCACCCCTTCCGTAATTGATGGCGTCCCAGCCATCAGATTACCCAAAAAACGTAAAAGTGGTATGCTCTTAGGCAATTAAAACAATAAATGTGTTTTGAGTGAATGTGTATAGATGGTGTATGTGGGGTAGCTAACTGTTATCAGTGTGTAAGCAGTATGGCTCTGTGAGTGTCCTTCTGCTCCTCTTATTTTTAAGCTTTTGCCACAACTTCCTCCCTCTTTCTATCTTCTTTTGATCACTCTCCATATTCACAACTTGTGATTCTAGTAAGAGTTTAAGTGGAGGGCGTCGATTTCGTTGGGGGTTTCTCCTTGGAGAGTTGGGCTCTTGTGTGGAGGTGGCACCACTGTCCATTGCATGCACTTCCTCTCTGTCACTTATTTCTGCTGTACATGTGTCTGCCTCCTGTGTGTTCATTGGTTCCCCTTGCTCATTGGCTGTTTCAATACAGGTTCCTTCCAGAGTCTCATCTGAACCATTACTTTCCATATCCTCCTCTGCTTCCAGTTCATTGCCTGCCCCGCTCATCTCTCCAACTGATTCTTTCCCTTCCATGATCACTTGTTCGTCTTGCTCCACAGGAAGAAACATACATTGAGTCAAAAGGTTTCTGTGAACCACTCTCTCTGCTCCTCTATCCTCTGGTTGCACCACGTACACAGGCAAATTTGGTTGCTTCCTGACCACAACATAAGGCCGCGCCTCCCATCGATCTCCCAACTTCTGTCTTCCCTCCACATGACAGACTTTGACTAAGACTCTATCACCAGGACTCAGGTCCTCGCTCTTAGCTCTTTTGTCATAGTATTTTTTCTGTTGTCCTTTTGCCAGCTGAGATGTCTTATTAGCCAGGGCATAGGCCTGCTTCAGGGAGTCATACAGAGTCTGAACATACTCGCTGTATTCACATGGCTGGTTTGTTGTGGTCGGAACCAAAAATGAGGTCCACTGGGAGCCTCGGATGCCTGCCAAACATTAGGTAGTATGGGCTATAGCCAGTGGAGTCATGCTGTGAGCAGTTATATGCATGTGTCATGGCATCAATGTGCTCATGCCATCGGGACTTCAAGTGAGGCTCTAGGGTTCCTAACATGTTCATCAGAGTATGGTTAAATCTCTCAGTGGTCCCATTTCCCTGGGGGTGGTAGGGTGTGGTGTGAGTTTTAGTGATGCCCGTACACTTGCATAACTCCTTCACAATTACACTTTCAAAATTATGGCCTTGATCAGCATGTAATCTTGCAGGGAACCCAAATCGGCAGAAGAAATTCCTCCACAAGGTTCTGGCTACTGTGCTTGCCTTTTGATCTCTAGTGGGGTAGGCTTGTGCGTAACGGGAAAAGTGATCCGTAACTATAAGCACATTCTCTATGCCACCCTTGGACTTCTCCAGCATCAAGAAGTCCACACAGACCAGGTCCATGGGGGCACTGGTATGAATACTGACAAGGGGTGCCCTGACATTGGCTGTGGGAGTTTTCCTTAGGCAGCACCTCTCACACTGCTCACACCAAGCCTTAATTTCCTGAAACATTCTTGGCCAGTAAAATCGTTCTCTTATCATCTGTAGTGTCCTCTCAAATCCCAGATGCCCTGCATCATTGTGAAGGGCTATATTGATGGTTTCTCGCAGCTTTTCAGGCAGTATTAGTTGTTCAATCACCCCTTTGTGGCAGTCTCTGATGCTGCGGTACAGGATTCTTTTTTTACCACCAGCCTCTTCCACTCTTTTAAAAGAAGACCCCCAGTAGCTCCCACTTCCATCCTCTCACTGTGACTTGGTTTGTGGTTCCTACTCTTAAAGTGGAGGACAGCGGAGCTCCAGTATAGTCATAGCAGGCAGTGCCTCCATCCTCACATCCATATACACCTCCCTAGGCTCCTGACAGCTTTCAGGTTCCTCTATAAGAACTGTGTCCTCTCCTATGACCCCCTCACTCTTCTGGGTGGTATGTGCCTCCTCAGGACTTGGTTCACTTATCCTCAACTGCTGTGGGCAGGACTGCAGTGTTTCTACCACGTCTTGATTTGACATACGCGAGAGGGCATCAGCATTTGAATTATCCTGTCCCCTCCGATACTGAATGTCAAAATCAAATATGGATAGATGAGAAACCCATCTCTGACTGGTGGCGTCCAGTTTGGCTGAGGTCATTACATATTTCAGAGGGTTATTGTCTGTCAGAACCGAGAACTTGCGTCCATAGAGGTGGTCATGAAACTTCTCCGTAACTGCCCACTTGAGAGCAAGAAACTCAAGCTTGTGTGCCGGATACCTTGTCTCAGGTGGGCTCAAGCCTCTGCTTGCATATGCAATTACCCTTTTTGCCCCATTATGGACCTGCACCAGAACTGCACCAAGCCCCGTTCCTGAGGCGTCAGTCTGCAGCAGAAAGGGCTGACTGTAATCTGGATAGCCTAGCACTGGAGCACTTATCAGCTTTTCTTTTAAAGACTGAAAAGCCTCCTCACATTCAGCAGTCCAAAGAAATGGGTAGTGTGGGCCAGGATTTTTCTGCTTCCCTCTTTTCTTTCTTTTAGGGTCACTGGAGGTAAGGCGGTATAAAGGAGAAACTAAGTTAGAGTAGCCCTTAACATACCTCCTATAGTAGCCTGTGAAGCCCAAAAACTGCAACACTTCTACACAGTTAGTCGGCCTTTGCCAATCCTTGACCTTATTGATCTTCTCTGGGTCTGTCCTGATGCCCTCTGCTGACACCAAGTGACCCAAGTACTGCACTTCCTTCCTCACAAGCTGGCACTTAGATGGTTTAAGCTTTAAACCATGTTCTCGAAGCCTATGGAAAACAGTCTGGAGCCTTTCCAAATGTTCTTTAAAGAAAATTATGATGTCGTCAAGATAAATAAGGAGGTGGGTGAAATTTAAATCGCCAAAACAGGAGGTCATCAGTCTTTGAAATGTGGAGGGTGTATTTTGCAACCCAAAAGGCATCCTATTGGCTTCAAACAGACCCATGGGAGTGCTGAATGCCGTCTTGGGCTTATCTTGTTCCGCCACCTCCACCTGCCAATATCCTGAGGTAAGGTCGAGGGTCGAGAAATACTTTGCCTGTCCTAAAGCCTCTAGAGCCTCCTCTATCCTAGGCAAAGGGAATGCATCTCGTGTGCTGCAGGAGTTTAGTTTCCTGTAGTCAATACACAATCGCAGTGACCCATCTTTCTTTGTCACAACCACCACAGGCGATGCGTAAGGACTTTTACTGGGGCGAATAACTCCTGCTGTCTCCATATCCATCAATAACCGCCTTACATCTTGCCACTGGGAGGGGGGTATTTTGCGGTATGGCATTCGGAACGGCCTTGGGTCAACCAAGGGAATCTCATGCTGTACTGTTGTGGTGTGACCATAGTCCAGAGGATGTTGGGAGAACACATCTGCATTCTTGTCCAGCAGGTCCTTAAGTAGGACACGTTGGTCCTCACTTTCCACTGAAGCTTTACTTAGGTCAACACCGCAGCTGGCTACTACTTGGTCTAGACTGAGACATGCCTCGCTGTGTCCAGCTTCACCATGCTTTTTATCAGGGAACTCTACCACCTTGTCCATTAGGACTGCACTGGCCAGTCTTGTGTGTCATTTGATTGTAACAACTTGCTGGGAAAGATTCATCACTCTAACTGTGGCACAACCTCTTTTCACATTCACAAGCACTTTGGCAACTAAGATGTCCTGAGGGAGCTTTAAGGAGGGATGACCTTCAATAAGAGCTGTGTAGGTCTTCCTTTGAGGGCCCGTTCTGACCTTACACCTTAAATCCATCTCTTTACCACCAGGGATGTGTATTGCATGACCAGTGTAAACAGCAGGACCCACAATGTCATTCACTCCCCTTTGCTTGGTGTTCCCCACCTTCAGTAAAGCTGTGTACCACTCAGGATGCTTTTCTTTGACCTGGTGCAGAAACTGCAATCCATAAGCTGCTTGAAGATGGGTTCGAGAGGCTCGTATAACGTTGGTTCCCACCAACAGGGGGACTGAAGAGCGATAGTCAGAATCAGGAACAACAAAAGTAGGTTCTGCCTTGAATTCTTTTCCCAGCACTTTCAGGTCAATGTGTAAAACTCCATGATAGGGTACTGTCTGACCTGCTGCACCCTCTATAGCTATTGTAGAAGACTGCAGCTTCTGTTTTTGTAGTGCTGGGTGACTCTGCCAGTAATTGTGGGTAATACTGGTTATCTGAGAGCCAGAATCAATGAGAGCCTTGCATTCCTTGCCATTCACTTCCACTTCCCCTTCATTCCTGGGACCCACTAGGGCAGTGTCCCCTCCTTTAGTGGAAATCCTCTTTACTGGTGAGTGGGGTCCTTGATGTGTACCCATGGATGCCTCAGCTGCCATGGGCACTAAGCGTTTAAATTTTGAGCAAAGTGCAGGTGCCCATCCGCAGAAGTTTTAGGCTGTTGGGCCTCAGCCAGACTTGATTCAGGAAGTACTGCTCAGCACACTCTGGCTGTGTGGCCTTGTTCTCCACACCGGTAACACACAAAACCCACACTCTGGCTTGCTTTTCCCTTCACTGGGTGCACAGCTAATGGGGATGCAAGGGATGGAGAGGCCATTCTCATTTCTAGTTGGGACAACTTAGCCATTTGTTCTTCCTGAATTAGGGCTAACTTCTTTACCATTTCTGTCAACTCTGATATTTCAGATGCGTGCTTTGGTCTATCCATTTTGATGTTTTCACCCCCCCCTCAAAGCTATGTGTACCTGAGCAAATGTTTTCTTTGCTTTACTCTGTGTATGGAACTTCTTAGTCTCTCTGGCTAAACTTCGGAGCTCAGCTTGTAGCTCTCTGAAGCTCAAAAGCCTGGGTGCCATTGGAGCGACTCCTGTGTACACTTCCTCATCTGTAAGACCCCGCATGAACTGTCGGGTTAATTTGCTATCTCGATCTAGAAAGGGCCTACCTCCTCTTTCCTTCTCCTCTACCGTCCGTAACTTTGCATCAAGTGCAATAGCATAAGAACATGCAGACTCTCCCGAATACTGGCTCCGCTCATAGAAATCAGCCAGAGGATCTAGAGAGCCTCTTGTGTCACTGTATTCAGCCCTCAGTTAAAAAAGTAAATCAGGAGAAGCTTCCATGTTGCCACGAAGATCTCCTGTCCTTGGTTATTGGCTGGCCTCTTTGAACTATGGTGCACTAGCTCGTTTGAGGGTTAAGGGGGGGGGGGGGGGGGGGTACGCTGACGTGGCTCGATTGACCGAGAGCCGATGGTGCCCCGGAGCAGAAGAGAGAAGAACGGAGAGAACGTTAGCGTTTCCACAAGTGGTGGTGGAAACGCCGACCGGCGGACCGAACACTCACTTAGAAGGGCAGGTATTTGTCTTCCAGCGGACCGGTGACAGCGTAGCAGGGTGGTTTTGGAGATGAGTCAGCTTTCTTTCGCCTGCTTGGTTCTTACCTTGTGTACCACGACGCGGCAGCGTATGCCGCGAATGAGAGCTCGAAGCTCCCTGCGAACCAGCACCATGGTGGTGCTGGAGAGGCGGCAGGAGGCCGGCGGGGTTTCAGAGATAATCTAGGAACTGCGCGTCGTTCTTCAGGTAGTGCTGCCTCGTGGGTTCGGCCATGCCCAGTTGGCCTAGCAGGGCAGACCAGGCTCGGATGCGCGCCGGCTGGTTGAGAAAGGACAAGGTTTCTGGGTCCGCGTGGCCTTTCGCCATGTAGCCTAGGAAGGCCTTGACCCTCGCCAGTTTGGAGGCGACGTTGTTCCGCAGACGGCCGGTGAGCTCGCTTCCCAATTGGAAACCCTCGAACTCTTCCAAAAGCAGGTCTGCAGAACGGGGGTGAAGGATTTGATTATTATGTGTGTGTATTCTACTGTTTTTACAGACTGTTTTTCTTGTTCTCTCTACTGGGTCTTTACACTGCAGAAATGTGTGTGGGTATGCATATTCTGTTCATCTTATCTCGGTGTGGCTGGAGCATTCAGTTCTTCTTTTGGTTGTAAGCTGTTTCTGTATCACTGTTTCTCTCCTTCTATGGTAATATTCTTTGTGTTAGGGCTCAGCTGCAGGCAGACCCTCAATGTGTATATAAGATTGCTCTTCCCTCTCTTGTGTCAGAATAAAATTCATACTGAACCACTCAGCTGATTTTCTTCTCATCTTTCCAAGCTTGGACGATCTTGATGCAGACACTCACTGGTGATACACAAAACTAGAATGAGGGGACCTGAGAAAAAAACAGATTTTCCTACAGTCTTGGGGGCTTGTCCGGGATATATCTGGTCAGGTAAGAAAATTTTATTCACACTACCTGATTAGGTATATCCTGTTTTATCTGTAGAATTTTGTAGATTTAGAGGTTATCCCACACAGGGATTGTGTGGATGTGTTATCCTACACCACAACGGTGTAGATGATGGGTTATCCTACATAATTGTGTTCTTGTACCCGATTAAATTTGGGTTGCACAGTGTGTAGAGAATGGGTTATCCTGCATAATTGTGTTCTTGTACCCGATTAAATTTGGGTTGCACAGTGTGTGGAAGATCACACGGTAGCTGAAAAACGTATGATAAAGCGCTTATAAATATAGACTAATAAAAAACTAGACAAAACAAATTATCACCAGTGAGTCTTCTCATCATGGGCCAAACTTTCCCAAAGCCTGAGCCCAGTGAGATCCCTGTGAATTGGATAAACAGATGTGGGTGGGGATTTTACACTGAACCATACATCTCAAATTTAGCAGGATGGACTGAGGGTCAATCCCAGTGGCGTAATTTTCCCCCGAGAAGGGACATTCGACCCCAGTTATTTAAAATCTGTCTACAACCTGACTTATGGTGGTATGGGAGACCCTGAATGGGATATGAAATATATGACGGTGGCCTATGGCACATGGTATAAGATGAGTTCAATTTGGAATGATAAAAAGAATATCTATATTCCTAAAGCCGTGTTAAAAACAGTTCCTAAGCCCCCTACAGGTAAAGATAGGGAGAGAGAGGGTGTGAAACGCGGCTTTAACAGCCTTCCACCCCCCTATACGACCCCTAGTGCCCCTGATGAACTGGGCCCCAGCAAGGCATCAGCTGAAAAGCAGATATGTGCACCCTCAGCGCCAGTGAGCCCAGTCACGGGGAGTTATTCCTCATTAAAACAATGGCAGAGAGACAATGTGTGTGAAGACGATAATTGTAGTAGACCCAAGGACGCAGGTCCAGACGAAGGGTCCGTAATTGACCCACCAAAGAATGTAGCTGCTGTTTGGGTGGCCAAAGCCAAAGGCATTGACATTGTACCTCCCTCACCCAGCGCGCTGAAAGATTTGATTTCTCTGCTTCCTGGTGTTGACAACCCCATGGCTTTTGTCGATATGTTAATCAGGAGTTCGCGCCATTGCCAGTTGATAGGGGTGGATTACAGATTTGTATTGCAAGCTAAGATGGGCAAAGATTATGATGACGCTGAGATATCTGACAAAATTCCCACATTAAACCATGAGAATGATGATGTCAGACATGAAAAAGAAACAAAAGTAGAGGGCGAGGTTGGGGCTGTCGCCAGGAGCAGAGTGCGCGCTTCACTGCCCTGGAGGGACGTGCAGGACAGACTACTCGCTGACTTTCGCGCACAATTAACTAAATATTTGGTGGAGAAAAGAACAGCCAACCATGATCTGTCTCATGTCACTTCCTGTAGGCAGGAAAAGGGTGAGACGGTCCCCACTTTCTTTAGACGTTTTGCTGAGGTATGGGTCAGTGTGGGAGGATTGGATTTGAATGAGGGCGTGGCTAATCCAATTTTCCTGTCCACATTTCTGACCTACCTTTTCATCTATATCTCACACACCATGGGGACACAGCTTCCCCAGTCCTAGCACAGGAACATGGTGGTTCATTCAGACCCTGTGCTTACCTCTCCAGAACACTGGATACCGTAGCCAGGGGACTACCAGCCTGCTTGAAGGCCATTGCTGCTGCCTCAATAATGGTCCAAGATGCTGAGAAGTTGGCTTTGGGTCATCACATGATCTTTCATTGTGATCACCAAATTCAATACACGTTGAAGCATCTCTCGACCCAGCATCTTTCCGTTCAGAGATGTTGTGGTTATGAACAAGTTCTCTTAGCCACTGAAAATTTAGAAGTAAAGCCAACCAACTCTTCGGACACCATTGCCCACGCCCTGCAGCGCCTACTTATTGTTCAGGTGCAAGGAGTGGACAATGATCATGACTGCCTGGATGCTGTCATTCTCGACTGTTCCATTCGACCTGACCTCATGAGCACACCTATTCCTGGGGTTAGAAACCTCTATGTTGATGGCTCGTGCTCAAAACCACAAGATGGTTTATACCTCACAGGTTATGCTGTCTGTGAACTGCCAGACAAAGTGATTCAAGCTGCAGCTGTGCCTTTTTCCTCAGCCCAAGCAGCTGAGGTCATTGCCTTGACCAGAGCTTGTCACATTGCTGCTGATCAGGATGTTAACATTTACACTGACAGTAGATACGCCTTTGGTATTGCCCATGATTTTGGACAAATTTGGGCTACCCGTGGGTTTGTGGCCGCAGACAGCAAACGCATATCTCACAGCTCATTGGTTATGGATCTCATACAGGCCTGCCGTTTGCCTAGATCACTAGCCATTATTAAAACGAAAGCCCTTTCTACATTTGACACCCCTGAGGCCAAGGGAAATAACATGGCTGACACAGCAGCCAAAGCAGCTGCTCAATTTGGGAGGATGCCAAGTTGGCTGAATATCTCTCAGGTTTCCACTTCCTCATCTGTGCTGACTAGTGTTGTGCTCCCACCTATTGACATTGTGGCCATTAAAGCTACAGCCTCAGTGGCAGACAAAACTTATTGGGAAGAACTCGATGCTCGTCCTGATTCCTCAGGAAATTTGCTGGATGCCAATGGCCGTGTGTGCATTCCTTCTACTTGTGCACCTTTTCTTGTCCGCGAGTTTCACGGTGTTACACATTGCGGCCGAAGAGGGGTACTGGACACAATGTCTTCTTTTCTGTGTATACTTAACTTATCACATCATGTTAACAGCAAATTAGACAGATGTTTAGTTTGTGCTCAAAATCATGTGACTAAACCACAGGCTAAACACCAACAGCTGCAAATGCCAGAAGGCCCATTCCAGCAATGGCAGGTAGATTTTACTCACCTTCCTAAGAGGGGACCACATAAATATCTTTTGGTGTTTGTAGATAGGTTTTCAAAATGGGTTGAAGTGTTCCCCTGTGCGAAGGAAGATGCAAAAACTGTGATTTTATATCTGACAAAAGACATTATTCGCGGATATGGTATACCATGTGGCATTGACTCTGACAAAGGCACTGCTTTCACAGCAAAGGTGATTCAAGGCCTTGCTAAAGAATTAGGCATTACATGGCACTTGCACATACCATACCACCCACAGTCATCAGGTGTAGTAGAGAGAACTGACAGAACAATCAAAGACAAATTGAGAAAAGCCATGCAGAGCATGGGACGCTCTGACTGCCTGCATTAATCCCAGTGGTACTGGCGGACATGAGAATGTCCCCTCACAAGGGACTCCAGGGGCTGTCACCCTATGAAACAGTAATGGGTAGACCCTTTCCAGCCCCCTGGAGAAAGGGAGGGCATGCACTGGGTGATGGCTCGTGTGATGTTCATATTAGCGAGTATATGCAACAACTGATTGGGGTTTTGAACCAATACTGGGCTAAATTACATTCCTGTGCAGCACCAATGCCAGGGAATAAAACACACCCCTTCAAGGTTGGGGATAAAGTATTAATTAAACAATTTGCTAAGATGGGTGAGGGTCTTTCTGATACCAAATATAGTGCACCCGCTGAAGTTGTTGTAGTCACTCGAACTGCTGTCTTAACTTCCTCTTTCCCACAGTGGATTCATGCAACCAGACTGAAGGAGGCTCCATCTACTGTTTAAAGTTTGTTGACATATATGTGTATATACAGTCATAATCTGTCTTGAGATTCTCCTTTCTTTCCAGGGGGGCGCCCCACACCCAACATGATTGAAGTGCTGGCCAGCCATCTAATTCTAACAACGTCTGGAGGATAAAACTGTATGGTTGCTATCTGATAGCAGAGGAGCTGAACACGCAGCGCTGTTTATCAAATAGAAACTGTCAGTTCACACCATGAGCTGAGAAGTGTGTCTGGACTTATCACCCTATGCTTGGTGGTGTTGATTTCACTGCCTGCCTTACGTCATCAGCTCAGGCGATGGAGTGAGTATAGATATTTCGATTGGGAGGAAGAACCAGGAGAGGATCCTATTGGAGTAAACCTGTGGTATAAATATGTGAAGGTTTTGGTAAAATCATACAATGTGTCGAATTGTTATGTTTGTTAAGTGATGCCTCACTCAATCAAACAGAACACCCTATATGGTAAACCAATGAATAAAACTCAGGCTAAGTGTTATGCAAGCTTTGCTGGATGTGGTTATCAGGATCCCCAAATTCAAAATAAATGATTCTGACATTGATAGGATAGGTCAACTGTGAGCAGATATGGCACAGTGGCGAGGGAGCGCCCGTAGGTATGTCAGGCTCCTCTAATGGCACCTATGTTGTCCAAGGTGGATGGTGGTTATGTGGGCGAACAGCCTACATGTCGCTACCCGCAAACTGGATTGGTCAATGTGCCCCAAAACATGTTACTGATCACACGTTCATCATGGCCACTGTACCAGGCGCTGGATCAAGGAGAAGATGACGAAGTGTGCCCACTTTTGTGCCCCATGACCCCATATGGGGTGAGGACTATGGTCCACGAGTAACAAGGTCACATTGTCCTTGTTTCCTCAGATAGGTGTGGGAAAGGTTATGCTGAGGCTTGAAACATTGGATTACAGGTTGGGATTATTCATTAATGCATCTCAAGGTATAGATAAGGCCCAAAATTAAGAGATCTCTAACATTAGGACTATGGTAAAGCAAAATAGGATGGCACTCGACCTTTTGACTGCCTCTGGTGGAGGTATGTGCGTTTTGCTGAACACGACATGTTGCACTTATATATCAGATGACATCAATAGTGATGCTATGAGAGATGCCTTAGGTACCCTGACTAAATTGAAAAATGCTATGACAACTGACTATCGCCCCGATCATAACGGTGGATGGAATATTTTCCACAATCTTTTTGGCTGGGTGACGCCTTTTATATCGATGATGATTCCTATTATTGTTGTTGTATTACTGATTTGCTGTTGCGGCCCATGTCTTGTACAATGTATAATGAATTGTGTTTATGCTACCATTGAGAGTATGACTAGTCGCGGGTATGAGCGACTTCCTATGCTTTAGGCTTTTTAGAGTCTAAAAGAGGGGATTGAAGGATTTGATTTGATTTGAGTTATAAACAGATTATCTTAACTGATTATCTGATTATAAACTACTATATTTTACTAAACTGTCACAGCTGTTAAAAACAATATATTGCTTACTATAAATTACTACAGTATTTAATGTGGGAAATCATTAATGAAAAAGTTATTAGAAAATTAAGCAAATACACACTATTAAATCGCTTGAGTAAAATATTAATATAGTGTTATACATTTATTACATGTAAAAGATTTTTATTACATATAAAATGTATTATTGCCTAAATCAACTTGCTATTATTTCCTTCATTATAAATGAATCCTTTATATAAATGAAACCTGTCCAATTTAGATCTTTCAGCAAGGCCAGGAAATGAGTATCTGTCAGACAATAATGACTGATCATCCATGATGATTGATAGAAAACTGTTCAGTCTATTATAATTGAATGGCGATCGGAAACGTTCCCCCCATTCGCCCGTCTCAATCGTAATATTTGTAAAATAAAGTAAACACTATTGTTTATTATGTACAATATTTATTAACCATATATATCAAAATATATCAATGATGATGTCAAAGAAGACGTTAATACCATTAACATCCGCCGTAACCATATATGGTTTGCCTAGATTGTGTGTGCCAGATTGTGTGTGCCTTAAACGTGTATGGTTCTGCGGGCCTGCAGCTGGATATTATTGGGCGAGATGAGCGAAAGTATGACGCCCCCGTGCAGCGATTGGATGGCTGGATTCACAATCTGCTTTTTTCATTGGTTGCAGACAGTAGACAATATCTACAGTCACCGTAAACTTTGCACGACTGTAGATAGAACCTCTGCTTGTAAAATACGCTTTAGAATGATTCGTTTAAGCAAATTTTATGAAAGCGATCATGCGTGTTGATCTGAAGAGTGTCGCTCTCGCTCACCGAAAACCAGGCTGAATG
The DNA here is from genome assembly GCF_903798145.1 of Danio aesculapii. NCBI lineage: Eukaryota > Metazoa > Chordata > Actinopteri > Cypriniformes > Danionidae > Danio > Danio aesculapii. Next base: position 28,929,955 of record NC_079458.1, read on the forward strand.
CGCTGTACTAAGCGCGTTCACTAAGCAACTAGTCTCTATTTCAGAGGTCACCATAGTCTCTATTTCAGAGGAATGAACTGCCAACTGTTCTGTATGTTTTACGCTGTAAATGCCCTGCCAGCCACAACCCAGTACTGGGAAACACCCATACCCACTCACATTCACACACACTGATGCACTACATCCAATTTAGTTCATCAATTCCCCTATAGCGCATGTGTCTCTTGAACCAGTGACCTTCTTGCTGTGAGGCGACAGTGCTAACCACTGAGCCACCATGCTGTCCTGAAATTAATATATTTACTCAAAAGATTTCTTAAATGATCTTAGCATATCACTTCTGTTGTATCTTTACATTGTACAGTTACATTTAGAATAGATTTTTTTCATTTATTTATAATAGAATAATTGTATAATAGTAATTATACTCTAATTTGTAAAAATATATTAAAAAGTATTTTTTTAAATAATATATTTATCATTTAACATATTTATAAATAAACCAGGTGTGGCTTTGTTGTGGGGGTGTGGCTTGTGGATATAGGCAGGGCTTAACTTCTCACTCCAAGCTAAAGCCAAAAGTTGGCAGCCCTGATTTGCATGCAAATTATTATTTTTCTTCTGCTATTCAAAACCCCTTTGTTTCCTTTTTATAGTTTAATCTTTTAGTTCTTTAAAGCTGGAGAAACGGTCTTTACCGTTACAAGCAGGTCCTGGTCGAGAAAACACAATTTTTAAAAATCTTGTTTTTTAATTTTATGTAGGTCACGACCACACAAGGAAGACAAAGGAGGTTAAGTCCTTTAAAATGACCTTATTTATTTAAAGAAGTAAGCTCAGTTCTTCGGTAACACCAGCCCACACATATAAACACTTCCCTTGAACGAGCAGATGGTGTGACAATATAACCTTAAATTGCTCATAGTGGCCACTATTTGTGTTTTTTTTTTTTCTCCAAGCCCAGCATGCTCGGTGTCACCTGTCTGCTCCTTTCCTTTCTTAATCAACGATGAATCAGACGGGAGGTTTTGAATACCAAAAAATAGACTTTATTAACATGATAAAAAAGAGATGTCTGAAAACATCCCTTCAACACAACCTGAAATCTCCCATAGACAATTTGAAGAGTTTGTTTGCTTATGTCCTGCTTTATACATGCAGGTTCACCTTCTCGTGTATTTGCTCTGTGTATTTTCACACATATATCATGTTTTCCGCTGTGTCTTATAAAGTCTAAAATTTAAAAATCGAAATTTAAGGCCTTAAAAAGTCTTAAATTCATTCACTGTTCTAGGTTTTCACTGTTTCTATTTTTGCACAGGTCTTATTTTTCCAATGTCCATGTAACGCTACATCTAATGCTTATTTTAATTTTTTTGTTGTTGCTAGGTTTTCGTGGTGTTGTAGTTCTTTATTTCACTAGTCCAATTGTAATTTGCGGCATTACAACTACAAATGAGGTCAAAATGCAATAGCCACTCAGCTTTGTGTTATTGACTCTGTGTGCGCGGCGAATGTGACGTCAGCGATGTGTTTGCAGAGGTTCGCTGTGGATGCACGCCACATGAGCTCAGCTGGTGGAGTATGGTGTTATTTCACAGACAAATGTTGTAAGCGCAGTATTACAAGTCGGGTGCGCATTCATGTAATACGAGAGAGCGAATCTCTTTGCTCACGTGCTGGTTTCCTCTGTTCGTAGACAAAACTGCTCGCAGGCTCTCAAAACACGACTTCAGCATACTGTAGTATTAAGAATAGTGAACTGATGAAATGCAGTGTAGTTTTACTACAGTAAAGTGTTGTGAATTGTAGAATAATATACCCTATATTGTAAAAAAAACTACAGCACTGGGTAATTTGTTTATATTACACTTGTTGTGTTACCATAGCAACTATAGTATTACCACAATAGAGTAATTGAAGTACTTTACTATAGTACTGTTTAAAACACAGTAAATGGCAATATAAGTGTTCAGGGGCCCTGTGGAACAGCTTTTCCACAAAATGAAGAGGATGACAGGAAAAATGTCCTCCACAATCTCATCAGCAATGGAACACAGCAGAGACTATAGTTTACTTTATTAGTTACCATGATAAAATGAGATTGATAGTGAGATTTATTTAAAGAGTGAATAGTACAGTAGGCTATAATACCTTATCAAGTTTTTCCCTATTTTCTATCACAGTTACATTTCTGCTTGCATTAGTTATATTTAAATGTTTTTTTTTTTATTTATTAATATGGTGCACCTTTTGGATGTTTAATAAATGTTTTTAAAATAAAACAATTCTCTGTGTTTGAAACTGGAAATATCTCATCATATAACACACAGCCAAAATGTTATGGTTTATTAGATTAAAAATGTCATATGTAAGTCTATTTTAGTATTTTGGTTATTGGTAATAAATAGTGTACTATTATAAATCATATCAAAAAGCACGAAAGGAAGAGGGAACAGTGTACTGAGGGTGCGCAAGAAAATTTATGCATGAGCAGAGCATATTTGAGAGTGAGAATATTTGCGTGCGAGCAGCGTATTATATTTGAGAGCTCGCACGCAGTTTTGTCCACAAACAGAGGAAATCGGTGCACGAGCAGAGATTTGCTCGCTCATATTACATGAATGCACTCTTGACTTGTAATACTGCGCCCACGACATTTGTCAGTGAAATAACGCCATAGCGGAGCCAATGGAATTTTTTGAGACTCGGGTGAACAGTTTTTCATTTGATTTTCCGCATTTGATTTGAGTTGAATATGAAACACTTTGAAGATATTTTGTCTGAAACAGGTACGTCTGTACAGACAACCTTTATGATCCGTCCATGCGTGATCATAGGGAGAACCAGATGACCAATAATTCTTGGCTAGAAATTGCAACAGCATTGGGAATGGAGAAACGTTTTTGTAAAAGTTTGGAAAAACCTGAGGCATAAGTTAGTAAAAAAAAAAAAAAAAGAGGCCTCCCAAAAAATCTTGAATGATGTTAAAGATATGACCTAGTTCCGGAAACTTTCTGCTTCTCTTTTTATTTGTCTGATTTTACTGTCTATTTCTTTTGACCACTCTCTTTCATTTAAAATAATATCTCAATGGCGAACGCGTCAAGTATATAAGCCTTTTCCGTTTCGTGAGGTGTGCGATGTGGTGCCAGGCGAAAGTATAAATCTGCCTTAAGATGTTTGTTTGTTTGTTTTTTCTGTAGTTCATTGGTGCATCTAACCTGTCTTTAGTACTGTTCAATTTGAATACATTTATGTTACCACTAATTTTGTGATCTAGCATTTTCTCTTTATGTGTATGTGTGTTTTTGATATTGCGATATAGGTCTTAAATTGAATACTTAATGTTCCTAAAAGGATCTTAAAAAGTCTTAAATGAAATTATGATATCTGCAGAATGTTACGGTTACTAAAGTAACACTTCGTTCCCCGAGGGGGGGGGGGCGGAAATGCTATGTGGAAACTTCCACTATGGAGATTTCGTCAGAAACCAATCATCTGAAAGAGTATAAACCGGGCCAATGAAATGCCAATGAGTTGGCAGCGTCAGCGTGCACAGCTGGCATCAATGACAATCAGTCATACTATAAAGACGCAGCTAGTGCAATGCTCGACATCCTTTTCTAGCTGAAGAGACTTTCAGGCTCCACAGCTAAGGGACAATCCTTGTGGCAAAGAAACATAGCATTTCTGTTCCCCCCCTCGGGGAACGAAGGGTTCAAGAACAGCTATATTTTTTGAGGAGTCGCAATGACCCAGTAAAATAGGTTTTAATACGACACGTTCAGTCCCGATAAGGAGGAAGCTGCGGAGATCACATGCTACCCAGAGGGGAGACCTGGTGACAACCTGTTGACTAGCCCAGACATGGGGAGTCCATGCATAAGTATGGTTAGCAGGGTAGGAAGACACTGTGGCTGAGTGAGCGTATGGGATTGCCAGCGGGGATCACACATAGCAGGGCTGACCAGCGGGCATGCCAACAACGTAACGGGCCAACACTTGACTCCTCCGCTGAGTCAGATGCTGGGGGCCCCGGAGGAACTCTGCAGGGTTCTCCAAATGGGGAACTGGACTGACAAAGCTGAAAAAGCGCACGAATCTCTGGGTTAGGGAGAATGTTGCAGCAAGCGTGTTTCAACACCTCAACCGAATTGTTTCCTCAATCACCAAGGGTTACCTAATATCCTTGAGGAAACCGGCTCCACTCGCAGATTGTAAAACCTTGCAAATGTATTGGGTGTCACCCAACCCGCAGCTCTACAAATGTCCGTCAGAGAGGCGTCTGTCAGGAGGAAGCAACGCTTCGAGTGGAGTGCGCTCTCACCCCCGGGGAACATGGCTCACTCTGCCTCTGATAAGCGAGGGAGATGGCATCCACTATCTAGTGGGCCAACCTCTGTTTAGATACGGCACTTCCCTTCTGCTGACCACCGTAACAGACAAAGAGCTGATCAGAGGATCTATAGCTCTGAGTGCAGTCCACATATATTCGCACATAGCCGGGCCAGCGTCTTCAGCCGACTTCAGCCGTGTATAACTCCTGAGGAGCAGACGGCGAGTGAGCTGAGTCTTGCCGCCGGAGCGTATACCTACAGTTGATGTACGCTACCGCCGCCATGCTGTCCGTCCTGACCAGCACGTGTTGCCCCAGGAGCCTCTGAAAAGATTTTTCCTGTCAAACTCTCTCAGACAGTTCAGCATTAGCTCGGCGCGTTCTCGTGAGAGGCACGCCTTCATGGTGATCGAGTCCAGCTCCAACCCGAAAAAGGAGATGCTCTGCTCGGGGGCGAGCTTGCTCTTTTCTTGGTTGACCTGAAACCCCAACAGGTGGAGGTGCCGGAGCAACTTGTCTCTGTGCATAATCAATTGCTCCCGAGAGTGGGCTAAAATCAGCCAGTCATCGAGATAATTGAGCATGCGGATGCCCGCGAGCCGAAGGGGCACAAGGGCACCCTCCGCAAGCTTGGTGAAAACCCGCTGAGACAGAGAAAGCCGAAGGGGAGGACCTGTACTGCCATGCTCGACCTTTGAACACAAACCGCAGGGACTGCCAGTGGCGTGGATGTATGGAGACATGGAAATACGCGTTTTTTAGATCTATTGCTGCCCACCAATCTCAAGGACGAACGCATCGGGTGACGCGCTTCTGCGTAAGCATTCTGAGGCGCAGCCTGTGAAGGCAGCGGTTCAAAATGCGCAGATCTAGGATTGACCATAGGCCACCGCTCTTTTGGGGCACAATGAAGAACAGGCTGTAAAACCCGCCCTCCATCTCGGCTGGAGGGACCGGCTCAACTGCATCCTTCGCCAGGAGGACAGCAATCTCCTTTCGCAAGACAGGGGCGGATGCAGGGCTGACCCTGGTGAAATACATGCCCGTAAACCTGTGAGGCTGTTTCGCAAACTGTATCGCATAGCTGAGTCTAATCGTATGGATGAGCCATTGCGATGGGCTGGCCCACCCGCACGATTGCTGATGTGCCAGCGTGGAGTGAGTGGGCTCGCCCGGGGAGCACTGGGGTCCCACAGGAGAGCAGGAGAAGAGAGGCTTGCTCTTGTCTTGCACCCAAACTCCAGAAGAGGGGCTTGGAGTAGGAGACAAAGGAGACCATTCTCTCGCTCTCCGTGAGCCATTGGCGAAAAGTACGGATCCTGCGAACTGGAAGGCATAGCGTCCCAGACTGGCAGTGTTCGGCTGTCACATCCGGATAAGGGGAAAATTGCTCTTTCATTAAGGATTTGATGCCGTTTTTATTTATTTTTTATACAATCCCGCCAATAGAGATATCGCTTATCGCCTCCAATTGCTCCATCACCGAATTCACCAACGGTGTCGCCGAACAGGCCAGCCTGGGATATGCGTGAGTTAAGAAAGCGAACTTTGTCAACATCACGCATATCACCAGGTTTAGCCCGAGGTGGTGTTCCTGGACCACGAATGTGACCATCGTCCTTCCCAGGGCACACACAGCCGACTTTTTTTTTTCTTTTTTTTCAGAACATAGTCGGTTGCGGTGCGGAGCTCATGCTCAGTCCTGGGTCGGAACCATCCTAGTGCAGCTGGGTCAGCGCCTGTGCTTGGTAGTGCTGGTAGGTGGCCATAGCATGCATGGTGAGGGTGAAGGCGCAAGCAGCACACTGCGTGAGCCTACTGTGTCCATCCAGGAAGAAGGGGATGGGGAGGCTTAGAAGGTCTCGCCTTCATCCTCCACATCACACCCCTCTAATCGGTCCGGCCGCGGGGCTGGGGGATAAACCATTTCCAGAGCCACAGCCGAAGCAGCCTGGGGAAGCACAGCCACAAAGTTTGCTTCTAGATTCGACGCTGCGCTCATCATCCCGGAGGGAGAGAGCGGGTTTGAATCCTTATCAGACCATGACAGCCCAACCTCCAAGGATGGAAACGCACACAGACCGGGCAGAAAAAAAGTGCCCTCAAGATTGCGTGAGCTTACTGCGCACATCCGGGAAGAAGGGGATGGGAGGCTTTGAAGCTTTTGTCTCCTTATATCCTCCGCATAACACCCATCTAGTCGGTCCGGCCGCAGGGCTGGGGGATAAATCATCACCAGGCCCACGGCCGAAGCAGCCCGAGAAAGCGCGGCCATCATGTCTGCTTTTTAGATGTCAACGCTGTGCTCTCCACCCTGGAGGGAGGGAGCGTGCGGGTTCGCATCCTCATCAGATGACAACCCATCCTCCGATGCAGCAATGGACGTCTAATACTCTGTGTTATCAAGTGAGAGCGACCATCCAAAGACGGAGCACCTCTCTTCACCTGAAGCTTGGATGGAGCGCGTGGAGGAGCGAGAGGTCTGCAGCTCGAAGGCGGCGGATTTATTCTCACTGTAACCCTCAGATCTGCCCGAGTGCCAACCGCAGTGCGGGTGACAAGTGGGGTGGGTCGCTCTTTTGCAAGACCGAGCCGCGATGTTAACTGCACAATAGACATGACATCACATTATCATACTGGACCCCCAGACATGAAACGCTGTGCTTGTGCCCATCATCCGGGGACAGGAAACCACTACATCCAGAAACGCAAGGTCGAGTGACGTCTTGAAAAAGATGTGCTTCACAACCGTGTTGCTCTTTTAGTAAAGCTTTTTTCCTATATACAAACCGCTCTTGGAGGACCAGACCCAAAGGACCCCAGGCAAGGGAGAAAAACCCAGCTCGACCATCTGCCACTGCGTATATGCGCTCTGGACCGGGAGAAGCTGCTTCTCAATCTCTCTCTGTAGACACAGGTTGGAGATACCCTCAAAGACTCTCTCAGAAGCTTTGTGAAAGGCTCTGAAAGCGAAAAGGATGTCGAGCATTGCACTAGCTGCGTCTCTATAGCATGACTGATTGTCATTGACGCCAGCTGTGCACGCTGATGCTGCCAACCCATTGGCATTTCATTGGCCCATTTTTATACTCTTTCAGATGATTGGTTTCTGACAAAATCCCCATAGTGGAAGTTTCCACATAGCATTGGAGTTCCCCATCCGAAGGGGAAACCCTGATATATTGTCCTGTGACATTTTTTTTGTTATTTTTTGTATGTTTGCTTTTAGAGAATACAAACTGCTTCACAGAATAAAAAATCTTTGTCAGGACAAGCAGTCCAATAGCAGTACATTTATAAGTTACTGATCCTGATTGCATTTTCAAACTTGTTATTGTGCTATACGAATGTTCATTATTATAGAACACTTGAAAGTTGTTTGGGATACTTCACGTTCAAAGTAATTCCTTAATAACACTGGATTTTCTTACTGTAAGTGTACAAAATCACTTAGGTTTGGGGTTATAGATGCCACATATGCATTAGCTTCCACTGTTATGCTGTTGATACACAACTTTATATCTCCTCTCAACCTGATAACTTGTATAAATTTACGAAATTGACAGATTGTATAGCTGATATAAAAATTTGGATGACTAATAACTTCTTATTACTAAATTCAGATAAAACTGAGGTCTTGCTCATTGGACCCAAAAACCTCACACGCAAAAACATAGAACACTGTCTAACCCTTGATGGGTTCTTAGTTCAGTCCAGTCAAAAAATTAGGGGTGATTTTTGATAGTAACCTGTCATATGAAGGCCAGATTTCAAGCATCTGTAAAACTGCATTTTTTTTCTCTTAGAATGTTGCCAAATTTCGACACATACTATCAATGTCTGATGCGGAAAAGCTTATTCATGCTTTCATTACCTCTTGATTAAATTATTATAATGTGTTACTAGGTGGTTGTCCTGCTGGCCTGATTAACAAACTTCAGTTAGTTAATTTACATTTACATTTAGTCATTTAACAGACGCTTTTATCCAAAGCGACTTACAAATGAGGACAAGGAAGCAATTTACACAACTATAAGAGCAGCAGTGAACAAGTGCTATAGACAAGTTTCAGGTGTGTAAAGTCTAAGAAGCAAAGCATTAGTAAAGTGTTTTTTTTTTTGAGAGAGAGAGAGTACAGTTAGTGGTATAGCCAGAGAGGCAGTTAAGATTAGGAAGGAAAGTTGCGACTAAACAGTTGAGTTTTTAGTTGTTTCTTGAAGACAGCAAGTGACTCTGCTGTTCTGATGTAGATAGGGAGTTCATTCCACCAACTGGGCAGATTGAATGCAAGAGTTCGGGAAAGTGATTTCTTCCCTCTTAGGGATGGAACATCGAGGCGACGTTCATTCACAGAACGCAAGTTTCTGGAGGGCACATAAATCTGCAGAAGTGAGAGCAGATACGAAGGAGCAAAGCCAGAGGTCGATTTGTAAGCAAACATCAGAGCTTTGAATTTGATGCGAGCAGCAACTGGCAGCCAGTGCAAACATCAAAGACCACCCGTGCTGCTGCGTTCTGAAGCAGCTGAAGAGGTTTGATAGAATTAGCTGGAAGCCCGGCTAGTAGTGAGTTGCAATAGTACAGTTTGGAGAGAACAAGAGCTTGAACAATAAGTTGAGCTGTATGTTCAAATAGGAAGGGTCGGACCTTTCTGATGTTATAGAGTGCGAATTTGCAAGATCGAGCAGTTCTAGAAATGTGGTCAGAGAAGTTTAGTTGGTCATCAATCGTTACTCCAAGGCTTTTTACCATTTTGGATGCAGTAATGGTTGCCCCATCCAACTGGATTGAAAAGTTATGGTGTAGAGTCGGGTTGACAGAAACTTCAAGCATTTCCGTTTTTGCGAGGTTAAGCTGAAGATGATGATCTTTCATCCAGTGTGAAATGTCTGACAGGCAGGCTGAAATGCGAGCTGGAAACGAGGGATCATCAGGATGAAAAGAGAGGTATAGCTGGGTATCATCAGCATAGCAGTGGTAGGAAAATCCATGTTTCTGGATGACTGTTCCTAAAGATGTCGTGTAGATGGAGAAGAGAAGTTGCCCAAGAACAGAGCCCTGAGGTACCCCAGTGTTTAGATGCTGTAGGTTGGACACCTCTCCCCTCCAAGACACCCTGAATGACCTGTCCGAGAGGTAAGAACTGAACCATTCAATAACAGTGCCTGCGACGCCCAGTGACTCAAGCGTAGATAGCAGGATCTGGTGGTTTACAGTGTCAAAAGCAGATGATAAATCCAGCAAGATAAGGACAGATGATTTAGAGTCTGATTTAGCCAGTCTGAGATCCTCCACGACCGAGAGCAGGGCAGTCTCAGTTGAGTGGCCTTTCTTAAAGCCAGATTGCTTGTTGTCCATGAGGTTGTTTTGAGTAAGAAAGTCCAGGACTTGATTGAACACTACTTTCTCCAAAATCTTGGCCATGAATGGAAGCAGGGATACCGGTCGGTAGTTTTCAAGTAGCGTTTGATCCAGGTTGGGATTCTTTAGCAGTGGGGTTACCCTAGCCTGCTTAAATGAAGTAGGGAATAGACCAGAGTCAAGAGATGTGTTAATTATGTGAGTCAGTGTTGGTATGACTGCAGGAGAAATGGCTTGAAATAGATGAGAGGGAATGGGATCAAGCGGACAGGTGGTTGCATGGCTAGATAGCACGAGATTGGACACCTCAGACTCAGAAAAAGAGGTGAGTGTGTGTGGTGTTTGTGGTGTATCTTGCGTGTTTGTTGTAGGTGCAGCAAATTGATTTTTGCAGTTTTGGTGCAAAAGAATGTAGCAAAGTCGTCAGTAGTGAGTGTGCAGGATGTGGGTGGAGGAGGAGGATAGAGGAGGGAGGAAAATGTTTTAAAAAGTAAGCGAGGATTGGTGGCACTGTTGACTTTCTGACAGAAGTATGTCTGCTTTGCAGAAGTAACCTCAGCCGAGAAAGAAGACAGAAGAGTTTGGTATGTTATCAGCTGTTCAGAATTTTTAGTTTTTCGCCAAATTCTCTCAGCAGCCCGAAGTTTTGAGCGATTCTCACGGAGAACATCAGAGAGCCAGGGTGCAGGAGGACTGGCACGGGCTGGCCTGGATGTAAGAGGACATAGTCTGTCTAGACATGATGCTAGCGTGGAGCAGAGTGTATCAATGGCACTGTTCGTATCAAGTGCAGAGAGTTTGCAAGATGGAGGAAGAGAGTTTGAAACAATGGTGGATAGTCTATTGGGTGAGAGAGAGCGTAGGTTTCTGCGAAAGGCAACTAGAGTTGGAGTGTGTGGCGACTCAGGAGTAATGTGAATGTTGAGAGAGAGAAGGAAATGATCCGTTGTTTGTAGTGGATTTACTAGTGTTTGATCAGCGAAGCAATGTCGAGTGTAAATAAGGTCGAGTGTAAATAAGGTCTAGCTGATAACCTGATTTGTGAGTAGCAGAAGTAGGTGCTCTTTTAAGGTCAAAAGAGGCAAGCAGAGTCTGGAAGTCAGCAGCTTGAGGTCTTTCAATGTGAATGTTGAAGTCACCTAGCACCAACAAGGGAGTGTCATAATCAGAAAAGATGAGAGAAGAACATCCAGTTCATCTAAGAAGTGACCTAATGTACCCGGTGGGCAGTAGATGACAACCACATTTATGTAGAAGGGGTGGATAATGGTGACGGTCTCTGAGTGAATTTCCATTCTTTGGAAATCAGTAGTCTAGTCCCACCCCCTCTCCCTGTCTGACGAGGAGTGTGGGAAAGAGAGAAATTAGTAGAAAGAGCTGCATGCGTAGCAGTGTCCTCCGGTCTCAACCAGGTCTCAGTTAGAGCCAGAATGAGTGGCTATGGAGGTAATAAAATCTGCCTTGTTAACAGCAGATTGACAATTCCAGAGGCTAACGGAGAGAGAGAGAGTTGTGAAATAGAAGATACATAAATTGATCCAAGGTTATGAGGGTTGCGCCTGCAGCGTACCTCCCGTGCTTTGCGAGTGTTAGTAACAACAGGAATTAGTAAACACATAATAAAAGTGCAAGGAAAACAATAATGAGTGCAGAGATAAAGTAAAATAATAAAGTAAAAGTACTCAAGTGCTTTGTCGGTGTCTTTGCTCGGTGGAGTCGCACAGGTAGAGTCGATAGTCTTTACTCTCGTCGGTCTTCACACGAGGCGGGCTTCACACGAGACTGCTGCGACCACTGCCACGGTGAGACTAGCTGCCTATATACACCCCTGAGCGCTTTGCTGATTGAGCTCAGCTGGGCACGCCTCAAGAGTAAAAACACCCGAAACTTACAGTAAGACACTCTTACAGTAACCAAGGAAACAGTGGCTAAACTTTCTAGTACTAAACACAGATAGCTGAAAACAATTTTAAATGTCCTACAACCATACACAACCAGCTGAAAACAAGTCTAAGTGTTCTCTAACCAAACACAACAACTGAAAACAGGTCTAAATGTACTTACACGGTGTTGCTCTCGATGCTAAAGTGCTTCTCCTGCTAGCTAAACCTACTGTGCTCAAATATATAGTCTTTACCTGCCGTTTGGACACGCCTCCAAAGTAAAAAACACCCGAAACTGTAGCAGCGGGGCGCGAAAACGTCCGGCTCGACACACAAGCTCTTACAGTAACCAGGGAAACAGTGGCTAAACTTTCTAGTACTAAACACAGATAGCTGAAAACAATTTTAAATGTCCTACAACCATACACAACCAGCTGAAAACAAGTCTAAGTGTTCTCTAACCAAACACAGCAACTGAAAACAGGTCTAAATGTACTTACACGGTGTTGCTCTCAATGCTAAAGTGCTTCTCCGATGCTAAACCCGATGCTAAAGTGCTCCTAGTTCAAAATGCATATGCTAGAGTGCTTTTTATTTTTATTAACAACCTACAAAGCCCTGAACGGCTTAGCTCCCCAGAATTTGAAGGAGCTCCTGCTGTATTATAGCCCCTAACGTCCACTACGCCCAGTTAATTCTGGACAACTGATTATTTCCAGAATATCAAAATCTACTGTAGGCGGTAGATCTTTCTCATATCTGGCTAGATTAAAGACAAATCTCTTTGCATTAGCATACACATAAAACACAGATGCTGTTGAAATCCAAATCCTCTAAAGCAGGGGTCTCAAACGCAATTTACCTGGGGGCCGCCGGAGGCAGAGCCTGGGTGAGGCTGGGTCGCATCAGGTTTTCCACAAGATATTAATTATATTATTAATTATACATTTTTAATTTGTTTATTTTTTCATCTTATTTTTTGTTAATTTTTTTTTAATGAATAGATTTGAGAAGATTGGAATTTTTTAACACAAAATAAAATGAAAAGTAATAAAATTTAAAATTAATAAGAAATTAAATCAATTAGTAATAAATAGTAATAATAATAATAATTATTATTATTATTAGATTTACTGTTATCCGCCGTGCTGTTGTTACAGGAAAAAGCCACGCTGTGTTGTTGTTATTTGTTTTAACTACTTTTACATCATATAGAAATAAATGTAATGTTTATTGTGTGAGGCAAAGCAAATACAATGCTGGTAGAGCGATGCAAAGGACCCACAAATAATGGTGCGACCCTCTAATTGGTCCAGGTTACAGGGGACTTTTATTGTTGATGAACAGGTGTCGATGTGTGACTGCAGACGACTACATTAGGCTGCATTGAGTTCTTACTTTTCTTTAATCCCACCTCATACGCATCACTTTGATTTCTTTTCTGCTCACTGTGCACAAAATAATAACCACCAACCAATGAGAGAGATTGTAAACGCAGTAAAAATGATTAGTTGAAAATATTGTTCTGGACCAATAGTTAAACATGAATTTTGCTTTAACTAGCACATGACTACCGTCATGCGTGCGCATGCACAAAATCCACATAGCATTCGCTGCACTCATTCTCTCTCTCTCTCTCATTCTCTCTCTCTCTCTTTCTTTCTCTTTTTCTCTCATTTCCGGTGTGAGTGTTTGGGCACGAGAGGATGGGTGTGTGGGGGTGTGAGTGAGCAATCTGCTTCTATTTCCTTTCTTGTTTTCTTGCTGCTTGTTTCTAGCTGCTTAATTTGTTTGGCACCCTGTTTTCGACTTGTTGAGCCGTGTGCTGCTGCTCATTGCGAGGGCAGTATGACGGCTCCACGATCACAGGGGCTGAACAGTCTAACGCAGCATCATGGGGTGAAGGTGGCGTCCGCAGTGAGTGTTGAGGATTGTTGTTTGGCGATAGGTGTCGTGGGGCATAAGCATATAATGTCTGACTCGCGAATGAACAATGTCAAAGTTGTTTTCCTGAGTACGGTTGAGAAAGCTAATGAATTAGTGAAATCTGGCATTGTGGTGGAAAATCTTTTCACACCTGTACTTCGGCTATCCTTACCATCTAGAAAAGTTTTGTTATCAAATGTCCTGCCATTTGTTACTGATGATACTCTAGTAAGAATAATGTCTCGCTACGGTAAAGTGGTGTCACCTACAAAGATGATACTGATTGGTCCCCGCTATTGAAACATGTTGTTTCTTTCAGACGCTTTCTTTTTAAAGGAAGATGAAGAACTGGATGTGTCTTTACACCTTAAAGTTGAGGATTGCGATTACGTGATTTATGTCACTACGGAAAAAATGAAGTGTTTCAACTGCGGGGAAATTGGACATTTAATGCGCGCATGCCTAAAGATAAATGAAAAAAGATCTGAGAATGATAACGGTAGTGTTGGTGTGTCAGCTGAGGCTGGCACATCAAGTGATGCGACGTCGGTAACTGAAGTTAAGAAAGATGAAGTTTGGCATTCCGAGAATGAAAATGAGGTTGCTCTAGTGGATAATTTCAAAATTACGGTGGAAAAAAGCTCTTCTGATACTCCTCTCTGAAATCCTGATACACAATGCCATGACAAACAAAAAGACAACGTCAAATCTAATGTTTTACTGTCTTATGTGCGCTGGAGTGATTTTGAAATGGAAACAGAACAAAGTCATTTTAAAGTTCCTTCGAAAAGGAAAAAAGCAGATTTTTTTCAATCTAGTAAAACCAAAAAAACTGAAGTGTACGATATTTGTTGTAATGATGGGATGGAAAGTGAGTCTTCTAGCTCAAGCATCTGCTCGTCTCAGAATGACTGCTCCATTCGAGGGGTGGAAGTTTCTGATTATTTTCCTAACACAAAACAGTTTTTGAAAAAACTGAACTATATACATCAGAAGGCTTGTTTACTGGCAAAGACTGATTTCGCTTAAAGAAGTTTGTGACAAAATTGCTGGCTGAGGACATAAATGAAGGAAATATTTATTCGTAAGACTATACGTTTGAAAAGGTGTTTGTTTTTCTCTTTTCCTTTAATTGTTGGTGAGCTTAATATTGCGACAATCAATGTTAATGGTTTAACTAAAACTAAAACCAAAAACAAAAAAAAAAAGTTGATGTTGCAGGAAACCCATAGCGACTTTAGAAATGCTGCTGAATGGGCAGCAGAATGGGATGGGGTCTCAGTTTTGAGCCTCAACAAATCCCTTAGTGGGGGAGTTGCAATTCTTTTTAATAAAAATTGTACTCTTCATGCGTATCAAGTGGAAAAAAATTTTAATGGGAGACTCTTAAAAGATAGGGCCACCTTTGATAAAGTTATTTTTAATTTCATTTGTGTGTATGTCCCTTCTTCAGCTTTGGTAAGGATGGTGTTTTTAAATACACTTTGTTCTGTAATACAAAATTGTTGTGTGGAAGAATACCTTTGTCTAGGTGGACATTTTAATTGCAAAATGTCTAAATTAGACAGGAATCATGCAGAACCCCATCTGCCTTCTCAAAAGTCGCTTAATTCAACTTGTTAAGGCACATGAGCTGTGTGACGTTTGGAGGCAATTAAATGGGATGCAAAAACAGAACACCTGGACTCATGTTAGAGATAATGTTATCTCCTTAGCTAGGCTGGACAGATTCTATGTTTTTAAACGTCAATGCAATGTTATAAGAAACATTACTAAAGAGACTGGTTAGTTATGAATGCCTTGGAGGCTGAAATTTAAAACAATCAGGAAATAGATGAACAATTTCGTGATCAAGGTGTTTTTGATCTGTTAGTCGACAAAAAAACTCAGTTAGCTGATTTGTTCGTTTTTAAAACAAAGGGAGCTCTGGTCAGATCAAGATTTCAGAGTATAAATCAAATGGATGCTCCTTCCAGGTTTTTTTTTTACCTAGAATTAAAGAATGGTCAGAGTAGGACCATCCATGCTTTATATGCTAAATCAGGGGGATTGTTGACAGACCAACTGAAATTTGCAGGAGAGCAACTAGTTTTTATCAAGAATTGTATAAAAATTATCTCAGAGTAAACTATGGGGTTGAAAATTATTTTTTCAGCGCTTTTCCGCAGGTGTCCAAGGAGGCTAATAAGGAAATGCTCTGAGTGAAGTCCTCCAAGAGATGGAGTCAGGGATCGATGGTCTACCAGTTGACTGGTATACAACCTTTTGGCCTGATCTAAGGGAAGATCTAATGGAGGTGCTGAATGAGAGTCTGGCTGAGCGCCGACTGCCTCTGAGCTGTCGTAGAGGGGTTTTAACCCTTCTGCCAAAAAAAGGTGACCTGGCTGATATTAAGTGTTGGAGACCCGTATCTCTAATCTGTAGCGATTATAAGCTGCTCTCCAAAGTCTTGGAAAATCGGTTGGCAGGGGTAATGAGCTCTGTCATCCATCCTGACCAGATTTACTGTGTGCCCGACAGATCAATTATTGATAATGTTTCACTTCCTTGTGATTTGTTTGAAGTCTCCAAGACACTAAATATAGATTGTGGTTTCATTTCTCTGGATCAAGAGAAAGCCTTCGATCGGTTAGAACACCACTATCTTTGGACAGTTTTAAGTGTTTTTGGCTTTTCTCAGATATTTATTGATTATGTTAAAGTTCTTTATAGTGGCGTTGAGAGTATTTTAAAAATTAATGGTGGTTTGTGTGCCCCTTTTAAAATTTGTAGAGGTATCAGACAAGGGTGTTCACTATCTGGTATACTTTATTCTTTTGCAATTGAACCCCTTTAAAAAAGAATAAGAACTGAATTGCATGGCATAGTTTTACCAAATTGTAAAAATAACCTCACATTGTCAGCTTATGCTGGTGTCCTTTTGGAATCTGTAGATTCAGTGTGTCTTAATTTTTTATCTTGTACTGGAAAAGTTTTGTATACGTTTTGTGTGATCAACTTTAATATGAAAATGTTGGACAAAAGGAATGACACTCCTTGGCGTGATTTTTAAAAACTTGATAGTGAAGTAAAACGTCAGTGGAGAGCCCTGTACAAACCTCCATTGATGAAAAATGTAGGTGATTTGCAATGGAGAATCCTTCATTGGGCTATTGCTGTAAACTCTTTCATTTTAATTTTAAATCCTGAAATTAGTCCACTATGTCCTTTTTGTAATGAAAGAGAAACCAATTTTTCATTTCTTTGTGAAATGTGTTGGTGTAACACGGAGAGTGACACAGTCAACTGAAGTTAGGATCCACTTGCAGGTTTATTCGAAGACAGGGAAGCAATGGTCAACACAGGTGCAAACAGATGTATAAAGGCAGTTCAGACTCATAGTCAAATGTATCAGGCGAGAGGTCGGAAGACAGGTGGCAGACAAGGAGAAAGGTAAACAAGGCAAAGATCAAAACACGGAGAAACAAGACTAAGGAAAATGCGTTGAATTGTCACTTACAGGGAAACAATACTCGGCAAGGGAAGTGAGTATGTGTGCTGCTTAAGTAGTGCGTGTAATCAGTCTTTGACAATCCTCAGGTGGCGCAAGTGTAATCAGTCAAAATGAGTAAGCATGTGTGAGTGAAGTGAAAAAGTTAAAGTGAAACTTTACACTGGACCTCAAGCACCTTCCTCCAGACTCCGGGACCCTGATTTCTAAAGAAAATGCTAAATGTACTTTCATCAGAGAGCATAAGTTTGGAGCGCTCAACATCAGTCCAGATTTTAGACCAGGCGAGATGCTTCTGATACTGTCTGTTATTCAAGAGAGGATTGACACAAGGAATGCGACAGCTGAAACCCATGTCTTGCATCAGAATCAGTTTTATTGCCAAACGTGCTTCACACACACAAGGAATTTCTTTTGGCTACAGAAGCTTCCAGTGTACATAAAGTGACAACACAAAATAAATAAATAATAAAAAATAAATAAAAAAAGATGATAAACATTAAACAGAGTAGGGGAATATTTATTCATAAGGTAGATAGTCTGAGGAAAGAAACTTTTCCTGTGTCTGGCTGTTTTTGTGCGGTAACAGTTCGAACAGGTAGTGTGCTGGGTGTGAAGCATCCAGAATTATTTTGCGAGCCCTTTTACTCACTCTGGAGGAGTACAGTTCTTGAAGTGTAGGAAGGGTAGTGCCAGTGATTCATTCAGCAGTCTGGACTATTCGCTGTAGTCTATGGAGGTCGGTTTTGGTAGCTGAGCTGAACCAGACGGTGATTGAGTAAAACTGTACGAGCAGCTCCTGTGGCAGGTTGAACTTCCTCAGCTGACAAAGGAAGTATAGTCTCTGCTGGGCTTTCTTCACAATAGAGTCTATGTGAATGTACCACTTCAGATCCTGAGAGATGGTGGTGCCCAGGAACCTGAATGACTCTACTGCTGCCACAGTTCTGTTCATGATGGTGAGTGGGGGGAGTGCAGTTTTTTTTTTTCCCTAAAGTCCACTATCATCTCCACTCAGCCTGATGAGCATGCCGGTGCACTTCCCACGCTTGTGCGTCTTGTAGCGTTTCCACAGTACAGCTGCTCCGCCGACAATAATGTTTTGCAAAATGCCAGAGAAGTCAAAATCAGGTTCTTGATTAGTTGGTATGCACTGCCGAATGTTCAGCAGCTCGTCCCTGGTGTAACTGATCATGTTTGATAAACATAAAACAAGACAAATTAACAAAAACAGTGCAAACACTGGAGAGCTCCACACTGGAGGCGGCCATGCGCAGCGCCATCTTGATCTTATGTATTATACATCTGCGCGTAGTGGTTCTTGAAGCACTGACTTCAGCTGCAATCCACTCTTTGTGAATCTCCCCCACATGTTTGAACGTTTTTGGTTTCACAATTCTCTCCAGGGTGCGGTTATCCCTATTACTTGTACCAACATCTTTTCCTTCACTTCGCCTCTCTATTAATGTGCTTGGACCAAGAGCTCTGTGAACAATCAGCCTCTTTTGCAATGATCTTTTGTGTTTTGCCCTCCTTGTGCAATGTGTCAATGGTCATCTTTTGGACAACTGTCAAATCAGCCATCTTCCCGTGATTGTGTAGCCTACAGAACTAGACTGAGAGACCATTTAAAGGCCTTTACAGGTGTTTTGGATTAATTAGCTGATCAGAGTGTGGCACCAGGTGTCTTCAATACTAAACCCTTTCACACACTTTTTATATTTCTCATTTTTAGCTGTCATCAAAATTAAAAGAAATAAACACTTGAAATATATCAGTCTGTGTGGAATGAATGTATACATTATACAAGTTTCACAGCTTGAATAGAATTAATGAAATAAATCAAATTTTGAAGATGTTCTACATATATGACCAACACCTGTAAATGTGTGTATGTTCTTTAATCTAATCTATAGTGTTTGCTGTGCAGTAAAATATTTTATTTTACATAGCACAACATACAACTATGCTAAATGTGGCGTTTTTGCCTTGCATAATAAAATTAATTCATGCTATAATATTGAATTTAATTTATCTTGAAATTAAAATATGTTCTCTAATCCCAGTACTGTTTAGTTCAATTTTACATTAATTTGTTCTTTAATATAATCTTTTTGTTTTACTTAAAAACAACAAATGTGAAAAAAATGGATTCGGCTTTCAAATAGTTAATTGATGGAAGAACAAAGATTTCTATGCTATATATTTGTGACATAGATACTTACATTTGCAAGTTAAAGTCAGCCATTTTCTACTTTCCACTACAATCATCGCACGAGTCCAATAACAGCACTGTGTACTTCATGGTGACACTTTTTTAGTTTTTATTATAATCCAATACACATGCTAGACATACCACAACTTTTATACGCAAGCATCAATTTGGTGTAAAGTAAAAAAAAAATCATAAAATTATATGCCTATTTAATTAAAAACTAACTGAATACTTCCTTTTGACAGCCTGAAAGTCGCTGCAGTTATTATAGAATTCAAAACCCTTTGGACATGATTGACAAAAATATTAATGTCAGATTTAAAATGAGACAACACATAACCAACCAAAATCTATTCATCAATTGTGTAAAATATGGGCATCCTCACAAGGCCAAACTGTCCTTACATTTCCTGTCCATGTCACGCCCATCCCCCAATACATGATAAAGTGAACACATAACCGACCAAACTTTATTCATCAAATGTGTTAAAATATGGGGATCTGACTTCCAGCGTAGGAGAGATAGAGTAGACACGCGTTTAGGCTCGGTCCTACACTTTTTCACTTCTCATTTACTTTAAACCCCACATTTTACTCTACATTTGCTTCCAAGTGGACAATATATTTACAGTACACAACTAAACTGCGAATCATGGCAACAAAACCAGCCAAATCGAGCAAAAATGAACAGAAAACGGAGGCGAACGGAGACGAGGGCAAGGAAGTTAGCATGTCGGCTATCGCAAAACTCCTAGAGGACCACCGAGCCGCTCTCTCAGCCGACTTTAGAAACACAGTTTCTGCACTCGAGGTAAAACTAGATAAAATCCAGTCTACCGTGACGGAGCATAATTCAAAAATCGCCACTCTTGAAACCTTCACAAATTCACTAGAGCAGTGTTTCCCAACCCTGTTCCTGGAGGCACACAAACAGTCCATATTTTGGTTGTCTCCCTTTTCTGACCCATTAACTTCAGGTGTTGGAGTCTCTTCTGATGTTATGATAAGTTGATTCAGGTGTGTTTGATTAGGGAGAGGTTGAAAATGTGTACTGTTGGTGTGCCTTCAGGAACAGGGTTGGGAAACACTGCACTAGAGGAACGCGCACAATCTCTCGAAGCGACTTGCACAATGCTAACGGAAAGTAATTCAAAATTACTCACCAAGGTCATAGATCTTGAATCCCGTAGCCGACGCAACAACATACGGATCGTTGGACTGCCTGAATCTATTGAAGTTCCTCGGCCAACCACCTTTTTTTCCGAGCTCCTTGTACCTGTTTGGTAACGGAGTTTTGAATTCTCCACCGGAGTGCGATAGAGCCCACCGGTCACTTTCTGAGAAACCAAAACCCGGCCAGAGACCCAGAACTGTCATCATTCGTCTACACAGGTTCCAAGAAAAGGAAAAGATTGTTTGCGAAGCTAGAGCAAAACGAGGGAAACTTTTCTATCGTGGCACACCAATTGCCGTTTTTGAGGATTATGCTCCAGAGGTAATGGAAGATCGCTCCAAATACAGAGAAGTGATGTCCGAGCTCTATAGGCTCGGACTTAGACCAGCCTTGCTGTTTCCAGCCAGATTAACGATTGTTACAAAGGCCAGAGAGAGAAAGAGACTTACATTGGTCACAGAAACCAAGGACTTTGTTGCATCTGCCGGTCTCGCGGAGGTCTGAGAAATATGTCATCCCTTACCCTGTTGTTCCTTGTTTATTGTTCAATTGTTCACATACTATATAAGGGGGATAACCTTGTTTACCCTGAGAGTGAGATGTTATGAGTCTGATAGTGTTAGAACGCATTAAGCTGTTGTGCTCTGGTGGTATGAATCGTATTGTTGGGGGAATTTCAACAAGGCCACATCTAAGAAGTATGTGTGTATGTGTTTTTTTTTCTCCTCTTCTCTCTCTTTCCCCAGTACAGAAAGCAGAACACCTTGCAATTTCAAGTTCCCTCAGCCTATACACCATGTTAAATGGCTACTGGCTCCTATAAGAAGGGTAAAGCTTTGCGCCTGATTTCCTGGAACACTAAAGGAATGAATAGTGCCATGAAGGTTGGTAAGGTAATGACGCAGCTACAATATCTAAAAGGAGACATCATATTCTTGCAAGAAAGACACTTAATAACAAAAGATACTCAGCGAATTAAAAGGCTTGGATGAGCCATATATTTCATTCTAAATTCTCTGCTAAAGCTAGAGGGGCAGAAAATGTAATTGAAGATGTTAATGGCCGCTATGTGATAGTATCTGGCTCCCTACTTAACCTGTCAGTAATTCTAGTATCTGTTTACGCTCCAAACTGGGATGATGAAAAGTTTTTTATTAACCTCTTTGCCAAAATTCCGAATAGAGATAAGTATGTAAGGTGTAATCCTTAGTATGTAAGGTGTGTATCCTTATTGGAGGAGTCTTTAACCTTGTACAGGATATAATGCTTGACAGGTCATCTACAAAGCAAATTAAATTATCTAATTCAGCGAAAGTATTAATTGACTACTTTTCAAATTTGGGCATATCAGACCCATGGAGATTATATAATCCCCAGAGTAAAGTTTTTTCTTTCTTCTCTTAACCTCACCAATCCTTTTCCCGAATTTACATTTTTTTCTGATTGACAACAAATTGTTGAATTTTGTTACCAATAGTAATTATCATCCGATAGTAATTTCAGATCACGCACCCACTACACTCGATATTGACTTTCTCTCTACAGTTGTTGCTCCACCCCTTTGGAAATTTAGCTCTCACCTATTAACAAATCAGGAATTTGAAAGCTTTCTGGCTGCTCAAATTAGCTACTACATTGAATTCAATGATAAACCTGGAGTCAATAGTGGATTTCTATGGGAAGCTCTAAAGGCCTACATTAGGGGCCAGGTTATTTCTTTTGTCTCACAAATACGAAAAGTAGAAAAGAATAAGTCAGCGCATTCCTGACAACCTTCGTAAAATTGATTAAGCTTATGCTATCTCTCCTTCCCCTGCACTTTATAAAAAACGTCTTTTATTACAGTCAGAATACTATTGCATGATGACACACGTTGTTGAGAGAAGATTACACCAATCCAAGCAATGCTTTTTTGAACATGGTGATAAAGCAGGCAAACTTTTAGCACAACAGGCCCGTGCTTCCAGTACCACTAGTCAAATACATAAAATCAAATCCCCTAATAGCAGTTTTACTACTAATCCAACTGAAATTAACAGTCTGTTTGTTGACTTCTATATCAACCTTTATTCATCTTAACATTTATCAGCGTTTTTATCAACTCCAAACCCTTCAGATGACTTGATATATCCCAAAATTGACATAGACATCCCTAAAAAGCTTGGCAACCCCATATCTCCGCAAGAAATCCATGATGCTATTAGGTTAATGCAAAACGGGAAGTCCCCAGGCCCGGATGGGTTTACAGTTGAATTCTACAAAGCATACTCTACTTTACTAATACCAGTATTAGTCAGGATGTACAATGATTCTTTTCAAACAGGCCAATTACCCGAAACCCTTTATACGGCTTCTATATCACTACTTTTAAAAAAAGATAAAGATCCCACAGCATGTGAAAATTATAGACCGATTTCTTTGCTAAACGTAAACTGTAAGATATTAGCTAAAATTCTCGCCCTTCGCATTCAAGAAGTAATGCCTCAAATTATTTCATTAGACCAAACAGGCTTTACCTTAGAAAGACATTCTTTTTTTAACACTCAAAGATTACTTAATATAATTTCTTCCCCCTCAAGCAGTACCCCTGAAATTGTACTATCATTAGATGCGAAGAAAGCTTTCGACCGCGTAGAGTGGAAATACCTCTTTTTTTGCGTTAGAAAAATTTGGATTAGATTCTAACCTAAGGAAGCAGATCTCACGTAACGTGTGTGAGAAATACTACAGGAAGTAAAAAAAATTGATTGGAACAACAAAGCCTGATTTGGGTGAGGGTAGGTCTTTTCAGCCAGCTTTTGAAACCAAAGTCCATTTGGGGCATGGTAGGTCATTGTAAGGTCCAGACGGCCGGTGGCGACTATGGCGACGCTCACCGGTGTAGTTAATTAGACCCAGGCCCCAACCCGCCAAGCCATGCCCGACGGGAGACCGCCTTTCTGGGACGTCTCGCGCCTGGAGGTGCGTGTCCGACACCGATTGTCTCCGACCTGCCGTCAGGTTTTCTGGGAAGGCGAGAAAAAGTGGACTTAGGTTTTGACGGCTTCGCGGTTGAAGGAACCAGGGGGTCAATGGCGAGGCTGGCTGCACGCAAAAGTGCATCCGATCCCGGCCAGGGCTGGTGGGCATAGAGGGACGGGGGTACCGCCTCACCCAAGCGGTTCAGACATTAAAGGCTTGCCCACAGACAGTGCCCCGATTCCGGGCGAGCTGGTATGCGCTGGTGGGCATGGAGGACAGGGGTACCGCCTCACCCAAGTGGTTCAGACATTAAAGGCTGGCCCACAGACAGTGCCCTGATTCCGGGCGAGCTGGCGGGCGCTGGCAGGCATGGAGGATGGGGGGGTCCCAGGGGCACCAGTGCCACAGTTGGTTGAGTGAGAATTAGCGTGGCCGGTGTCGATGCTCAGCGGTGTAGTTGATTAGACCCAGGCCCCAGCCCGCCAAGCCATGCCCGACGGGAGACCGCCTTTCCGGGACGTCCTGCGCCTGGGGGTACTTGTCTAACGCCGATTGTCTCTGACCTGCCGTCAGGTCGCCTTTCGGGGAAGGCGAGAAAAAGTGGACTTAGGTTTTTACGGCTTTGCAGTTCAATGAATCAGGGGGTCAGTGGCCAAGCCGTTTGCCCCAACTGGTGTGTCCGTTTCCCGCATGCCTCCGGCCGCTCGTCCTTGGGTCATGGGAAATAAGCAAGGGGGCAGTGGCCAAGCCGTTTGCCCCAACTGGTGCGTCCGTTTCCCGCATGCCTCTGGCTGCGCGTCCTTGGGTCATGGGAAATAAGCAAGGGGTCAGTGGCCAAGCTGTTTGCCCCAACTGATGTGTCCGTTTCCCGCATGCCTCTAGCCGCGCGTTCTTGGGTCATGGGAAAGAAGCAGTGGGTCAGTGGCCAAGCTGTTTGCCTCAACTGGTGTGTCCGTTTCCCGCATGCCTCTGGCCGCGCGTCCTTGGGTCATGGGAAAGAAACGGGGTCAGTGGCCAAGCTGTTTGCCCCAACTGGTGCGTCCTTTTCCCGCATGCCTCCGGCTGCGCATCCTTGGGTCATGGGAAAGAAGCAGGGGGTCAGTGGCCAAGCCGTTTGCCCCAAGTGGTGTGTCCGTTTCCCGCATGCCTCTGGCCGCGTGTCCTTGGGTCATGGGAAAGAAACGGGGTTAGTGGCCAAGCTGTTTGCCCCAATTGGTGCGTCCGTTTCCCGCATGCCTCCGGCCGCGCGTCCTTGGGTCATGGGAAAGAAACAGAAGGTCAGTGGCCAAGCCGTTTGCCCAAACTGGTGCGTCTGTTTCTCCGCTGCCACAGAAGACGCGTCCGAACCTCCGGCACTGGGGGAAGGCAAACACAAAACCCCCATATTGACTGCTGCTAGAACTACGTGCTGCTGGTGCACCCCAGCCACCTCAAATTGAGCACTGCCCCGGGTGGTGGAACTGGGAAAGGCTGGTGCACCCGAGCTATCTACCACAGTACGACAAGTGGTGGAGAGGGTGGTGCCCCACAGCCAGGGGGGTCACCAACGCCACGTCTGCCTAGCGAGTGCTATTGACTAAGTCAATGTTCCTGGCTTAAGTGTGGGGTGCCCGGGCACTGCTGGAGAACATGTGTCAAAAAAGAAGACCCTTTGGGGCCTGCGCTTGCCCCCCGGAAAGGGTGTGGGTCCTCGGGGAGAGGGGGTGGCAGTGGTGGCCCTGGAGGTCAGGTCCTCCAGCCCCTCTAACGTGGGCGCTTGCCCCCCCGGAAAGGTTGTGGGTCCTCAGGGAGAGAGGGTGGCAGTGGTGGCCCTGGAGGTCAGGTCCTCCAGCCCCAATAACGTGGGTGCTTGCCCCCCAGAAAGGGTGTGGGTCCTCGGGGAGAGGGGGTGGCAGTGGTGCCCTGGAGTTCAGGTCCTCCAGCCCCTCTAACGTGGGCGCTTGCCCCCCGGAAAGGGTGTGGGTCCTCGGGGAGAGGGGGTGGCAGTGGTGCCCTGGAGGTCAGGTCCTCCAGCCCCTCTAACGTGGGCGCCTGCCCCCCGGAAAAGTTGTGGGTCCTCAGGGAGAGGGGGTGGCAGTGGTGGCCCTGGAGGTCAGGTCCTCCAGCCCCAATAACGTGGGTGCTTGCCCCCCAGAAAGGGTGTGGGTCCTCGGGGAGAGGGGGTGGCAGTGTTGGCCCTGGAGGTCAGGTCCTCCAGCCCCTCTAATGTGGGCGCTTGCCCCCGGAAGCATCAGCATTTGGGGCGATGGTAGGTCTTTCCAGCAAGCTTTTGAAACCAGTCCATTTGGGTGATAATGGGTGTTTGTAAGGGCCAACAAGATGATGGGTGGTCCCTGGAACGGAGCCATGCCCGACGGGAGCCCGCCTTTTTGGAACGTCCCGCGCCTGGAGGTGCTTGTCCGACGCCGATTGTCTCTGACCTGCCATCATGTTTTCAGGGAAGGCGAGAAAAAGTGGACTTAGGTTTTGACGGTTTCGCTAGGAGCTCGTTTAACGCCCCATGGGTTAGGCCCCTGCCCGGCACCCCCCCAACAATGGTGGGTTGGCCTCTATGGGTGTGGTTGGTTCCTCCCTGCCTCGGGCGTGCTTTGAGGGAGGCGTGGGGGGTTGTCCCTCCGCACACAACCCCCCCCCTTTCCCGCCTCTATCTGTGGGAGAAAAAAACTCAAATGGCCCCTCTGGTTTTGACCTAGAGCATGTCCGTCGCTCTGCCCGCCAGCCAGCCCGCCTGACCCCCTGTGCTTTGTACCCTACCACCCCCCACCCCCTGCTGATTCTCAGTACGCGCCCCCCTCAAATTCACCCGCCGCTATCGAGAGTTGAGGAGGGGGGAAGAGGGGAGGAAGAGCAGGCGGGCAAGGTCGCCTCCTGCACCGCTGGCACCATCCCCCGACCCGGCCCCCGGGCGAGGGGCAGCCCGAGGCCTCCGGGCCTCTGGAAGCCTACGATCCAACAAAGTACCCGGACCACGCCCGCGCCTTGAGTTGAGTATGGTTATGGCAATTTTCTGTTGGGCTGCTGGGGGTATGTCATCAAAGCTGACTTTTGACTTTCGCCCCCGTTCTGCAGACCTGCTTTTGGAAGAGTTCGAGGGTTTCCAATTGGGAAGCAAGCCTACCGGCCGCCTGCGGAACAATGTCGCCTCCAAACTGGCGAGGGTCAAGGCCTTCCTAGGCTACATGGCGAAAGGCCACGCGGACCCAGAAACCTTGTCCTTCCTCAACCAGCTGGCGCGCATCCGAGCTTGGTCTGCTTTGCTAGGCCAAACGGGCATGGCCGAACCCACGAGGGAGCACTACCTGAAGAACGACGCGCAGTTCCTAAATTATCTCTGAAACCCCGCCGGCCTCCTGCCGCCTCTCCAGCACCACCCTGGTGCTGGTTCGCAGGGAGCTTCAAGCTCTCATTCGCGGCATACGCCGCCGCGTCGTGGTACATGAGGTAA
The DNA here is from genome assembly GCF_903798145.1 of Danio aesculapii. NCBI lineage: Eukaryota > Metazoa > Chordata > Actinopteri > Cypriniformes > Danionidae > Danio > Danio aesculapii. The sequence goes on from NC_079458.1 coordinate 28,956,749, forward strand.
GAACCAAGCAGGCGAAAGCAGGCTGACTCATCTCCAAAGCCACCCTGCTACGCTGTCAAATTTGCATACGTAATACAGCAGTTTTAAGTGCAGTCTAGAATAAATGGCCTCAGATTTTTCATCCTGTGTCCGGTGTCATTACACATAAATAGAAAGTGTGTTCTTTTTTCCATGTGTGCCTCTACCTCTCAAAATGTCCATGTCCCTGAACTTCAGTCAAGTGATAAAGGACAAATACAATTGGTTCAAAGCAGGGGTTCTGAAGGGGTTCATGGTGCAATGCTTAGACACGTGACTTTGTGGCCTACCGGCCGCCTGCGGAACAACGGAACGCGGAACACTGTCGCCTCCAAACTGGCGAGGGTCAAGGCCTTCCTAGGCTACATGGCGAAAGGCCACGCGGACCCAGAAACCTTGTCCTTCCTCAACCAGCTGGCGCGCATCCGAGCTTGGTCTGCTTTGCTAGGCCAAACGGGCATGGCCGAACCCACGAGGGAGCACTACCTGAAGAACGACGCGCAGTTCCTAAATTATCTCTGAAACCCCGCCGGCCTCCTGCCGCCTCTCCAGCACCACCCTGGTGCTGGTTCACAGGGAGCTTCAAGCTCTCATTCGCGGCATACGCCGCCGCGTCGTGGTACATGAGGTAAGAACCAAGCAGGCGAAAGCAGGCTGACTCATCTCCAAAGCCACCCTGCTACGCTGTCAAATTTGCATACGTAATACAGCAGTTTTAAGTGCAGTCTAGAATAAATGGCCTCAGATTTTTCATCCTGTGTCCGGTGTCATTACACATAAATAGAAAGTGTGTTCTTTTTTCCATGTGTGCCTCTACCTCTCAAAATGTCCATGTCCCTGAACTTCAGTCAAGTGATAAAGGACAAATACAATTGGTTCAAAGCAGGGGTTCTGAAGGGGTTCATGGTGCAATGCTTAGACACGTGACTTTGTGGCCTACCGGCCGCCTGCGGAACAACGGAACGCGGAACACTGTCGCCTCCAAACTGGCGAGGGTCAAGGCCTTCCTAGGCTACATGGCGAAAGGCCACGCGGACCCAGAAACCTTGTCCTTCCTCAACCAGCTGGCGCGCATCCGAGCTTGGTCTGCTTTGCTAGGCCAAACGGGCATGGCCGAACCCACGAGGGAGCACTACCTGAAGAACGACGCGCAGTTCCTAAATTATCTCTGAAACCCCGCCGGCCTCCTGCCGCCTCTCCAGCACCACCCTGGTGCTGGTTCGCAGGGAGCTTCAAGCTCATTCGCGGCATACGCCGCCGCGTCGTGGTACATGAGGTAAGAACCAAGCAGGCGAAAGCAGGCTGACTCATCTCCAAAGCCACCCTGCTACGCTGTCACCGGACCGCTGGAAGAAAAATACCTGCCCTTCTAGGTGAGTGTTCGGTCCGCTGGTCGGCATTTCCGAAACCCTGACCTTCCCATTCTTCCCTCTTCTGCTCCGGGGCGCCAGCGAGGGAGCACTACCTGAAGAACGACGCGCAGTTCCTAAATTATCTCTGAAACCCCGCCGGCCTCCTGCCGCCTCTCCAGCACCACCCTGGTGCTGGTTCGCAGGGAGCTTCAAGCTCTCATTCGCGGCATACGCCGCCGCGTCGTGGTACATGAGGTAAGAACCAAGCAGGCGAAAGCAGGCTGACTCATCTCCAAAGCCACCCTGCTACGCTGTCAAATTTGCATACGTAATACAGCAGTTTTAAGTGCAGTCTAGAATAAATGGCCTCAGATTTTTCATCCTGTGTCCGGTGTCATTACACATAAATAGAAAGTGTGACCCAGAAACCTTGTCCTTCCTCAACCAGCTGGCGCGCATCCGAGCTTGGTCTGCTTTGCTAGGCCAAACGGGCATGGCCGAACCCACGAGGGAGCACTACCTGAAGAACGACGCGCAGTTCCTAAATTATCTCTGAAACCCCGCCGGCCTCCTGCCGCCTCTCCAGCACCACCCTGGTGCTGGTTCGCAGGGAGCTTCAAGCTCATTCGCGGCATACGCCGCCGCGTCGTGGTACATGAGGTAAGAACCAAGCAGGCGAAAGCAGGCTGACTCATCTCCAAAGCCACCCTGCTACGCTGTCACCGGACCGCTGGAAGAAAAATACCTGCCCTTCTAGGTGAGTGTTCGGTCCGCTGGTCGGCATTTCCGAAACCCTGACCTTCCCATTCTTCCCTCTTCTGCTCCGGGGCGCCAGCGGCTCTCAGTCAAACCCCGCTCGGTCACCCCCCGAACGGGGGTTAACGGGGGGTACTCTGACATGGCTCGTTTGACCGAGAGCCGCATAAGACAAACAGAGCCTTCGACACGGCCCAGTTGTCTCTCAACAAGGAAGAATACAGCTGGTTCCGGAGGTTCTTACAGCTGCTGGCTAGCCTCCCCGGGGGAAGCCAGGCCTCCTATTTTTTTTTTACTTCCAGACTCAGTCCCTGTCGAACCCTAAACAAATATTTTCAATCTGCGTGGCCCAGCATGGGGCTCCCCGGCAAGCCCACCTTCACTGACGTCCGAACTGCCATCGTGACGCATGTGAGTATCTATGCCAGTGCTACACCCCCCCCCCCCCCATGACCCCCATGACTGCCAGCTGCCAGCTGCTTTGACCCCAAAAAGTATCTGTCTGTCTGTCTGTCTCTGACGCAAGCAAAGAATTCACATTCTTCCGAGGATCGCAGGAAGGTGGCACAATTCATGTGCCACGACACCTCAACCTCAGATAAGTTCTACGCACTTCACCTCAGCCCTCTCCAAGCACGTGAGCGCCGCAGACTCTTCGAGAGGGCCTTGGTGGAGGAGGAGGAGGCAGCGGGCAGAGAGTGCCACTCAAGGAAGGGGTGCAAGAGGACAGAGAGTCCCGGGTCACCCCTGGTAAATCAGTTCCTTTTTGGCATGGACCTCAACAGAGGGACGTGTGGTGTTAGCTAACTGGCCTTATCTCTTTTTCAGCAGGGAACTAGCAGGAGGATGCTGCCATGGCAGCCTTCAAAGGGGAAATGCCCCCTCGAAGCAACAGAAGACCCTGAATCTTCCTGAATAAATATTTAACAATAAAGGTCATATGGTGTTCAGTGTCTTTATTATTTCTCTATCTGTGTGGTAAAAAATAGCTTCAATCGGGACAAATGATCCTCATCTCCTGTGTTAAAAGTGTCGCGTGGGACGGCCGGGTTCAGGTTCAGCCTTGGCTAAGTCCCAATTGGGACAAATGATCCCTGTCTCCTGTGTTAAAAGTGTTGTGTGGGACGCCCGCCTCCAGGTTCAGCCTTGGTTGATAGCCCATCGGGACAAATGATCCCTTTTTCAACACAAGGAGGTGCCAGGCTGGACGAGACTGTCCAGGGCTGCGCCGGCGTTGAATGGCCATATGGCCCATGGTCCAACCCTGGGTATTTGCAGGCATCTCCCGGGACGGCTCGGTCCTTTGGGCTGCATAAAGAGGTCGGAAGAGGGCTGCCCAAAAGCGGGGGTTAACTTCTGTGAGGAACATTGAGGGTCTGTGTACGTTTTGTTAATTTGTTTTCCAGTTTTAAACGGAATAAATGAAATGAAGAAAATGGTTGTTTTTCCGTTTTTTTTTTCACTTTTGCTCACAAAAAAACTAGATTTTGGCTCGATTTTTTTTTTTTTTTTGATTTAGGGCAGGATAAAGGATAAGCGACTTTAAAATTCATTATACACAAGTAGGCAGTGCTGAAATGCCCATTTTCCTCTGATTGGTCAACCAAATCTGAGCTCTTGACGTCGCCCTCAAAATAAAAGCCCTGCACGCAGGCTTTTAATTATTATTATTTAATTCTATATATATATATATATATATATATATATATATATATATATATATATATATATATATATATATATATATACAAACTAAGTTTACACATTCTATCATTTGAACCACACACAGTTAGCAGGATTACATCCATTGCGTATGTATAAATTAAATAAAGACATAAATTAGCAGTATTATTAGACATTTGCCATTAAAATAAATTCATAGTTCGCTGCCAAACGTCTTGCTGCTGTGCACCTGACGCTGAGCAAAGATAGCCATTTCCAAGCAGCACCTGCTTTGCATAATTGTTTCCGAGCAAGGCCCTTATAATAATAATAATATTTTTTATTATTATTATTTACTAGTGTTTTTTATTGTTTAGTTTTTTTAAATAGTTGTGAGTAGAACCAGAATAAGAACACATTGGGCCCTGGGGCTAGGCTATAACAAAGGGTACCATTTGTTTTTATTTTATTCACACCAATATTTACGATATATATGCTATTAGCCTATTGTAATTATTTATTTGATAAGTATACTATTTTATTGCAACGCCAACGTAGGCGTGTCTTATTATTTTTTGCTATTTGTTGTTGTTGCTTTTATTATTATTGTAGGCTACATGGCAGGCTATGTATTTAGAAATATTATATATATAATATAAAATGCCATTTAAAGGGAAGAACAGTGTTTCAAAGTTCCATTGTGTGACAGAAAAGACACACTGTGTGTGTTGTTTACTTTTATTGATTGTAAAAGTGTTTATAAAAATTTATTTTCATATTTCCTTGAAAGTGTTAGGTTCAAAATATCATGTCTTTACAGAGATTTTATTGTATTTTGTTTCTTTATAATTTGCAGAGGAAATAAGTCATTTGCAGCTGTGTGTGTCTAAGTTGTTGAGAGCTGACGAGCTGTAAGTTTAAATAATTTAATTAATTTTATTTGAATTCTTATGAATACTTAATCATTGATGTAAAACTGAGGAACTGAGTGTTTAATGGTAGGAGAAATTAAGCAGCTCGACTTAATCTGACAACTTTGTTGGTTGATGACTTAGACTTATTTGATTGTTTTCTTTCAGCATGAACTGATTATATCATTGACATAATTATTTAAAAAAGGTTATTTCTAGCTATTGTAAACATAAGAAAATAGGATAACACATATTGATGTGAAAAAGCTAACTTATTTTCAGTGGCTGCACTCAAGCTTAAACTTTTCTAGTCTAGTTGTTCAAATTTGCATACGTAATACAGCAGTTTTAAGTGCAGTCTAGAATAAATGGCCTCAGATTTTTCATCCTGTGTCCGGTGTCATTACACATAAATAGAAAGTGTGTTCTTTTTTCCATGTGTGCCTCTACCTCTCAAAATGTCCATGTCCCTGAACTTCAGTCAAGTGATAAAGGACAAATACAATTGGTTCAAAGCAGGGGTTCTGAAGGGGTTCATGGTGCAATGCTTAGACACGTGACTTTGTGGTCTTATAAACTAGTTAAAGGCAACAGGAGTTTCAACACAGAACAATTGTTATATTTTTGCTGACTGTTCTGAGAGCCAGAGAGAACAGAGCATGGATATCTACACAACTTCAGAATGTAAGTATTAAAAATCAAGAAAACTATATTGTCACCTTAGAATTATAATGATCTGACATTTTTGTCAAAATTTAGTTGCATCCAGAATGCAGATAGAACCTTATAATTCCAAGGTGATGATATATTATTTTATGAGATTATGTAAATAATATACACATTGTTTAAAGACATATATACACAGTATTTTGCAAAGTGCAACATTAATTACTGGGATTTACCCATCACAATTTGTCTTTGGCCATAATGTTTGCACATTAAAAATGTTAAAGGAGGAATTTCTTTGTACAAGTTTTTTTGAGAAGACAAAAGTCATTGATCTGGACTCTTGTATTCATGAATCCATAAGTAAAGCCTGTGCTATGACCAGGGAAACTCTTATATTCTGATATTAATTCCTACACCATATATTTACACTAAATATATATATTTTTCCTCTCAGGTCATATATTTGATTATGTTTACTATAATTTGAATTACCGAAACAAATTATTATTGAAATATAATGTGTAAACAGATTTCCATGATACATTCTGCAGTAATTGTATGTTTTTTTCTCCTAATAGATGAAAGTGGTGCATTTAATTTTACAGATTTTACCAACTTGGTGAGTATTAAGTTTATTCATATTTAACATAGTATTTATCTAATTAGCATCTAATAGATTTGTCAAAAACTTTGCATTAGTCAAAATGAAAATGCTGCCCATGGCAAACCTTATCACCAAGCAGTACTTAAGCTCTCATCCTGTTACTGCTGCATGGCTGTTTGTACATTATATCTATTTTCTAAATAAGAAGTCAAGTACAGTGACTTACTAATCTGTATCTTTTTCTTATTGTCTGATGCACTCATATGACTGTGATCAGGCAGATTAGGCAACACTGTGTAACTATGTAACTAATCAACACAAGTAGAAAAATTTCCACTCTGTGCATCAAATATTGTTTATCTGTTATCTGTATGTCAAGATGGAAAAGAATTTAGACTTTCACATGCTTCGGAGGGGCCCTGTTTTTAACGACCGCTGTGGCAGGTGACACTCGTTTATACACGCTTCAGAAAGCGTTGAAAGAGGATGTGGTGTACTTGTGTGGTTTCTCCACTAGAGACACCTGCACCTGAGTGTTTTGCACATTTAAATTGTTAAAGCTTGCTGAGGCGTGATGTCAGATTCCAATTTCGCTGATCAACCACAACTCAAAAAGTATGTGTGTGTGAGTATGTATGTATGTATCTGTGTTTTTTTTTAATGAAAATGCATAATTAATGTTAACAAATTGCAATGGTATGCTGTCAATTTTGGTTGAAATAATAATACGAACATTTAAAAAATAGATATTAAATTAAAAACTAAAAGAAGTAGTTTACTCTTATGGTATCTTAAACCTATTTCTTCCGAGGAATACAGGACATCAAAGAAGATATTTGGTTGAATTTAAAGGCCCTTCTTTACTATTTAAATGAGTTTGTCAATCTTCACAATGATGACAAAGTATCAAAAATTGTTCCACATGTTGCATGCACAAAAAAAAAGCCCAGAGAAACTGTACCCATTGACCAGACCAAAATATTGATTAAATTTATTATTAAGGGTGCAAACTTGTCCCCTCTCTCTATCTTTAAATAGGATGACTCTCCTCTTTGTGTGACAAGCTTATTAGCCAATAGAATGAGAGCAGCTTTATTCTCCACAATAAGCAGTGTCCAAACCAGCCTGGGTCACGGCCACCTTAAATAAAAAGGAGAGCACGGGCATGTGGAAACATTGTGTCTGCTGGGTCAAAGGGCCCATAGACTATATTTAAATCACCGATGACTGAGTATAAACAAAGCTGATTGGGATTTTGGATTTAGAATAAGAGAAGATTGGTGCAGATACATTAAAACTTGAACAGACTGAGTACATACGTTTCGGTCTCCGTATCTTGACAGTACAGTTCATATCAGAGAATCTCAGTGGATCTGACATGATCCATGAAATCTGTTTTACTGAGACATGCAAACAGAGAGAACACAAGAGAATCTCGCATATACAGAGAATCAACACATTACATGTAAATCAAACTATTTGTTGTTTTCTTTTGTTAATTCAAAGGCCTGCACTCATGCATCTGCATTTTAAAATCATTTTAACAAGTGTGCAAACTTGTCATCTTTTGGCAAAATTTGCCATTTTCATCTTGAAATTTGTCATTCTTGGAATCGTGTAGATCTGCAAATGTAATTTGAGGTGGGGGGTTCTAATTACAAAAGCTGCAATATAAATTTATAAACAGATTTAGACATCTCCGTTCGAGAGCAAATGCATGACAGTCATCTTTGTGTGACAGGCTTACTAACCAAAATTGTGAGCATAACTTCATTCCATCTAATCAGCATTGCCCAAACCACATCACACCACCATACTTACAGTAGGGCCCGTTTACACTAATACATTTTAGTTTTAAAACACATAAGTTTTGCTACGGTTACGCCTTCCGTGCACATTACCCTAGAGTTTTCGAGCCCTGAAAATGGAGCGTTTTGAAAACACTGAAGAGTTCGTTTTCATTTCAAACCCTGCTGTTCCGTGTCAGTGTGGATGGGGAAAAACGGAAACATCTGAAAAAGAAGGTGTGGCTGCAGACATTCGCCAATCTGATTGGGGCTTTTTCCTCAATATTAAGTGCACAAAGCTCAGTCTTGCATCCTTTCCTTAAGTTCAGACTTCGCAGGTTCAAAAAAAGTTTGTGTTGACTTCTGCAAAACAAACTCCCGAGGACACGTCAGGTAAAGAGAACTGAACTTTATAACATCATGCACACCCTGGCTACGTTGTGCCAAAAAATCTTGAGGCATTGTGTAACTACATATGATATTTTTATGTCATCTTTACTGTATGCATATTTATAACAAAACAGACTCTAACGTAACTGCCTCCTTTCATTTTCTTTGAAAAAATACCAAACATATCCTGTTTCTTTTGCTGAATATCAGTTTTAAAGAGCCCCTATTATGGGTTTTTGAAAATGACCTTCTATGCAGTGTGTAACACAGCTCTAAGTGAATGACAATATCCAACTGAGGTTTACATCTAAAAGTGCAGCATGTTTAAAAGTATTGATTCTTTATCAAAATAGTTGACTCAGAGTTAAATAAACGAATTGAGTTGGGTTTGGATCTTTTGTTTGATCGCATCGACGTCACCAAATATGTAGTTCCAGTTCTGGTAAAATGTGCACGTGCTTTCCCTCCACACACTAGCAGAGGCGCGGGTGATCACGGGACTGATCATGACGTGAAGATGAAGATCACTGACAGATGGAGATTCAGCTGCTTTCTCTGTCTCGTGCTGAACGCAGTCGACCAATTGCAACAGACTGGATCATCGGATCAATTACCGCAGTTTAGCTTTGTGCTAAGTTTGGGTTTGGGAACAAATTAATCACTGAATGATTCATATGGGAGTCGCTGGGATAATTAGGTAAAAATAAATGCATATTATAAGACAATGTTAGTGTTTTTTGACTTTGCACGTATATCAGCATGTTGTTGGAGACCTCTAAAACCAAAATATGACCTTTTTAATGCAAAATAGGGGCTCTTTAGTAATAAATAATGGGCATTATAAAAGTACAGCAAATAATATCTCAAATAAATACAATAAATTTACACACTATTGGAAATAAAGGCTAGCAATCAGTCAATATGGAGAATCAGTGTACGTGGTAACATTATATTAACTTTGTGCTCAGCCAAACCACGTTACCTGAGAACAAGTAATAGATTCAAAAGACCAAAGAGTTGTTAAATAAAGACAAGATAAATTGAATATCATGTTTATTGTCTATAGTCAGATGAAATTAAGCACAAGATCCGTGATGAACTGTCCGACGTGCACTGCTCTCATCTAGAGAGGTGTGTTCAAAGCCTCCGCTGACTTCCTGGAGCTCAGACGTGTGCATACGCTGCATGCCAGAGTGTGTGCATGGTCATCTGCAGAGCATGTGATTGGAGCTGAGGGGTGTGACATTTCACTAAGCATTCCGCTCCACTCAGTCGCTATCCGCCCAAAGCAAACTCTATGTTAAATTTTAATAATTTAACTATGAAATCGAATAATTCATTCCTCGATTAGGACTAAAACTATGAAACAAAAGAATTTACCTACAAATGAATTCATGGCATTTAATCCTGAACAAATGAGCATATACGAAATTCAAATTGACTAGAATCTAAAATGATTTGTTTAATTCGAAGTCATAATATGTAGACCTAGCTAAAAGAGAACTATTCTAAATTTGTGCCGTGATTTTGTCTGCATGTCATCAGTGCTCCGTAGTCCGTAGCCTAGCAGAATATATTAACCCCTATCTCTTTTTTTAGCTATTAATTTATGTTATGTAACTATAGCTCACCTTTTGTTTTACCACGTTTACATAGCACATGGTTGTGCTTTCTGGCAACATGGCGCTCCGCATTCCCTCTCAATTTCTTCTCCCTGTTCATTTATAACTTTTATTTTTATTTTACACGTGTTCAAGGCTGGCAACTACCTTGAAACAACACTTGAACTCCATAACTACCTGCTTGTTGCACAGATACAAGATCTTGAACTAACGTTGGCATAACAACCATTAAAGGTCATTCTGGGTAGAGCGAGCGGTTCTGAGCGGATGGGCGAACGGAACAGAATCTTCAGTTGGGCGCTCTTAAAGTAATTTTTCCGCTTCGCTTCCCGCTCCGCTCATATGTTCTGGTCACGTGATGTGCAGAGACTATAGGGACTTTGGTTTAGAATAGATTTGGTGCAGATACATTAAAATGTGAACAGACTGACAGAGTACATGAGTTTCACACTTGTGTCTTAACATTGCTGACCAAGACATGCAAACAGAACATGCAAAAGAATGTTGTTTGTTATGTATTTGGCAGGAATAAAATGTTCAAAGGTCAGATCTCATGTGTAACATTTACATTTTAACATCAATATACACAGACCTTATTATTATTATTACCAACTTTTCGTAGAAAAAAGCTCTTTATGGCCACCTTTTTTTTGCTAACGCCATCCTCATCTGTGTGTCACACACATCTTACAGGTAAATCCCCCCCGCGCAGTTGTTTTGGCGCTGCTTGTATCTGAAAGCAGCCTCTCACAAGACAGCAGGAGAGAATGTGAATTAACCCTTTCGGCATGTCTATGTTTATATTGACAGCGCAATGTTTTTAAGTCAATTAAATTATTGGTGTGGACATTTCAGTAGTTGCTGGATATTGGTGGGGACACATCCCCTCCGTCCACCCTAAATCTACGCCCCTTATGGGTGGCATATCAGAGATCAAAAGAGGACAAATTGTTGGTGCACAATTACAATATCATGGCATTCCCTGAGCCCAATACTTGTGCTTGATGAGCACGTTACTGCCAAGGAAGACCAAACCATTCTGGAGAACCATGTGCACCCAATGGTTTAAACATTGTATTCTTAAGGCCAAGTATCAGGATGATAATGCACCAATACACACAGTAAGACTGGTGACAGAGAGGTTTGATGATCATGAAAGTGAAGTTCAACATGTTACAGCCATAAAGAGAACTAAGAGATTTGTAATATTTTTCTATAATATTATATTATTTGTATTAAGATATATAGTTATTTTTATTTGATACAGCATTTGATTAGTATATTTTGTGGTATTATATTATGTACATGACGTTTCATATGATAACTAATGCCATACGTCATATGTATGTGTAAGCAACAGAGAAAAATATCAAGAAAAAGAAGGCTTGATGGTCTTTTGACCGTTCTTCGAAACCATATTTATATTGAAGCTTGGAAAAGTGTAAATAGTTCTTCCGATTGTTTTTTGCTTTTTGTTGAATCCTGACAAATGAAAAGTAAACTGTTGCATTGTAAGTTTGTGGTTTTACGTGTCAAATCCTTTGTGCCGAGTTCCTATGGAAATGGTGGAGAAATGAAAGGAATAGATCACCATTACAATCAGTGACCAGGGGCCTCATGTACAAAGACTTGCGTTGAATTCAAACTAAAACATTGCATACGCACAAAGCTGTAAATGTGCGTATGCAGTAAAAAAATCAGATGTATGAAAGAATGCGTACGTGTAATCCCACGCATAGTCTCTTTGTACATCTGAATTAACGTGAAACTGAGTGCACGTGCACGAGCGCAAAACCCCTCCCTGCCTCCTCCCCCTAATTAATATAGTAATGACTCTATTTTGGCAAAAACAAACGAAAAAAGCAATAGCAAAAGCAAGCAAGAAGAGAAATTCATAGAATGTGAATTGGAGGTGCTCCTTTTGGAGATAGACCGGAGAAAAGCGGTGTTATTTGCCCCCTGGAATTAATAAATGAAAAAAAAAATAGAGTGGGAGAGTTTAGCTGATGCGGTTAACACAGTGGGTTCTGAACATCGCACTGTGAGTGACTAACAAAAAAAAAGGTCCGATGTAAAGGAGTAAAATTTTGTAGTGTCTATTTAGTCGACGCAGTGGCGCAGTAGGTAGTGCTGTTGCCTCACAGCAAGAAGGTCGCTGGTTCAAGCCTTGGCTGGGTCAGTTGGCATTTGTGTGTGGAGTTTGCATGTTCTCCCTGCGTTCGCATGGGTTTTCCTTCGGGTGCTCCGGTTTCCCCCACAGTCCAAAGACATGTGGTACAAGTGAATTGGGTAGGCTAAATTGTCCATAGTGTATGAGTGTAAATGAGTGTGTATGGATGTTTCCCAGAGATGGGTTGCAGCTGGAAGGGCATGCACTGCGTAAAACATGTGCTGGATAAGTTGGCGGTTCATTACGCTGTGGCAACTCCGATTAATAAATGGACTAAGCCGGAAAGAAAATGAATGAATGAATGTATTTAGGCTAAGTGCAAATAGCACAACTCACTGGGATGAGCTAAGTGAGTGATTCCTGCCCATCACCGTTTGATTGACAGAGACAACATAACTAAAGAGAGCCACAAACCACAGCGTGAGTGGCGTAGTTCGTAAGGTGCATGGCAACATGTTTTGACAGGATTTATCATGAACCCGGTTTGAACCCAGCGTCTGATGAACTCATTCTTCTTTTTCCCCCCACTACATATCAGATTTTGCCTACTCTTCATCACGAGGAAGACAAGTAGGAATCATTAATAAGTGTGTGTATTATGGAGGACTCAGATTCATAGAACTGAACTGGATTGGAGAGGTGTTATATCCAAATCATATGCATTATATATTTGTGGAAGTTATACATTAAAAATGCCCTTAAATCCAAATTTTAGCACTGCTTCAGTGAACCTGAACAAGTATATTAAAATCCATTAATTTTCACTAGTTGTATTAGTATATATATTTTTTCAAAATGTGCTTTAAATGCTTTAAAATTAAGTTAAATCTTTGTAGCCTAGAAATATATGTACTGTATATCATTTATTTAAAATTAATTTTATTAAAAATATTATATTAATCTTAATTTTTTTATTCAAATATGGGGGTGTGGTCAGGTAAGTGCATTTGAGCATCACATATTATTTGCACATTTATTGAATGGAAATGTTTCCAATTCATGTATGCAAATTCGTCTTCAGATGGTGCATTTATAGCAATGTGCGTGCTGTCGATCACTCCAATTACATTGGTAAAACCGGTGGTCAGTGCAAATTGCTCTTTAATGTTTGGCTGGTCAACTGCATGGTATGGAAACCTTATATACCAGCTAGACATGCGGATGATCCCGTCCCATACAGTTGCCGTTGCACGGCTTAAAGGTACTTTGTAGTGTGCAATTTAACGCAATCGCCTCTAGAAGTCACCAGTGGAAAAAACAAACACACACAAGAAATGCACATACGCCAGACATGAAATTGGCGTGGACCAATGCACATTCGTGCGTTAATTTCATCATTAGTAAATCCAAACGTGAGTGTGAAATCTGGCGTACGCAAAGTTTTTGTGCCTACGCAGCGTTAATACACCCTAGCCACTATTTTGTAAGAAGAATTGCTCAAAATCACTCTGCAGGACATGTATCTGTCATTCCCAAGATGAACTGATGCTGTATTGGCCAACAGTATCTGGATGCAGCCTTTCTGATGCAAGCTGAGATTGCATCACTCAGCGATGCAATGTCAGACACAATGCACTCAAATGGAGCGAGTGACGTCACGGTGAGGGGTAGGGTTAGGGGTGTGGTTAGGTGAGCCCATTAAAAAGCATTGGATGCAGCTCAGATTGCACTGCAGCAGGTCTGCATCCAGACCCTTCTCGTATTGGCTGCAATGGATGCTCTACACCATACTAATGAATCGTGGTAAAACCAGCCATTTTATGTTCATTGTCCCAACCCTGTGTGTGTGTGTATATATATATATATATATATATATATATATATATTATAGGTGGGCATACATTAATTGTTTTTTAATCTAGATTAATTTCGAAATTAATTTAGATTAAAATGGCTCATTTGAATTCTGCCGAAGGCATTCATAATATGTGTGCTACCCAAATAATAAACCTTTGAGAACAGGTTTCTCGAGCCAGGTGGCGCATTAGACCAGGGGCTCATCTCCTGTTTCCAAAATGCATCAGAAACTGCTTGAGAAACAGTTTTTTTCTTTACGTTTGGTGAGCATTATTACATTCTATAACACTCTCACCAGTCCTTGCATCTTATTTGCATCTAATACCCCAGTTTGTCACGATGGCAAGAATGAAATATTCATGAGTTAAAGTGAAACTGTACTAAAGTAAGGCATCCTGCTGATTTGATTCAAAAGGGCTCTTTTGTCAGACGGCTCACCGGTCAGGTATAGATCCGCACTAAAATATCAAGGTGAAGGTCATCATAGCTTGCGTAGAATAGACCCAGCTCCCAACGCAACTTTGAGAATAGATTAACAGCGATATTTTTTTTAATAAATATCAGCACTAATAATATATATATATATATATATATATATATATATATATATATATATATATATATATATATACATATATATATATATATACATATATATATATATATATATATATATATATATATATATATATATATATATATATATATATATATGTGTATATATATATATATATATATATATATATATATATATATATATATATATATATATATATATATATATGTGTGTGTGTGTGTGTGTGTGTTATTTTTACCAGCCGAAACTACATATATTTGATCTTTACAAACTATTTATTAATTCACTTTCTTTTTCTTTAGAGGTTTTATTTATTGAAGAGCTTGTCCTCATTGTTCAGCTTGGTTCTGATGACTACCTTGATATCAGATGTTACTTCAGTTGTACTGCAGATTTTACTGCTGTTGAACTTTATTGCATTGTAGTTGAACTGCATTGTGAATTGCATTGTTTTTATTCCCTCGTTATACTGCGATTTTACAGTTGCATTACATTTTGCCACAGTTACTTGTGTATATAGGCTACTGCTGTTGTACTGTTCAGTTCACTGCAGTTATTTTTTTATTATTCGTTTTGGCAAATAAACTCTTAAAATTCTAATCTGAAAATTACTTGAATCCAAACAACATCCCTGAAAAAAGTACAAAATATTCCTGGAAGATGTTGAAGAACAAACTGCTTGGAACACAAGTGCAGTACAGTCCTTACCACACCATTGCAATATGAGAATACAGCAGCACAAGTGCAGTAAAGACAGGGTTTACTAATATTTACTCCAGTTTACTGCAACTTATGCTGCTGTTGTACTGTATTTGAACTGTGTTCATACTTCATTGTATTGCAATTTAGCAATTGTACTTAATTTTTCTGCAGTTATACTTCTATATACTGTTGTGCTGCAGTTTTACTTCAGTTTACTGCAGTTATTTTTTGTAAGGGAAGTTAAGTATGACTTAAACCATTGTAGAGCCTGTCCCGAGACACCTGTAGAATAAAAGTGATCTATGAGGATATTGTGGTCGATGGTGTCAAATTTAGCACTGAGATCAAGTACAACTAGATGCACCCTTGGTCATCAGCTAAAAGTAGATCGTTGGTTATTTTCACTAATGCGGTTTCTGTACTGTGATTAGGCCTAAAACCTAACTGAAAAGCTTTAAAAAACATTGTTCATCTGTAGAAAGGAACATAATTAGGCAGAAATGACTTTTTGTAGTATTTTAGACATAAATTGAAGATTTGAAATAGGCCTATAATTAGCTAGGTTGCTGGGGTCCAGTTGTGGTTTCTTAATAATAGGCTTAATAACAACTAGCTTGAAAGGATTTGGAACATGGCCTCAAGATAGAGTTGTTAACATTAATAAGAGGTTTTCCTATTACAGGTAGTAACTCTTTCAGTAATTTTGTTAGATTGGGTCTAACATACATGTAGCTGGTTTAGACATATTTAGAAGTTTATCTAGCTCTTCCTTTTGTCCTGTTAATTTTGAAGCACTGTAAATTATTTTGATTTAGTTGAATGGTTAATGAATCTGAAGTATAAGTTGGTGCAGAAAGTTTAAACATAAATTCGTTTCTCTGATTAACATTAAGAATATTGCTAAAGACTCATGCAACTACACCACCACGGTCAGTCTGACGAGCCTAATGCTTATATAAGAATCCTGAAAGAGCTGCTCCATTTAACCTAATATTGTCATTTTGTTTTAGCCAGGTTTCAGTGAGACAGAGTGCATTAAGATTATTGTATGTTGTTTAATTTACAGTAAGTGTAAAGGAGACCAAGCTTAAAAAAATGGCTATTTTCACTTTTTTGCAGTTTTTCTGGTTTGGTTCTTAATAGATTTCTTTCTAGAATACATAGTAAATTTACTTCTTGATCTAGTAATACAAAGAATAGACACAGTCTCCATGGGGTTAGCCAGATTTTCATTACTGTGATTTAAATGGGACGAGCTAGAGTCTATATGGTTAAAATGTAAATTTTCACTTACTAGTCAGACAGAGCGAAACATTCTGGAGATGTTGTCTGACAGGAGTTCAGCTCCAGCTTGACTGGGGTGCAGCCCGTCTGCACGAAAAAGTCTAGGGCGCTCCCAGAAAAGATTGCAGTTATTGGCAAAGAGCAACTTCTGTTCTTTACACAATGTTAATAGCCATTCATTCAGAGAAAGAAGTCTACTTAACCTTTCATTTCGTAGGCAGTAGGTAGGAAGTGGTCCAGAAATGATGATCTGCAAGATCTGCAAATGAGGTGCATTGAAGCGTCTTGATGGAGTCTTGACCTGTCTCGTGGAGAGGGGTGAAGCGCTTCTCCCTTGAGATCTCGAACACAGGAGGAGACAACGTTCTGCCCCAAGACCTGGTATGCACCTTACACGGCTGCACCCAGGGGTAACCAGTGCTGGAGTGAACGACCCCTGGACGAACCGCGTCCTCGGTGCGCTGGGCCTGGACAGAGAAACACGCGGGGTTGAAGTGTACGGAGTGTTGAGATTGTATTGCACATTTACCTCAGATGAGCGAGCCGCAGCGCGGTACACACCAAGGAAGGCCCGTTGTTCCCAGAGCTGCTTCACTTTATCTTGGGATCGCTAATCTGGCTCTCTACTGCTTTCTGCTCCAGCTCCAACACCTCCATCGATGCTTCTCCTTATCTCCTTTCCTCTGTTTAGAATAATACACATATACGAGTTTTAAACAAAAACGTTTCAGTATTGGTACATGGTAAACAAAGCACACCAACAAAATCAAAAGGGAAGAAACACACACAGAAAACAAATGTCAAACACAGCTCAAGTTCACACGAAATGCAGACTTGTATGCTCTAAAATGTTATATGTTAAGTGTAATAAAAATGAAAAAAATAAAGAACTAGCCCTATACATGTAGTATTGTGAGAACCACTGACAGTTCACATGACATGGGGGTAGTGGGAATCTTTAATCTCATTAGAACTTTGACATTTCCCAGTCCATGGGGGAAGGGAAAACCTTATTCTTGCGAGAACTTTGATATTTCCTGTTTTTTGTGTGTTTTGTTTTTTTTTGGTGGGAGGTGAAAACATAATTCATATGGTTTACAGGGTAGTTGCAAAGCTATACAAGCTTGCACAGAAGCTTTCTAAACTATCACTCCTTGTGCTCTGTGGGCTCTCCCTTTATGGCCCGTTTCCACTGAGTGGTATGGTACGGTACGCTTTTATGGCCGTTTCCACTGTCAAAAAGCATACCGAACCGTACCGTACCACTTTTTTGGCACCCTTTCGAAAGGGTACCAAACACGAGAAAGGGTACCAAAAGGCGGAGCCACACGCGCAGCTGAACGCTATTGATTTACAGAGATACATCATTTGCTAACGCAACAAGCCACAATGAAAACAAAAAACCGCCATGTTTGAATAACACAGCGAGAGATTATAGCGGAATTATAAATAACGAGCCATGGTCGATCTGGGCTCAAACAAACCTTGTCGTTGTCTTGATGAACAGCCACAAATCCAAGAAGAAGAGCAGATTTACCCTGTGTCCCGTAGTTTTTTAAGAGCCAGTCTGAGGCGCGAGCGGTTTTGCTTTCTTGCTTGCACTCGCGCGCGTCTAACATTATATCTGAAATAACAAACATCTTGAGCTGAGGATAATAACCTGCGCTTGATTATTGACGTGCTTTTGAAACCTGATCCTGTCAGACACTGACAAACGCGAGAGTGAAGCGCGAAAAAAAAGAGAAGCACATTATTTTTCAGCAAACATGAACAAAATGCCATGTATAACTAACTTATTATCTTCACCTGTTGGACTAATATGAACTGGGAATGACGGAATTACTCTCTAACAGAGGCTTCATGTGCTGCTGAAGATTACAGACACAGATAAGAGGTTTTCACTGACTGTGGGCTACATTTTGTGTTGTTTTGAACCTAAATACTGACGAAATGTCTGCTATATGTAGTTCTTCTGTAGTTGGTAACATATCGGAGACTGTAAGGGGCTGTATGTGTTTATATATGTTCATTTATTTAGTTATTTAATATACTTACAGACGTTACAGTAGGCTGTTTCGCACTGTCATTGGTCTGCAGTTATAATCAACTCATGTTCATTGAAAAGTTAGTAATAAACATTTCTACACAAGTATATATATGTGTAAAGCATCTGTTTTGTGAGAAATGCTTTTCATATTATATGTAAGTGACCCGGTACAGCTTTATTGTATACATTTCCTCGAGCTACAATGACGTCGACTGAAACTTTCTGTCATACACCACGCCCACCAAAAGGGTACCCTTGTTAGTGGAAACGCAAGCCTGATAAAGGTGACCCGTACCAAACCGAACCGTACCGTACTAGTCAGTGGAAACGAGCCATTAGACTCTTTCAATTGAAAATGGCCTCTAAGCAAAGGTTTTCTGTCAGTGAGATTTTTTTACAGGTTTTTGACAGTGAAAGTGACATAGAGGAGAATGTGTCTGAGGCAGCAGGATATTCTTGAGGAGAACCCTGATTATGAGGTAATCTCTTCAGATGAGACCTCAGACCTTCCTGTTATCTCAACCACCAGCAGACACTCTACCTTTCAAATATGGAAAATTATTATGGTCCCGCTTGCCACTTGAACAACATGGTAGACTTAGTGCTGCTAAAATCATCAAAATGGTTCCATATCTCCACCAGATATGCTGTCAGTCATGTTCAAAACAAAATCAGCATTTCAGCTTTTCATTACACCATCAGTTGAAAATGATATACTTGAAATTACAAACTTAGAGGGGAGAAGGGTCTATGGGGACAGCTGGAAAAACTGATTTGCAAGCCTACATTGGGTTGCTCATTTTGGCAGGAGTGTACAAATTCAAAACAAAACCAAAAACAAGCCTTTGGAGTGCTGACCCTGGAAGGTAAATGTTTCCAGCCACTATGTCTCTAAAGACATTCCATGTTATCTCGCGTATCCTACGCTTTGATGACAAAGATACAAGACAGGGCAGACGAGAGTGTGACAATCTTGCAGCAATACAGGATGTATGGAACAAGTGAATCCAGCGATTAGTCTTTTACAATCCAGGCCCCCACATCACTGTGGATAAATGTCTGGTTCCATTTCATTGCAGTTGTCCCTTTAGACAACACCTGCCTAGCAAAATTGACTCCATACATAATTGTGTTTCAGTACTTGCTAAAATATTGTTTTATTATTTTCATATGTTATAAATAACAAAAATATCTACCAAAAAAAAAAAAAAAGTACAAAACTAATAAAACAACAACAAATAAAAGACATCGTATTTTACCAATCTTGTTTATATTTTTCCATGGCCAACGATAATAACATAACATAAATTTAGGTAACAAAATCTACAGCGCGAAACAATGACTTATAAATATAAAGCACATAAACACTAAACAGTTCTTACCAAAATTTTAACTTAAGATTTATTGAGCTACACTACGATATATGAAACTACCTACATAATAAACAAACAACAAACAAATGCACACACACACAATCACACCAGTGGTGTAGTCCTAAAAAAAAAGGTGGTGTACTATTGCACCCAACTCAAAAATATATGTGTATGTATATATATATATATATATATATATATATATATATATATATATATATATATATAATTTAACATCAGCTACCTGTAACTATTCACTTCCACGAAAGGAAAAACAAATACTATGTCAATGTTGTCAATGGTTACAGGTTTCCAGCTTTCTTCAAAATATCTTCTTTTGTGTTCAACAGAGGGAAAAAAGACAAACCGGTTTGGAACAAGTAAAGGTTGAGTAAATAATGGAAATTTTAATTTTTGGAGAAAACTACCCATTCAAAAAACTAATTTGTTCTTTTTAAACGGAGATGCTAATAATCTAATCCTATTCAGTGATTTATGTTTAGCTAATAGTGCCCCCAGCACTGTTTAACTCTAAAGGGACTTGTAAAAATGTAAATACTGTACTAAAAATCAAGACAGCTATATTAAGTACTGTATGTTAACAAAAACTGTAAATTTAAAATAAATAATCTAAATCAGGAAAACAAAGGCAAAGCACACTTCTTTAAATAGAAATAAGCTACAGTATGTAGCTTATTTAATCATTTTAATATTGAAACTTACTTTTTTTACTGGCTTATTACTTTACATTTAATAGGTTCCTTTAAACATCAATCAGCTATTATGTTTGATTGTCACATTTGTGCATGCTTGTTTTAAACCAAGCTATTAGGAGTTTAAATTAAAGAATTTAAAATAATACACTTAAAACGTTTGACTAATATGGTAGGGTTGTATACCAAACTAGAAGTATTCCACTGTATTTCATAGACAGGCAAAGGCATTTGAGTTCTGAATGAGCCAAATATGCTCAACATACCTGTTTACCATAGTACAAATCATTTTCTATATTAAATTAATTTTTTTCCATATATTAAACAAATGAAAAGGCCACTTTATAAATTCAAAATGGCATAAATATGAACATAAAAATGTACATGCTATTTTGCATACAGATGTTACTACTTCAATGTGTTCCTTTTGGCGCCATTCATACCGCGGCGACAGCGATACTTGGTGCGCCAGCAGCTTTTGACCGCTGGGTGGCAGTTTAACCACAGAAATTCAGCTTTGCCTTTCCACAACACTAAACAGACTTTTCTGTGCGTACCTTATGTGATCAGATGTGTTCAATTAAAATATAATTTCGATTTAGTTTTCTTAGTAATAAACATGATCTTACCAGGGCTTAAAGTATTCCGGCACCATGCCGGATCTCCGGCGTGCTGCCGTGAGAGAAAAAAAAAATAGAGCTTGCACATGCGGTTTAGTTGGGGATGCTCAAAATAACCGATTAAGCAATAACCGAAAGGGCGCGTTTGTAACCAATGAATGGTATCAGTTAAACGATTAAAATATGCTTTATACATTTTTAAAGTTTGGCTGCATACGGGGCATCTGTTAAATGGTTTACTGACTGCAGCCAGTGTTTTACGCTCTGCTTATGCTCGCTCAGCGCGCTTCAAGTTTTGCCGTTGTGTGCTGTGTGCTCGAGCGGAAAAGCGTGTTACTTCTGTTTCATTGTTCAGTCAAATGAAAGCACTGCAAGGTTTCTGTTGAGGTGACAGTGGGGTTTGGGTTGGCAATGTGAGTATGGCAAACTTTTAAAGATGGAGGAGAGTACTTGTGGTCGCTGTTTCAAGTTATCCAGAGTTGTATTTATAGATCTTGAATATCACAATATTATTAAAATTACAATTATTACATCGACAGCAACTCGACTCGCGCACACCAGCTGATTCAGTCGTTTTCTAGTGACATACAAAAGAGTGCAGGGCTTCTTTTTTTGTCAACCATAAAAGGCAGCGCGGTGCGCGTTTTTGGAACGTAAAGGCGTGCGCTTTGTGATCGGCCCCTAAATGTACAACAAATATTTGTTAACTCTATGGATGGTAACACATGCAAACACACGTTTCTACAGACGCATTTTGCCAAAGAAGCAAATTGAAAGAAGGATATTTCTGGTCACAGTTTCACACAGAGTTGACATTAACCAGCGCTGATGCAGATCAACTCTGTGCTGTCTGGAGCCGCTTTATAAACTTGAAAAAGCAGGCTGTTGATGATTTAGGGTGGGCTGCAACCAACAAACCCCTTTTTTATTTTATTTTTTTGAAAATTACAGTTATTAATAGTTCTTATATAATATCAGCTTTTAAAATAGCCTACAATCTACGAATCAAACAAATCCAAAGATTTTCTTGATTTTGGTATAATGATAACTCCGCACCAAACTGAGGCTTTCATTTTATAGCTTATAAAACATGTATGCAATGTCATATGTAAGGGCTGTGACGGTCACCGTGATGACAATCACTCTAGAACACACGTTTTCTGTTTTGTTGCCAAGTAGCCTATACATTTATGAATATAACGTTAACTTAGACGTGATACAGCAAGTTCAAGTTCAGCCATGAACCTCGCTGGAAAACTTATATTACATCGCCAATCTGGAAACATTTTGGATTCGTGGCGAACGAGAAAGGCGAATCAATAATTAGGATGAAGCTATTTGTTGGGCTTGTTTAGAAAAATAAGTGTTAAATGGACAAACACGTCGAACCTCCAGAGCTGCGGTCATGTCACCCAGCCCATGAAATGCGGAGCCAGCTCCGGTGTCATCTACTGAACGCAAATGCCAAGCTAGCCTAGCCAGGTATGGCAGAGAGGCCTTTTCAAAAATGGCCAAATACAAAAGAGAAACTGATAAATAGTAGACGGTGATGAGAAATGGAGCAGCATATTTGGTAGTTGAGCACGCTGCTCCGCAATGTAGAGCTGGTTTCCGAGAAATGCAGGCGGCAGAGCAAGATACCCTCTTTGCCACGGTTGCGAAAAAGTATCTGCATGCGCTACAGGCACAATGTCTCAGTGCTGCTGGAAACATTGTAATCTCAAATAAGTCTCCGCTTAAACCGAACAAAGTCAACATGTTAGTTTTTCTGGCAAAGAATTTAAAATATGAATAGTAAACAAAAGGCGGAGAGACGCAGTTTTTTTTTCAACATCTGACTTCTGTTGTTACAAGCCTAGGCTAATATTTTTGTTCTTCGTTACTATTTATATTATTATTATTGATTAGTATTTGTGAAGTTTCTAAAATGTAACGTTTACTGTTTCAAGCAGTTAAAGTTATTTCTATTTAACTAGCCTACATTATTATAGGCTGTATTGTGTTGTTTTATCAACGAAAGTTCAACAACAAACATTCGTTTGTACGGATATTTAGCATAATACTTTAGTCTTTTTTGATTTCTTAATTTTTACATGAAATGTAAATTAACTTAGGTAGGCTACTTGGGTACAGGGGCGTAATTTGTTGGTAGTATACCGAGGAATGCTTAGACAGTGAATATTGTCATCGTTATTTAAAAAATTATAAATAAATAAATAAATAAATAAATAAAACACCTTACGGAAAGGACGAAATAAAGGAAAAGCATGCTCTTAATCATTCTTTATAATCTGATTCATAGCTATACATGCAATAAACTTATATTGCGCCGACAAGAACAAGCTCTAAAAGGTAAAGTCTAAAGCGAGAGGAATTATTGATATTAATGTTAGTTGTTAATATGATCGTAAACACTGCGTTGTATAATTAACGCCGTCATTGTGTCGTGTCTGCGATTTTTTTTTCTCATTGAAGAACAGAAAATTCATGTTATCGCCGTCTTCCCAGCCAGGTTTTCATGCACAGTTTCCGTTTTTGTTTCTTCTCAAACAATAAAGTTTCGCTATAGCAGGCCCGGCGGCAGGATATCATAAATGAGGGCGCAAGGGCGCAATCCCATTGCACTTGACCTGATGACTAAATTTGGTCCTTTCTTGTTCCTTTTATTTAGGCTATTTATTCATTCATTACTTTGCATTACCGATATAGTCCTACTTTTTATAGTAATAATAATGCAGTTTCGCTATTACCGATTTTATTAATGAAGGCAACGATACCGTTTACATTAATGCAGAAAGATCATGGTTTAAGCACCAAAGAAGTGGTTTAAATTATGTTAGTCTCCTTATTTCTTTCCGTTTTATTTTAAATATTATAAATGTTTAAAGTTTTAGGTAAAGACGTCAAAATATGCCCACACATGCAAGCTAAACTAGATCATCTCTGAGTCATCACGCTTTATTACCCAACCAAAATCAGCAAGGAAAAAATAAATGTTTTAAATTAAATTATATTTAAATGTTAAATTAAATTTAAAAAATGAATTTAAATTTTAAATGCCATTTAAAAATAGTTGCTAAAATTAATGTGTTACTTTAATGTGTTATTAATGTGTTAGCCAAACAGAAAGCCTGTCTACGGTAAATCCACACGCACTAAATAGCCTACCTTTTTCTTTTATAACACTGTAAACATAACTTCGCAGGTCGATCATCTTCAAACGCAAAAGGCATTTTTAAGTGTCCTAACTTGACTGCTGCTGAAGAATGGGATGTTTTTTTACATAACTTTAAACGTGTGCTTTAGCTATGTCAAAATGAAAGCAAATTTTTTAAGGGTTCTGCGTTTTGTCAATTGTATAGCTTAATAATAATAATAATAATAATAATAATAATAATAATGGATATAACAAATTATAATATTATAGTATAGACATTTTTACTAGGCTACTTTAATATTAATCCCTAACTGAAAAACTAATGTGAAAATGACTGGCAGCTGTGCTAAAATTAATATAATGGCAAATTTCTTCTGCGTTTTTTCCCTTTATAGCTCAATAGTTTTATTGAAAGAATTAGTTAAGCAAAACATGAAATAAATTAAGCTGCGTGTCTTCGTGATATCCACTAGTCCAGTTTTCTCCAGTGTGAGTTTAGAGTGCGCCTCCACCGCATGCGCATTTATGCCTGCACCAGATCAAATCAGGTGTAAAGTCCAGCACAGAGCGCTGTTAGTTGTGCATTCAACCAACAATACCCGCTCCACTGTTTACAACACACAAATACTCGAACTCTTTATTTGTGGACTTACTTTTGATAATAGGCTATATCATTACCTTTATCCTGATTCTATTTTTATTTTTATTATTCCATTTTTTTTATTTTATTTGTGTTATATCCATAATTGTTTGCACTACTGCCCTTTTTGCACTGTCTTTGTACGCAGTGACGCTGCACTGCTTTGGCAATACGATTGTTGTTATTTGTCATGCCAATAAAGCACCTCAAATGTGAAAATAGCCTAGGCAACAAATAACAAATCGGAGTCTAATAATAAAATAAATGCCATTTTCATTTTCATACATGTGTGGGTTTTGACAATATACGTTTAATTGAGCTATAAAGATTAGCCTATCAGATGAAATGCATAGTGAAATATTAAATAAATGTCTCTTTTGCTGAATATTTAATTAATCTATATCTTTAATATTTTTAAAATCACCTTGCTTTGGCCCAGAGAAAGAGGCGCGCGGCACCAGCGGACCTGTGCTTTCCCAAACAAAGACGTACAGTAACTTGCGGCTGAACTATGCATAGTTTTGGGGGGAAGGATATAGTGGTGTGTTTCTCTGTCGCAGATCCATCATTTGAATCACGTCACTATTAACCCTGCTTTTATTTATTAAATGCTTCCCAACGCCGCATTTCTGTTGCGTGAAAAAAAGCTGCTGCAAATAAACATTTATTTTAGTTATGCCAATGCCATTTTAATAGTTTCATGATAGTAGTTGCTGGTGTGCTTCATCTGCGTGATTTTGATTTGACATTCTTCCGCTAAACTTGCACTGTCTTGGCGTAAATGGGCTGTGAACTGTTGCTATTGAGGCTGAGGCATCAAGGTGTAAATAGGCTATAGTTCTCTCTTCAACTTTCAGGTTTGAGGTGGGGGAAGAAGTGGTAGAGGCAATTCAAATGTACCAGCTCTAAATTAAAAAAGGCCACTTACGCGGCATCTGTGTGTAAAGGTTATTACCTTATTTTTATTTTATTATTATTATTTATTTATTCATTCATTCATTCGTTCATTCATTTTCTTTTTGGCTTAGTCCCTTTATAAGTCTGTAATTGCCACAGCGGAATGAACCGTACACTTATCCAGCATATGTTTTACGCAGAGGATGCCAGGAGGGCCAGCTGGGGCTTCGGGACGGAGTGAAAGGAAAGGCGGACTTTGCCCCGAGTCTGGGAAAGATGGCTTGCCGTCATTACACTAGTTTTCCGATGGCACACGAGTTACATGCACCAAACACATAAACAAATAAATTAATAAATAAGGGAA
This sequence comes from Danio aesculapii, assembly GCF_903798145.1. Classification (NCBI taxonomy): domain Eukaryota; kingdom Metazoa; phylum Chordata; class Actinopteri; order Cypriniformes; family Danionidae; genus Danio; species Danio aesculapii. The sequence goes on from NC_079458.1 coordinate 28,982,861, forward strand.
AGAAAACATCTAGCCTTATAGGCTGAGTTCTTTTTTATTATAATCGCCGTTAAGTTTCCGTTTAAAATGTAAGGCTGTTGCATAGAATAATAAATTGCATAAAATAATACAATTTTAATTTATAAGTGACTTTTCTGCGTCCCCCTTGATGTTTCAATAACGCATAATAATCTATACACCATATTAAAGACACTTAAATAGTCTACTTAACACTTTCCTTAAGATCACAGAATAATATGCAACATCTAATTCCGGGGAAGTTCTGGGGGCAGGGTTTGCGTGACATGCTGCAAGCTACTAGCCCGACAGTGAAAACGCGACATGATTTCGGTCTCACTGATGCCCATTAACACCTGACAGACAAGCTTTTGGTTATGAGAAGGGGGAAGGGGTCTCCACTCTTAAGTGTTTTTCACAAACATGAATACACAAAATCCAAAACTCCGACATAGGACGGATGGCGTAACAAAACCTATGCGTTTAAAAATGAAACCGCATTAAATATGGGGCCTTATGAAAATGAATGTTTCTATGCACAATAACTTCTGAACTGAACTAGGCTACCTGTTAGGGGTGGGCGATATGACCTAAAATTAATATCACGGTATTTTTCATCTTTTGAACGGTGACGGCATAATATCATGGAATTACTTTCAATAGCAAAACAATATACATCTCAAGGAAGAACGGACAAAAGAAAGTCTCACTTCTATCACTCTTTAAAAGTTTTGGTTTGGGTCATTGTAAATGCTCAGTCTCGTTATGAGCTGATCTTCATTTCTCTGTGTTGGTGGAATAAAGCAGGCGAGTCAGCCGCTCCAATTTATGAGCAGACAGAGCAGGATTCTCGCGATGACCACCAGCGCAATTCCGCTCTTTGTTATGAGCCGTAGTTTCAGTGTAAACTTAGTAAAGGTGAGTTTCTTTGGCAATGATGTGTACAGTGTTAGATTTTATATTTAGCGGACATTTGCGCTGAACACGCGGTGAATGCAACGCATCGAGATTCGGGCACCTTCTCCGAAAACACTCGATTGATCTCAGCTGGCGGATCAACATTTACCTCATGTCATGATCGCTGTCATCTGCGCCATTATTATTATTATAACTTTAGGTGAGGTTTGCAAACCTGTGCACTTTTCACTCTTCTGCCGTTTGCATTTCCTGCAGTAATAAAAGCTCCCTGTTCATTATTGTAGTGTTTCCTCCTTGTGCTGTGTGTTATATAGACAGCTTACACGGAGAGGTATAATTCAGAAACACATTTATTAACAGAACACGAGTAACTCCCACCTTTAATTATCACATGCATTTCAGTCTCACTCTCTGACTCACTGACTCCACAGCACCCACCAAGGTGGCCCTCTAGTGGAGTGAATACGCAATTACATTATAAGGGCATATAACACTACACCACATCCCCCTTTTTTCACAGTAAACAATGCAAGCTTTAAACAAGATATATAAACACTGAATGCTAAACTTACAGTCCATATAACAAGGACATTTTTCTTATTTATAGCAAAGTTTACCCTATTACTAGGCAAAATATGTATTCAGTTCATACAGTAGTCCTGAAACCTCACAGGAACTTTCACAACCCGACCACTCCTGGTGGTTGTGGTACTGCTGTTATGTAAAGGTCGATCTGGCAGACACTCTACAGATGAATTTGTCACTTCTTGTGCCCCTGGGATGTGAGCATGTTTATCATTGTGGGTCTCATCCACAGGATCCAATGTTTCTCTGAACTTGTGATTGCTTTTCCTCAGGTGGCGTCTGTTGCGGCGAAACTGTTGTCCTGCTTCATTGACAACATTGTATGACCTTGGCTCATTTCTTTTTGAAACAATGAGACCTGGCTGCCACCCTCTGTTTGTTTCAATGTGTACAGTATTTCCGGCATTCAATTTTGACATGGATTTTGCTCCTACATTGTAGTGGCACGCTTGCTTCTTTTGCAGGGTTTGGAGCTCCTGGTGAACACCTTTGGGAGTAGCTGGTCGCAGGACTTCACTAGACACTGGTAAGGTGCTCCTTAAGACTCTTCCCATCAGAACTTGAGCTGGTGAATAGGATGTGCCAGTGATAGGAGTATTTCTCAACGAGAGAAGAGCAAGGTTATGATCCACTCCTGATTGTTCTGCTTTTTTCAGGACGTGTTTGACAGTTTTAATTGTTCTTTCCGCCAACCCGTTGGATTGAGGATAGGCTGGACTTGAGTGTGTCACCTTAATGCCCCACTCTGCAGCGAATTTCTTCATTTCATAACTGGCGAAGGGTACGTGATCGCACACCAGCTCTTTTGGAATGCCATGTCTTGCATATACTGTTTTCATTTTTTCAATTACAGTGTGTGCTGTCTTGTCATTGATGTTCATCACCTCAGGAAACTTTGACATGTAGTCAACAATCAAAAGAAATGACTGACCTCTGATTTCGAAGATGTCAGCAGCTACTTTTAACCAGGGAAGCTCTGGGAGAGATGAGTGGCTCTTTCTGATTCCTTGGCTGAAACTGTTGACACGTTGGACACATCTCAACCATCTGCTCTATATGTTTGGTCATTCCGGGCCAATACAGACATTTTCTGGCATGTGCCTTTGTGCGCTGCATTCCTTGGTGTGAGACATGTAGTTTCTGCAACATCTCTGTTCTCATCGACTCGGGAATCATTATTCTACCTGATACCAGTAATATGCCATCTTGCATGGCAACAGTGTGTCTGACAGGCCAAAACTGATGAATAGAGGGATCAAGTTTCTTTCTGTGTGTCGGCCATCCTGTCTTTTGTGTTTTCACTAGCAGCTGGAGTGTGTTGTCCTTTGCTGTAGCATCTGTAAGCTGCTTCAGCATTTCCTCACTGAGAGCCTCTGTTGCTTCAAGCGAATATACGACCCCTTCATCACTGAGATCATCTGTGCTTGTTTGTTGGCCCTCAGTGAAAGCACGTGACAATGTATCGGCAATTAGCATGTCCTTACCAGGTGTATATTGGACTATGAGGTCATATTTTTGTAGCTGTAAAAGCATACGCTGGAGTCTCGCTGGTGCTTTGCTCAGTGGCTTCTTGAAAATAGCCTCTAATGGTTTATGGTCAGATTGAACATTCACACTGCGTCCATATACATACTGATGGAACTTTTTGGTCGAGAAAACTATCGCCAGCAGCTCCTTTTCAATCTGGGCATAGTTCTTTTCTGTATCTGTTAATGCCCGAGACGCATATGCTATTGGCTGCCCCTCCTGCAGCAGACATGATCCTAAGCCATCTTTGGATGCGTCTGTCTGTATGGTGACTGCTGTGTTGGGGTCGTAGTACCTGAGAACTGGTGTGTTGGTTAGTGCTGTCTTGAGTGCAGACAGGGCCTCGTCATGTTCTGGTTGCCACTGGAATACAATGTCCTTTCTTAACAGCTGTCTAAGAGGGGCCGTCAGTGTTGCCTCACCTCTGATAAATGGTGCGAGATATCGAATCATGCCCAAAAGACGCTGCAGTGCTTGTCTGTCCTCAGGTGCTGGCATGCTTACTACTGCCTGTATCTTGCCATCATCTGCTTTTACACCTTGTGGAGTTATCACGTGGCCCATGAAATGTACATTGTTCACCTTGAACTGGATCTTGTCGGGGTTGAATTTCACGTTGTGTCGTTCTGCTCTCTGCATAATTTCAGCAACAATGACATCATGTTCTTGTTCTGTGGCAGCAGCAACAATCATATCATCTGCTACAATGTGTACACCGTCTATGTCTCCAAACACTTCATTGTTGTACTGCTGGAAAACTTCACTAGCAGATTTGACACCAAACAGCAGTCGTTTGAATCTATATCTACCCCATGGCGTGTTAAACGTGCATAGTAGTGAAGATTCTTTATCAAGTGTGACTTGCCAGTAGCCGTCCTTTTCATCAAAAATGGAGAAAATTGTCTTTCCTGAAAGCCTACACAGAACATCTTCAGTAGTTGGAATAGAGAAATGTTGACGAAGGATAGCTTTATTAAGGTCACGAGGATCCAGGCACACTCGTAATGACCCATTCTTTTTTTCAGTTATAACAAGGCTGTTGACCCAAGGAGTGGGCTGGGTGACTGGTGCTATAACATCTGCTTGCAACAGCTGATCTAGTGTATCCTTTAGTTTGCCCAGCACTGCTAAGGGAATTTTTCTACAGCCATGTATGACTGGGATTGCTTCCGGATCAACATGTATGTGGTGTTCACCCGGAAACTGACCAAGCCCTTCAAAGACTGTTGGATGTTGTGCAATCAGCTCCTCTTTGGAGGTAGTATGCTTAATTACAACAGTCTCAACTCTTTTCAGCAGTTGCATCCTTTCACATGCTTCCTTACCAAGTATTGGAATGGATGAGTGTCTGGTGATGTAAAAGGGTAAGCATGCTTGCACTTTGGGTGTGACACACTGAAGGTTGGCCACACCTTCCGGCTTTAATTTTGTTCCACCATAGGCCACAAGCATAGTTGAAGTTGGTTGCAACAGTGGTGTTTTGTGCAGAGATTGATAAATGTTCAGAGGTATTATATTGGCTTCAGCCCCAGAGTCCAGTTTGAACTTCACTGTCACATTTCCAATGTTTACATCTGTGTGCCATGCGTTCTGTACTGATCCACTTGTCTGATTTAGTTCCACTGATCCAATGAATAATGAGTCAACCATGACATTTCTATTGTGTTTAGGCTTTGTGTCTTTTTGTTGAGACATGCAAACTGAGGCAAAGTGGTTGGATTTGCCACAAGCATGACATGTTGCGCCATAGGCCGGACACTGTCGTGGAAGGTGAGATTTTCCACACTTTTTGCAAGTGAATGTTACTGTTTTTTGCTGTTGAAATGACTTTCTTTCAAATATTTTGTTCTGTTTTACATCTTTTGTCTTCTTCTTAATGGCGTGAACAGTTTTACTCTGCTCCCCCATTGCTTGAATCTGTGTTTTTGCTGCCTCTGCCGCACTGCATATGTCCACAGTTTTTTCAAGGGTCAAGTTTGTTTCTCTTAGTAGCCTCTCCTTTAAACGCTGATCACTGATACTGAACACAATCTTGTCTCTTATCATGTCAGATTCTGTTGAGCCAAACTCACAGTCCTTACTCTTTTGTTTTAGTTCTGTGACATACTTATCGATGTTAATCGCATCAAGCATGGGGTAAGCCCAGAACTGGTGCCTTTCGAAAACAATGTTCTTTCTTGGTAAGCAATACTTCTCCATTGCAGTTACTATATCTTGCATTGTTTCATTTTCCCCTTCTAGCTCAACAGACAGTGAGTTATATACTTCTAATGCCTCCTCTCCTAAAGCAAGAAGCAGAATGGCAATCTTTACCTTTTCAGTTTTTGAGTCTGATCCTGTAGCAGTCATATAAATGTTGAACCGCTGTATCCATCTTCTCCAGTTTTCACCTGTATTGCCAGACAGGACTAATGGAGGTGGTAATCTGAATTGATCCATGTTTGTTTTTCACTATGGCAGACTTACTTTAGTCAGGATGAGTTCACGTTCTTCATCAATTTGCTGTCAACTGCAGGCTTGAGTCCGCAAAACAACTCTCTTCTGACACCATGTAGTGTTTCCTCCTTGTGCTGTGTGTTATATAGACAGCTTACACGGAGAGGTATATTTCAGAAACACATTTATTAACAGAACACGAGTAACTCCCACCTTTAATTATCACATGCACTTCAGTCTCTCTCTCTGACTCACTGACTCCACAGCACCCCCGAAGTTAAACCAAGGTGGCCCTCTAGTGGAGTGAATACGCAATTACATTATAAGGGCATATAACACTACACCACAATTATATTCAGACACACAAATGCTCCCAAATATATTATGAGGGCGCATAGATTAAATTTCGGGCGCTCATGCGACCAAAATGGTTGCAATTTCGAGCCCTGTAGTATAAGGACATGTATTCAGACCACAACTGAACGTTTGAAGAAAATTTAATGCCTTGTTATTTAGAATTAGCTATTATTGATGTAAATGCAGCCGTTCAAGGCGCATAATTGATTTATTACGGTATTGACGGTATTAGAATATCCATGTTGTGGCGCAATGTCACACCGGTGATGACTATGACACCGGTGTACCACCCACCCCTACTACCTGTTATTTAAAATATCTATATTACGCTCCAAGCATTCGCCAAAACGAAAATATTTTTAAGTAAAAACACAGAACATAGCTGAATAGAGTGTTGCCTGCTTTAGACGATGGGTTAGTAATTATATTATAAATGGTTATGTTCAGGTCAATGAAATAATACCTTTAATAAATAAAATATGTTCGTAAGAACGTGGTGGGCCAGTGATTCCATCGCTGTCATTAGTGGTTTAATGAGCTCAGGAGAATTCTGCTTTGCATTTTTCTATGCATTACTAACATCACTAAACCAGATATTTGTTTTATAAGTTAACCAAATATTCGCAGAGATTCAGCAGTTTTTTTTCTGACGCGTTTGCCAGTCATGCCAGTCAGTGAAAAAAAAGTAACCGTGGCCCTGTTTGCAGGTATTAATATTCGTTTTTTTCGTCAATCTGATGCAACTTTTATTATTTATACAGGACGTTAAAATGCAATTAAAAGTTTCAAATCAATTAAACTCAATTTATAAAAAGGCTAGCCTATTTTATGCATTAAATATAACTAATTTCCTTTATTTCTGATTAGACCATGCATTTTAGACTATTTTACAATTGTAATATGTGCATATGCTTTTTTAAAATAACATTCGTTTAACAAATATTTTAGCACATCGAAAGTAATTAAGTGACCTGTTTTTTTTTATTAAAAACTTTATGCAAAAGGATCAGAGGATAAATTATCGTAGGATAAACGTATCTTATGGAAAAACACCAATTGACGGGCTCTGCTTTCGGTTTTAAAAGAATCAAGCAGCTTTAAAAAATATAATTTGCTGAAGAGAAATGACAGGAAAAAAAGAAAGAAAAAGACAAAATATATAGTGACTGTTAAAAGAACATTTCTCTTTAATATATTCTTTCGACTCCGAAACATCAGCTAAGATTATGATGAATGACGGAGTTTCTCTATTGCCTGCTTCAGCAGTGCGTCCCGGTCCCGCTGGTTATGAACGAGGAGGCGGAGAGAATGCGCTGTTTAGTTTCGGCTTCATATATTTAAATAAAAACTAACACCGAACTGCTTTTAACGCTCAAAAAGTTAAACTAAAATGCACAACTCTTGTTGGTTGCACCCGCGGGATGCACAATAAACCTAACGCGCCATTATTTTAATTCTATATTCGTGAAGAATGAGCCATGAGATTGAGATTTTTGAAGGTACTCTCTAGCGGCGAAGTTCCTGGCAGAGTAGCGAGTGAAAAAATGTGCATAAAGAAATTGGACAAGAGGAATAACATTTTAAATTATATAACAAGCATCCTATTCTTTCTAATCCTCGCCCAGTTTTAATACAAGTTGTGTTTTTTTAATATTTGTGGCTGGGAAGTTTATTAAGAATATATTTATAATTATATATTATTAAATAATTACATAATTAAAAGATACATATATATAAAGAGAGAGAGAGAGAGCAAAAAATTATTTTTATTATACTTTTAGTGATCTGCTTAAGGTAGGTCAATTTTTTTTTTTTTGCTTTTGATGAAGCAGCATTCAACTTAAGCTCTTTAGACCATGCCCCTGACCGTTTCTCAGTGTTTCGCCGCAATATCTTTAAATAAATTATTTATTTAGGCATATTTTCATTATTCATTTATTTTCATTATTCGTTTATTATTATGTACAATAATTCAGACATAAAATAAGATAGTAAAATATAATCAACAACGAAAATGTAAATAAAAACATAAATAAAAACATAAATGAAAAAGTCTTGTCTTAGTCCTATCAAAACGGCAAACACTGAACATTTAGGCTAAAAGACTGCTTTATTTATTTATTTAAGACTACTTATTTGTACTGAATGTTTGTGCTTTCATGTTAGTTGTCTTTTATTTCTTCAATTCCAAAACGAGTCCTCTTTGTACTTAAAAAGTTTACAATAAAGTGTGTTAACAAATTTTAAATGATTAATGAAGGACTTATAATGCTTTGACTTATTGTTTAATATCACTTACAAGCACAGTAGCATATTTAAAGCTGCTGTAAAGGCTATTTCTTTCCGTTCGCATCCCGTCCCTTTGCGCCCCCTGGCGGCTTTTTCACAAACTGCGGTCCTACACTAAAAACAGAGCAGCAGTTATTTCAAATGGCGGCGGTATAAGGCACGGCGGTAATAGTCACTTTGAACTCTCACCTACTGTATTTCACTATCATAATATACAGATGTTACTACTTCAATGTGTTCCTTTTGGCGCCATTCATACCGCGGCGACAGCGGTACTTGGTGCGCCAGCAGCTTTTGACCGCTGGGTGGCAGTTTAACCACAGATATTCAGCTTTGCCTTTCCACAACACTAAACAGACTTTTCTGTGCGTACCTTATGTGATCAGATGTGTTCAATTAAAATATAATTTTGATTTAGTTTACTTAGTAATAAACATGATCTTACCAGGGCTTAAAGTATTCCGGCACCATGCCGGATCTCCGGCGTGCGGCCGTGAGAGAAAAAAAAAATAGAGCTTGTACATGCGGTTTAGTTGGGGATGCTCAAAATAACCGATTAAGCAATAACCGAAAGGGTGCGTTTGTAACCGATGAATGGTATCAGTTAAACGATTAAAATATGCTTTATACATTTTTAAAGTTTGGCTGCATATGGGGCATCTGTTAAATGGTTTACTGACTGCAGCCAGTGTTTTACGCTCTGCTTGTGCTCGCTCAGCGCGCTTCAAGTTTTGCCGTTGTGTGCTGTGTGCTCGAGCGGAAAAGCGTGTTACTTCTGTTTCATTGTTTAGTCAAATGAAAGCACTGCAGGGTTTCTGTTGAGGGTTTGGGTTGTCAATGTGAGTATGGCAAACTTTTAAAGATGGAGGAGAGTACTTGTGGTCGCTGATTCAAGTTATCCAGAGTTGTATTTATAGATCTTGAATATCACAATATTATTAAAATTACAATTATAACATCGACAGCAACTCGACTCGCGCACACCAGCTGATTCAGTCGTTTTCTAGTGACATACAAAAGAGTGCAGGGTGTCTTTTTTTTTTGTCAACCATAAAAGGCAGCGCGGTGTGCCGCGCGTTTTTGGAACGTAAAGGCGTGCGCTTTGTGATCGGCCCCTAAATGTACAACAAATATTTGTTAACTCTTTGGATGGTAACACATGCGGTCATGTCACCCAGCCCATGAAATGCGGAGCCAGCTCCGGTGTCATCTACTGAACGCAAATGCCCAGCTAGTCCAGCCAGGTATGGCAGAGAGGCCTTTTCAAAAATGGCCAAATACAAGAGAGAAACTGATAAAAAGTAGACGTTGATGAGAAATGGAGCAGCATATTTGGTAGTTGAGAACGCGCCACTCCGCAATGTAGAGCTGGTTTCCGAGAAATGCAGGCGGCGGAGCAAGATACCCTCTTTGCCACGGTTGCGAAAAAGTATCTGCATGCGCTACAGGCACACCGTCTCAGTGCTGCTGGAAACATTGTAATCTCAAATAAGTCTCCGCTTAAACCGAACAAAGTCAACATGTTAGTTTTTCTGGCAAAGAATTTAAAATATGAATAGAAAACAAAAGACGGAGAGACGCAGTTTTTTTTCAACATCTGACTTATGTTGTTACAAGCCTAGGCTAATATTTTTGTTCTTCGTTACTATTTATATTATTATTGATTAGTATTTGTGAAGTTTCTAAAATGTAACGTTTACTGTTTCAAGCAGTTAAAGTTATTTCTATTTAATTAGCCTACATTATTATAGGCTGTATAGGCTGTATTGTGTTGTTTTATCAACGAAAGTTAAACAACAAACATGTTCGTTTGTACGGATATTTAGCATATTACTTTGGTCTTTTTTGATTTCTTAATTTTTACATGAAATGTAAATTAACTTAGGTAGGCTACTTGGGTACAGGGGCGTATTTGTTGGTAGTATACCGAGGAACGCTTAGACAGTGAATATTGTCATCATTATTTAAAAAATTATAAATAAATAAATAAATAAAGAAAGAAATTAATTAAAACCCCTAGTTTCTCTGCGACATGTCGCAGATCCATCATTTGAATCACGTTAGTTATAACGTGCACCCATAATGATGAAGCACACCATAATCACGAGGGCATTAAAATAAAGACAACCTAAACAAATTTATAATTGTTTATTTATTTAATGTGTTTTTTATAATCGCCCTTATGTTTTCGTTTTAAATGTAAGGCTGTTGCATAGTACAATTTTAATTTATAAGTGACTTTGCTGCATCCCCCTTGATGTTTCAATAACGCATAATAATCTGTACACCATATTAAAGACAACAGAAAGACATAAAACTTTACAAATTACCTGTCCCCTTTTGTAGACTCAAAACAAGTGTCAAATCTTGAAAAAATTGCCAGAGCCATATTAAAATCTAATTTAAAGAATTACATTATCGGATATAATAAAACCGCATTAAATAAATAAACCAATATAAAACAAGCAAAAGCAAGCTACAACAGTTTAGGTAGGTCTATGTAGCCTACATAAATGAAACCGTTAAAGCCAAATTAAACTTTCATTTTACAAGATATTTTTTTAAAAGATTTTAGATATTTTCTAAAAACAATAAACACCAGAGAAGGTTTAAATAATTATATAGTGGGTACGATGATAATAATCAAATCGTGCAAACAGAGCATTTTTGGGGAGAGTGAAAGCAGAATGCGACCTTTTTCTGTTATCCAGCTATGCAGTGCCACTTTAAAAAACGCATCGGGGAAAACTGCAAAAAAGTGTTTTGTCTCCCCAAACAATTGTGTCGATGTTTTTATATGACGTGCTAAAATTGAAAAATGAAATTTACATGAAGAGCTTTATTAGTGAAAAGCTGCCGAGCGCAACGAAATGGGCTATAAGCTATATTTGCTCTTATGTGCTGAAATACTTAACACTTTCCTTAAGACCACAGAATAATATGCAACATCTAAATGTCATATAGCCAATAAGGAAAATTAACATGTTTCAGGTCTCTCCAGTGCATTTGGACTGAATATTTGACTGTGTCTTACTGGATGTCTCCAGTAACTCTATAAACATAGAGGCACAAGCAGACTGTAGAATTCATTCATTAATTCTTTCTTTTATTTATTTATTGTCAACCAAATATATATAAATCAATATGTGTGTGTGTGTGTGTTGTGTGTGTGAATGTGTGTGTGTGTGTGTGTGTGAGTGTGAGTGTGTGTGTATGTATGTGTGTCAGAGTCCAGAGGTGCGTGTGGAGGAGGTGCGTGGGGAGGGAGCGGGGAGCAGAGCTGGGAGAGAGTTCAGCTTCCTGACAGCCTGATGGATGAAGCTGTCTTTCAGTCTGTTGGTCCTGGCCTGGAGACTGCGCAGTCTCCTCCCTGATGGCAGCAGACTGAAGTAGTTGTGCATTGGGTGGGTGGCATCTGCTGTTATGCAGAGGGCTTCACGGGTAAGACGTGTGCTGTAAACGTCCTGAAGGGAGGGGAGAGAGACACCAATGATCTTCTCATCTGTTCTCACTATGCGTTGAAGTGTTTTCCTGCAGGATGCATTGCAGGTTCCAAACCACACAGTGATGCAGCTGGTCAGGATGCTCTCAATAGTGCCTCTGTAGAAGGTGTACATGATTGGGGCTAGTGCTCTTGCTCTTTTGAGTTTGCGGAGGAAGTAGAGACGCTGCTGTGATTTTTTTTGGCATCCTCAGTGCATTTGTTTATGTAGGCTGTAACAGTCTCAGCATACTCCTGGAGGTCAGTGGTGTTGTTGTAAGTGGCAGCCTGTTTGAACATATCCCAGTCTGTGGTATTGAAGCAGTCTTGTAAAGCCTCTGAAGAACCTTCTGGCCACACTTGTATCTCCTTGCAAACCGGTTTGGTGACTTTAACGATCGGTCTGTAAGCAGGCATTAGCATGACAGTTAAGTGGTCTGAGGCACCAATGTGGGGGAGGGGGAAGGCTTTGTAAGCTCCTCTCTGTGTGATGTAAACAAAGTCCAGTGTGTTATTGCCCCGTGTTGGAAAGTCTATGTGTTGTTGTATTTTTGGAAACACACTCTTTAGGTCTGCATGGTTAAAGTCCCCTGCCAGGATGAGAAAAGCATCGGGGTGGGCTGTCTGCTGCTCACTAATGTGCAGGTACAGGTCATTTAGTGCCTCACTCCTGTTGTTTGCATTGGAGCTGGGAGGGATGTAAACACCGAAAAGCAGAATGGCTGTGTATTCCCTCGGTAGATAAAACGGACGGCACTTGATAATCATGAACTCCACCAGTGGTGAGCAGTATTTGCGGACTACAACGGCATCGCGGCACCATGACTCATTGATGTAAACACAGAGCCCGCCACCGCGGGTCTTACCTCCCGCGACGATAGCTCTGTCTGCTCTGTAACTTGTTAGCTGGTCGAGCTGAATGGCGCTGTCCGAGCCAAGTTTCTGTAAACACAAAAGCACAACAGTCCTTTACAGTCAATGTGATGAACGGAGTAGACGGATGTAGTCCAGTTTGTTGTCTAGCGAGCGTACGTTCGCTAGAATGATGGAGGGGATAGCGGGTTTGTGGGGGTTAGCCGCTAGCCTAGTTCGGATACCCCCGTGCTTACCCCTCTTCTGCTTCCTTAACACATCTGCTACATTCCAGTGGAGCCTCCGTTGCGCTCTACCACAGCTGGCAAAACTTTCTGAAGGTGGTCGATGTATCTGTTGCAGACAGTTATTGTCAAACGATGCCGCCAGAATGTTTCGATGGCTTTAAGAAGCTCGTCTTTATTTTTTGGCTTGACCTCATTGCACTCATGCAACCACTGTGCTTCAGCTGAAAGAAGCGCAAACAGCAGCAACGGAAGCTCAGTGGACACAAGACCCCATGCGTACACCCGTTAACCTGAATGAGGATATGGAACAGTCCGAAGTCACCTCTGCTGGCCTGACTCCAAATTCAAGTTGCCATCCCGATTTACTGTTCTTGTTTCGTGCAGTTGTGCCAGACCAGCGCTACGCGGAGTGGGCATCCACAACGAACTGGGATGGTTCGAGAGGCAAAGTTGCTTTGCCCGTGAACCTAAAACAGTTCGTTAGAGACAGCGTGATTAGAGATTAGAGATTCCCTAACCTGACCAGCGCTGACAGCAAACGCATAAAGGACAGAGTGAACGAATTTCTACGGTCCCCACGAACCACCGACGTCTTCAGTATTAGAGACAACTTAAAAAAAAAACATTCAGTTATTTTTGTATTTGTATTTGCTTTTTTTCTCAGAATAAATATATCCTCTTAACCAACTGTATGACTGTTTTTTTCCCGATTATACGCAAAAGAAATAGTTTTTAAAGTGTTTTTTTTTTTCATGCTTTATTTCTAACACGTTTATGAATTGTAAGTTTTAGCCTAAGGTTACCAGACAAAACAACAATAACAACATTATTATACATCATAGTAGCATGTAGACTATAAAAAGGCAACATATCGACTCATGCGCACACATGAGGCCCGTAGCAGCCTGGTGAAAGGGATGGTTCTTTTTTTCTCAAGTGGACCTTTTTGCAGTTATACGCCTCAGTTTCTATTTAACTATGAGATTTAAATACTACATTTTAGTGACTTTTTTGCTGGATTAGCCAGTCAGATGTCATTATAACCACACTTTTTGATGTACTAAAATATTTCCTAAAAAGTGCAGTTAAAAAAATTCAAACAAGAGAAATTTTTAAAATACAAATTTATTAAATCATATGTCATTAGAAAAATAGCAATCTGTTTTAAAGTTTTAAAGTAAAAAATAATAAAAGAAACATTATACACCATAGTAGCCTGTAGCCTATAAAACGGCCGCAAATCTTTTTAAATGCATTAAAAGTCAAGCGCATATCTAAGCCTTACCTTGAGTTTGTTCACACACTTAACTTACATGCTGTATTTTAATATAGCTAATTTTGATGAATTAGCTCTAACCTTTGACAGTTTTTTCTTCTTTCCGCGGTTATGCGCGCATTATATTTCAAATGCATATGCAAGGTGACTGAAATTGAAATTAAAATACAAAACATACTGGGCCATTAAGTAAAAAACAAAACAACAGTTATACTTTAAAGAGAACTTTAAAGAGAACATTGATGTTTTGAAACAAAAAAATTAACTGAAAACTATTAAAAATAAACCTGCGAGATATGTCCTGCGGCAAAATTATTTTATGAAGCAGCATTCAACTTAAGCTCTTTAGACCAAGGGTGCAATTCTGGTCTGAGAGGTGGGGTGGACCAAATCTGAGTGATGGTAATACTGTAGTAGTGGAATGTTGGTGATAGTTGTAGGAATGTGCAGCAATGTTGGGTAATTGTGTGCAGAAAAGCCTACATTTCAATTTTATTTGACATTTTATCATAACATATACAGTGTATTTTTAAAATGAGAACAAATGAAAGAATATAATTTTTGTGAAATAACGTGAAAAGTTTATTTAATTGTTTTAAGAGTAAGAGAACGAATTTGGATATTAGATATTGGAGTGTGCGGCGGGTGGGGGACGCGGGGAAAGGTGACTGATCTTTAAAGAATGCCACTATCACTATGGGAGCGGGCTATATATCCAGGGTCTTCAGCATTTCACACTACCTCAGCTTGCTAAATTATTTTTATATTATTTTATTGGGACAATGTATCTCCCTAAATCATTAATTCTTCTTAAAATGTTTATATTAAATGCCTAAAAATAAAATATATATAGACTTGCAAACATAAGTGAATTGTGAGATCCTCTTCCACTTGCATTGTAGCCTTCCCTCCCTTTCAAAGGTACTCGTAAAGGTAGTCAAGGCTACTTTTTATGTAATTTAAATATTAGGCCTGCTTGAGTTCTATTTTTCAAATCGCTATAAGGATGTGTTATAAGGTACGGGCGTATGCTGGAAGAAAAGGAGCGAGTCAGACAAACTTTAAAAAAAAAACATTTTTTTTGTTGGAAAAATCATTTTTTAAACAAATTTAGTTTGGTATCATTTTATAGGCCGATGTAGTGTATTTTTTGTTCAGGTATCAACAAGAACAACAAACATTTGAGGTGAGTTATTTAAGACTTGCTTCTTAAACAAAAAGACCAAGACTTATTGTCAGGATTTGTTTAAATAATTAAATAAGCTATAACTGTGGAAATCAGTTAACATTTAGGATGGGCTTATATTCTATTTAGGGGTGTGACGATAACCGCATCACCGCCTTACCGCCATAATGAGATGTCAATGAGATGTCAACTCTATACAATATCTTTCAGTATTGTATAGAACAACAGAATAAACTAAATAAAAGGAATAAAAGGCCTGACCTAAGTATTTTCCACCTAAATTACAAATTTAGATTACAAAACTAAAACACTGAATCCTTTTTAATAACCAGCTTAGGCTGTTTTTATTTTAGGCTTATTTTAATAAAGCAGGCCTAACTCAAATCAATCGCTCCACAGAAAATAAACATTTTTAACGCACTGCTGTAATTTCTATATTCCAATCCCTTTAACGAAACTTTTAATACAAGTCATTATTTTAAAGATTATTACTTGAGAATATGATTTTACCTCAGCGCTGCACTTTTCTCCTTCTCCCTCTCGCTGAGTTCAGGTGACGGAGTGTTATGAAGTAGTTAAACTCTCCTCAGTTCAATGTACAGTGTCAAACTGGCACAGGAATATCAGTGTATTAATATAGGCTTTGCTAAAAAGCTGGTTAAATGTAGGTCTTTTTTTACAGAAGCTATACAGAAGCGCGAGCTGCGACCACGGTGATGAGTCAACAATCGCATATATTTTGACTTATTTAAAGTAGGCTATAGCATATAATAATTTTGTGTAAAGACATTTATAAAAACATGTAGCTAATATATCACAGGGGTTTGTGTAGGAGCAATTACAGTGGAGCATTAATTAAAGCAGTTTATTAAATTAAAGTTTATTTAATTAAAGCATTAATTGCACAGTTGTGTAGCGGATGGGGACGCACAAAAATACACAATTCATATATTTTCGTCGGAAGAAAAATATTCTTTGAACGAATTTTGTTTTGTACAATTTGTATCTTAGTTTTTGTCGGTCAGTTTACAAAATAAACAAGAATAACTAATAAACTTTGAGGTGAAGCGATGTGCCTCAGGGTCCGCTATATGCCACGGCCAAAACACAAACCGGTCAAATACAACTGTAATATAAATAAAATAAAAGTGAAATATTCAGTTTGGAATATTGAGTCTTTGTTAACTGTATGATCAAAATTAAAAGAGCAGCCTATACTATCACTCTTTATGACAAACATCCATTGATCGGTCAGTTTCGCTATATTTAATCAAAGCGTTTGAACTTTTTGATATTTTAGGCAAAGTGGTCTACATAACCACTGATAGAACTTCTCCACCTGCGACCCACCCATAATTAAACATCATGTAGGCGAGCTGGCTTTTTGATTACCTGAACCGTGTATTAACGGCTGCACCAGCATAACCATCTGCGTATTAATAGCAGCACCAGCAGATATAAGAGAGTTTATTAAAAATCCTATATTAATATACTGATATTCCTGTGCCAGTTTGATAGTTTAACTACTTCACAACACTCCATCACCTGAACTCAGCGCGAGGGCGAAGGAGAAAAATGCAGCGCTGAGGTAAAATCATATTCTCAATCTCAAGTTATAATCTTTAAAATATTGACTTGTATTCAAAATGTTGATAAAAGGATTGGGATATAGAAATTACAACAGTGCGTTAAAAATGCTTATTTTCTGTTGAGCGATTTTATGTATATATATATATGGTTTCCGCTACATTCATTCTTCCATGGCTGGGCGCCAGGCCAGGATTCATCCCGCCACGGCTACATTACAGCTGCTCATTCAAAACATTTGATTATTTTAATAGCGGGTGATAATCGCACCAAAGTGTATTAAAGGGTAAGTGAGTTCTGTAACAGTAATGCTGTGCGTCTTTGTTTAACCCTTTAAGGTTACTTGCTGACTGACTGACTAGCTGACTGTGACAGGTGCGTGATGCGTGAGGCCAGCAAACACGACGCTGTTTTACTTTATTTCAGGACGCATTAATAGCGGAGGAATTCATAAATATTCCTAGAAAATCTAATAAATGCTGGAGACATACTCATTACATTAACGCACGAAATCGCACTTCAGCAGCGTTTATTTGAGAGGGCACAAGAAGATCTGCGCGCTCTTAAAGCGGCTTATATTTGAGGGGGAGGCAAGAAGTTTTGTGCACGAGCAGAAAAAAAAGCAGAGATCTGCATGCTGTAGGCTATTATATAAATGGAATCTCGGCTTCTAATACTGCGCTCACGACATTTGTCATTGATATAACGCCACAGGTAGTTAGTAGATCTGTGTAAAAAAGGCCTGCCGCCACAGCTGGAAAAAATCCTAGAGGAAACATATATATGCGCGGTTAACCGACATACCGCATGATTTCTTGCTTCATCACCGCCGTAACAGAAAATCCGTTACCGTCACAGCCCTAATTCTATTATCATTTTAAAAGGCAAAACAATATTGATATTATCATTAAAGTGTTTTATTTTTCTGTCTTGTAATAGGCAGAGGTTAAACTAAATTTTGTTTAGCAAAGCAGCATATAACCTAACCTCATTTAACCATAAGACATCTGCTGCAAATTCACTCATGCACAAATTTATAACACTGCAAACCTAACATTGCAGGCCGAATTTGCAAATGCCACCAATTAGGCTATTTGTTTTAACAAATCTTATTTGTTAAATGTCAGAATCCTATTTGTTTTTTTACATCAAAATTTCATATTCACTTATGTAAGTTTTCTTGAAAAGAATTACATCAGTTCATAACTGACTATAACTGACTATAACGTCAATTCCATTTCAGTTTCTAATGACACTATCACGTCTTTTTCAAGAAAACAGCTGCTTTAGAACTTCAAATGTTCAACAACCCGAACAGTATTATATGTCTTAACAATAAAACTGAAGAAATAATAATAATAATATTTACTTCGGTGAGGTTCGAACACGGGTCGGCGGAGTTCTAATGCAACGTGCTGACCACTGGACTACATGTAGCACTGTTACGTATAGAGGAAAAACTTATGCTTAAATCAAGTTATGTCAGATTTCTTGTTGCACTGAATCATCTGATTTTTATTGAGCAGGTGTAATATTCATTAATATTAATTATTCAAATTCTTATTTTCACTAAGGTGCCGCTGTTTGGGGTCGAATTATGGTACATCATCATTAACCTGCAGGCTGCATTCTGCTCACGGGGCTGCCGAGAAATAAAAAATAAGAGTGAATCTGCGGCAAAATAACGAGTAAAAAGAGTGAGGCTATGGTCAAATAATAAATTAATGAATGAAAAAAGTGCGATGGCTGAGAGTGCGAGCAGCTAGGGACCCAGCCCTCGTGGCCAAAACACGGACCGGCCCACCGGGAATTCTCCCGGTCCTCCCGATTATCCAATCCGGGCCTGTGCTAACGTTATATCTAAAAAAAAGTGAGTGGGACATGTCCCCCCTGCCCCCCCCCCCCCCCCCCCCCATGAACATCTCTTTACATTTAGGCTAAAAGACTGCTTTATTTTTTTATTTAGGCATACTTAGAATATTTGTAACTGAATGTTTGTGCTTTCATTTCAGTTGTCTTTAACTTTCTTCAATTCTATTTTTCAAAAAGAATCCTCTTTGCACTTAAAAAGTTTAGAATAACAATAAAGCGTGTTAACAAATTTTAAATGATTAATAAAGGAATTATAATGCTTTGACTTATTGTTTAATCTCATTTACAAGCACAGTAGCATATTTAAGGCTGCTGTGTGGGCTATTTCTGTCAGTTCGCATCCCGTGCCTTTGCGCCCCCCTGGCGGCTCATTCACAAACTGCGGTCATACACTAAAAACAAAGCGGCTCCTATTTATGCTCTTTATGGCTCTAACATTCCGGCCCCTAATTGTCTATGCCTGATGCATAACAATTATCTTTTTTCAAATGCTTAAATGGAGCCTTAAATAGTTCTCTTTCCTTAAACAGTCTTTTTGAAAAAACCACTGTTTATATTTACTTTCTTAAAGCAAATTCTTAATCCTTTTCTGCTTCTTGCAATAAGCAAAGTTTCGTTATTGGTCTATCCAACTGACAAGTCTTTGTCTGAACACAAGCACGTCGAACAATGCCAGAAGCATCGGGTATGGTCTTCAGAATTCTACCCATAATCCAGGAATTTCTAGGGGCAGAATGATCAACAATGAGAACAATGTCTCCAAGTACCAAATTTCGTTTCAGTTTCTGCCACTTTTGTCGTTCCTGTAGTAGCGGCAGGTATTCCTTAGTCCATCTAGACCAGAAGAGGTCTGCCATATATTGAACCTGTCTCCATCTCCTGCGTGAATAACAGTCCTCTTTTACAAACACTCCTGGAGGCATGACTGGTTGTCTTTTCATAATCAGGAGATGATTGGAGTCAAAGGCTCTAAGTCGTTGGGTCATCCGATGCATTAGTTAGTGGGCCTGTCATTAATATCGCTTCAACCTCACACAAAACTGTGTAAAGTCCTTCATCATCCATACCTGCTGGTTAACACTGAGTTCAAAACCTTTCGAAACTGTGCGTATTTGTCTTTCCCATACTCCACCTTGATGGGATGCTGCTGGAGTATTGAAAATCCACTTAATTCCCTTTCGGACAAGGGACTCAGCTATTTTAGACTGATCTAAGTCTCGCATAGCTTCTTTAAGCTCCCTTACAGCCCCAATGAAGTTTGTACCATTGTCCGAACGAATCGTAGATACCTGCCCTCTTCTGCAGATGAAGCGCTGTATGGCATTTATGCACGATGAAGTATCAAGGCTGTTGGCCACTTCAATATGAACTGCTCTCACAGCTAGACATGTAAACAGCACTCCATACCTTTTCACCAAGCTTCGTCCTCGTTTTATTAGGAATGGACCAAAATAATCCACACCCGTGTGTGTAAAAGGTGGATTATCTGGCACAACACGATCTTTTGGTAGATCTGCCATTTTCTGGTCATTGACTTTTGCATGTAACCTTCGACATACTGTGCATTTGGAGATCAGCTTTCTTATGGCTGTATTGGCAGCTACAACCCAGAATTTACTTCGGAGGTTTGAAAGAATCTGATTTCTGCCACTATGGCCTGTGTTGTGATGTATATCCTTCAGAATTAACCAAGTCATGTGATGCCTCTTATCAAGGATTGCTGGATGTTTGGCAGTCTCTGGCATTGCAGATCGATTTAAACGACCGCCTACTCGTAGTACACCATCTTGGACTACTGGGTCAAGTTTATACAGAACACTACATCTGTTGACGTGATTACTTTTTTGTAGTGACTTGAACTCGTCAGGAAATGTCTGTCTCTGGCTGTAGCGGATTAGACTTGATTCACCATTTTCAATGTCTTTGACTGAAAGAGGGTTTTTTGGCAATGACTGTATCAATTTGAACATTTGAGTTTGCAACTGTGCTTGTTGCTTGGTTGGATCATTTTCAGATTGTCTTATGACAGCTTGAAATTCTTGTCTCTTCCTTGATAGGTGATGCAGTATGTCCTTCAGGCGCAACACCCAAGCAACTGCTCTCTTTAGCCTGTACCATTCTGAGTAATACTCAATCAGTTTATCCAAAGGTTTTTCCTTTCCTCTAGTAGCGACGCAATTTACCACAGCTGATTTTTTCAATTCAACTTCCACTTCACCTGCCTGGTCTGGTCGCACGGGCCATTCACTCTTGTGTTTGTAAAGGAATTCAGGACCTTTAATCTAACTTTCTTTTTTTAGGAAGTTTTCCACTTTGATGCCTCGCGAAGCCATATCTGCTGGATTTAATGATGTGCCAACATAATTCCACTGTGAGGGCTCAGAAGCTTCTCTGATGAAGGAAACCCTGTTGGCAACGAATGTTTTAAAGCGTGAGGCTTCATTCTCAATGCACTGCAGTACTGTAAGGCTATCAGTCCAAAACACGGAGTCTTCAAGCTGCAGCTGTAGCTCTTGCTTTAACATTCTGTCCATTTTTGCTGCAACGACTGCTGCAGTCAACTCCATTCTAGGGATTGTTATCTGCTTCAGTGGCGCGACTCTGGATTTACCCATTACGAATGAACAGTGCTTTTCTCCATGCTCATTTGCTATTAGCAGGTAGGATGCTGTACCATAGTCATTCTCACTTGCGTCTGCGAAATGATGCAGTTGAGCAGACATGGTAGGTCCAAAGTCGGTTGGCTTGAAGCATCTACTCACACTGAAGCTTGACAAATTTTCAATCTCTTTTTTCCATAGCAACCATTTTTGTGCTTGTTTTTCTGGAATATCCTGGTCCCAGCCCAACTTGTCTTTGCACAGCTGTCTCAGAATGAGTTTCGCTGGGAGAATGCAGGGTGCTACAAGACCAAGAGGATCAAATATGGAGCTCACTACAGAAAGTATTCCTCTTCTGGTAGTAGGTCTTTCTTGTACATTTAGGGCAAATCTGAACGTATCCGTTTCCGTGCACCACCTTATTCCCAAAGCCCTT
The DNA here is from genome assembly GCF_903798145.1 of Danio aesculapii. NCBI lineage: Eukaryota > Metazoa > Chordata > Actinopteri > Cypriniformes > Danionidae > Danio > Danio aesculapii. The sequence continues at coordinate 29,004,508 of NC_079458.1, forward strand.
TCAACTGGCAGGTTGCTTTTGTTGAAATCTAAGTCCTTGACTTCTTTGGATCGTTCCTTTTCTGGCAGTGATAACAGAACTGCCCTGCTATTACTCACCCACTTTGTTAAGTGGAATCCACCTTTAGAGCACACAGACATTAGACTTTGTGCTAGTTGGATTGCTGCATCCTCAGATGCCACAGATTTTAAGCAATCATCCATGTAAAAGTTTTGCAGAATAGTATTGATCACTTCTGCTGTTCCTTCTGTTTTTTCATCCATTGCAGTCTTTCGTAATGCAAAACATGCACAACTGGGAGACGAAGTTGCCCCAAACAGGTGAACTTTCATTCTGTATTCCGCCATGGGCTTACTAAGATCTCCTTCTGGCCACCACAAAAATCTCAAAAGATCTGCATCAGCTTCAGGGACTCTCACTTGGTAGAACATTGATTCGATGTCTGCCATGATAGCAACTGGCTCCTGTCTGAAGCGGTTCAGTACACCTATGAGGTGTTGGTCAGGTCAGGTCCCTGCATTAGTTGACTATTCAGTGAGAAGTTCTGGTAAGTTGCCGTGCAGTCAAAGACAACTCTTAGTTTGTTCTTTTTCGGGTGATATATGCCATGATGTGGGATATACCACACTTTGGATGGGCATTCCAATTGTTCTGGAGGCACTTTTTCGGCATAGCCTTTTTTAATTATGTCTGTCATAAAGGCATTATAGTCTTTGTAGAAGTCTGGGTTTTTACGGAGCTTTCTTTTAAGGCCATTAGCTCTTTGTTCTGCTATGCATCTGTTTTTGGGGAGCCTTGCAGGATCATTTTTGAAGGGCAATCCAATACAATAATGTCCATCATTATACTGAATTGACTGCTCAACAGATTGCATGAATTTCTGGTCTTCTCGTGACATTTCTGTTTTGTCACAGTAATTACACTCAGGGAAGTCTGCATTGAACTGCTCTACCAACAAAGTTTCAATGTCCGCAACTGCAATCCTGTTTACAGTGAAACTTGAAGTTTTACCATACTCTAATTTTGTGGTTTCGTCAGTTCGCAGAGGCCCATTAACTATCCATCCTAATGCTGTCCTGATAGCATAAGGTCCGTTTCCTTCACTATTTATCACTTGCCATGGTTCTATTGCTTTATGCACATTGGCACCAATCAGCACACCTATTTCTGCTTTGAGATGAGGGAGTTTAACTTGATCCAGATAGGGCCATTTTTCCAGATCCCTTTGTTGAGGGATATTCTCATGTTTCACTGGTATCTCTTTTTGAGTGAACACTCTAGGAAGTTCCATGTAGTTTTCACACTCCAAGCCACATATTTCCAAATCTGACAGAATATTGCTGTACACAGATTTTTCTTGTCCCATAGTGCGAAGAAGAATCTCTGTCTTTCTGCCTTTCAAGTTTAAATCTCTCATTAATGCCTCGGTGCAAAAAGTTGCAGAGCTTCCTGGGCCAATAAAGGCGTAAGTCTTTACTACCTTGTCACACTTCTTAGACTTGATCTTCACTGGGACTATAGCTAGGATGCATTCACTGTTACCGGCCCCAGTGTATCCACAAGTTTCATGGTCTGTTGAAGCTGCTGTTATTTTGGCGCCATTCTCATCAGAGCTGCTAGATTTGGTACTGTTCTCCATATAAATGTGCAAAATGCTGGGGTGCATCTTGGAACATACGTGACATGTAAGTCTTTTCTTACAGCTTTTGCTTAAATGCCCTTTGTGAGACATCCAAAGCACAGTCCTTTTGTTTTCAAAAACTCAATTTTGTCTTTGTGTGCTTGCTCCTTAAATGTGAAACAAGAATTTAAATCATGGTTCTTTTGACAGAACATGCATGTAACGCAAGATGTTTGTTCACGTAGAGATTTTGTTTCTTTCTTCATGTCACCTTGCTTCTTTCTTTCAGTACAGACACTTGTGGCAAAGCTACTTCCTTTAGGACTAGCCTTTTTGTACTTAAAGTCAAGAGATTTGAATTTCTTCCCAACATTTGTGTCAGTTAACTCCTGAATGTCTCCAAACAAGGGGTCATTTTTTACTTTGGCTTGGCGATCAATATATGCCACCAAGTCTGAAAACCGAGCTCTTCTGCCTACTCTTTCATGAATGTCATATGCAACATTTCTCCAACTCTCTATCATTTTGTAGGGGAGTTTGGAGATGATAGCCCTCATGTTAGTTGGGTTATCCATTTCAGCCATGTAATCCACCTCCTGCATTACATTGTGGCATCCAGTCAAGAAAAGTGCATATGCACTAAGCATCTTCCCATCCTCTGATTTGATCTGAGGCCATTTCATTGCCTTTTCAATGTATGCTGAAGCAATTTTAAGTTCATCTCCGTAATGATGTTGTAGTAATCTTCTTGCCTCTTTATATCCAATTTCAGCATTCATATGTCCACAGCTCCTTACCAGGTCTTGTGGTTCACCGCTGGTGTATTGCACAAAGTAGAACAGCTTGTCCTTAGCATTCTCAGTCTTACTGTCTATGGCATTATCAAAGGCTCGCATAAATGATCTGAAGTTAAGAGGATCGCCAAAGAAGACTGGGACATCTCTTTGGGGTAACTGAGACAGATTTTGTTGCTTTACCAACATTTGAGTGATGTCATTTTGCCTCTTCATTATTTGAAACACACCGTCGTCTGAATTTTCACTTTTTGTAACATTCTGGCTGACAGTCTTGGCAACAGGCTGTTGTTTTTGTCTAGTTGTAAGCTCAGCGTCAGAATTTTCCTCATCGGAATCTTGCTTAAACCCGGATCTCCTCTGATCCACTGCTTGCTTTGGTTGAAAATATTCTTGCTTTGATTCAGTGATATCTTCACGTTCATCGTACACTTTTAATTTTGCATCAGAAATGGCAATTGCTGTCTGTAGCTCTAATTCCTCCATTTTAACTTTCAAGTTCATCTCTTCTAGTTGCAAAGCTTGTTTCTTTTTTAAAGAAGCAGCTTTGGCCAACAGAGCTGCTTTTTCTGCTTCCTCTTTCATCCGTAGAATTGAACTTGAACTGGTGGCTGAAGATGCAATAGAACGTCCAGCTGATGAACCCACTCTGCTCTTTTTTCTCACTGTCATAGCAACTTCTGAAACACTGTCACCTGGTTCAATGTCATCATTTTTTGCAGCACTTGCATCCTTTACCCTTCCAATCCACTGTTCAGTAGCCAGAAAAAATTCCCTGATTTTTGATGACTTGGGTTCAAACCAAATGCGCTTATCATCTTCTTTTTCTTCATCCAGCAACAGCTCTTGCATGTTATCATTTATTTCAATGAATTCCTGATAAAATGTTGTAAGCTTTGCAAGTACTTCTTTTTCTATCTTTTCTACATTTTCATCATTTTCTTTTAATTTCTCAATTTCATTCATATGAATGGTAATTTGAGCCATCTTTGACTTTCTTGAATTAACAAGTCTGTTAAAACGCTCCTCCAGCGCTTTATGTGTGTACTTGACCGCCCTCTTGTGGCCATCCTTATCTGAGTCAGCAGTTTCACTTGCATCCTCCATAATTACACAATAATTTGGGATAAAACACTTGCAAAATGCAGCAGAAAAAGTATCCCTTACGTTGTAAAAAAGTTTCAAACTGCAGGAGCAAGTTTAAAGGTCTTTATGTTCAAAATATTCCAAGACGAACTTACTTTCACTTTCGTTTTCCGCAATAAGTTTCACGTGGAGTTTTCTCCGTATGCACGTGAAAAAACGTCCGTAATCTCTACAAATCCTTTTATATAAGAACTGCAGCATCAGTCTCTGTAATCCAGATTCCACTTCGCGTTGCTCCAATGCGAAGAAGTCTTTTGACTTTAATGTAATGGCGATCTAATTCTTCAAGTTCTTCACCATTTCCATAGGGGCTCGGCACAAAGGATTTGACGCGCAAAACCAAAAACTTGCAATACAACAGTTTACTTTTTTGTTTGTCGAGAACAACAATAATCAAAATACAAACAAAAGAACTATGTACACTTTATCAAGCTTCGAAATAAATATGGTTTTAGAACGGTCAAAAGACTGTCTATCATCAAGCCCCTTCCTTCTTTCTGATCCTTTTTTCCCAGATGCCTACGCATACATATGATGTATAGCATTACTGAACACATAAAACGTCATGCACATATCACAATATCACAAATAATAATATTAAATACTGTATCAAATAGCACTAACTTTGTATCCCAATACAAATAATATAATATTACAGAAAAATATTACAAAAATAAAAAGACAAATCTCTAGTGCTCTTTATGGCTCTAACAGTCATCGATATATTTTGATATATGTGGTTAATAAATATTGTACACAATAAACAATATAGTGTTTACTTTACTTTATTTCACAAATATTGCGATCGAGACGGGCAAATGGGGATCGCTGTTTCCGATCGCCATTCAATATAACACAGAACAGTTTTCTATTAGTCATTATAGATGATCAGTCATTATTATCTGACAGAGTAAATATCGCAGTTACGTTTGCTGGCCTTGCTGAAAGATCTAAATTGCACAGGTTTATTTTATATAATGGATTCATTCATAATGAAGGAAATAATTGCAAGTTAATATAGGCAATAATACATTTTACATGTAATAAATGTATAACACTATATTAATATTTTACTCAAGCGATTTAATAGTGTGCATTTGCTTAATTTTCTAATAACTTTTAATTAATGATTTCCCACATTAAATACTGTAGTAGGCCTAATTTATAGAAAGCATTGTATTGTTTTTAAACCAAAATGTAGCAATAGAAACAAATTAACTATTAAAGAGCCCATATTATACATGAAATAGGGTCATATTTAGGTTGTAAGGGTCTCCAACAACAGTCTAATATGCATGCAAGGTCAAACAACACTTTGATGGTCTTATAATCTGCATTTATTTTTACCTAATTATCCCAGCGACTCCCATATGAATCGTTCAGCGATTAATTTGTTCCCAAACCCCTCCTCAGCGTGAAGCTAATCTGCGCTGATTGGACTGATGACAGCCTGCTGCGATTGGTCGACACGGACAAGGCTTCAGCACGAGGCAGAGTGAAATGCCCAGCTAATCAACAATATAAAAGTAGTCACAGTGCACACAGGCTTTACAGTGGATTTTGGCTGCCAGTGGGTGAATGTAAATACAGACGATGGACTAGAAAATACTGACGACTAACTATTTTATTGAGCAAAAAGTTAAAGAACTGGCGAGGAGATCTCGCAGACTACTTGCTCTTTTCACACACACACACACGCACGCACGCACACACACACACACACAGGGCCAGCGCGTCCATAAAGGAGACCTAGAGCGGCAGAATAGAGAGAGGGCGGCGCTCAGTTATATCCGCGGCGCTCAGTTATATCACCACACACACACACACACACGACACACATTACAATCCTCCCCGAGGACATGACACACGCCTAGAGCGCCTGTTCAGCTTGCTGGGTGCAACTTATACACCTTACCTCGAAAACTGAGCTGAACTATTTTAAAACTTGACCGTTGCATGCGTGTAGCAACAGCTGACGATCCGTAAACAAAGCGGCACGCGTCACATTTTCAACGTGGCTTTACACGCGATATGAGAATATAAAGAGTTAACCTGATACAGTACATGCAGTTACAAGTAACAAAACACAACTAAATACATAATGTGCAAGATAGAGTAAACGAGGCAACAGTTTTAATCGCACGTACTTACACTGGTGAAATGGGGGAAGAAACTGATTCATGATGCACTGATCCATGTTCTGAAAGTCTTTGCTGATCCTTCCTTTAACAAACTGATGAAGTCTTCTTTTTAAGCATGTAATTTCCAGAAGCATTCGATCTGCTCAAGGCTAGGCTATATTGCTGAGGTTTCATCTTTGATTAGACTGTCAATAAAATCCATCTTCACAGCGTGACTTCATTCCACCGGTGTCTCTCTGTGTGTGTGTGTGTGACTTTTTTTCTGTTAGTGGGCGGGGCCACAGGTTTCAAATCTCCCGGGTTTGCGTGTGCAACTAATTGTTTTTCGTAGCTGCGTCATCACGAAACACCTAATGACTCGTTTTCACGACGACTCATTTGAAGCACTATGAGTCGACTCTTTTATAGATGAATCAATAGTTTTAAACACTGTACACTTACAGATTTAAGCCTTAGCTGGATATTTCACTTCACTTAGAGCTGTGTTACACACTACATGGAAGGGCATTTTCAAAAACCCATAATATGGGCTCTTTAATAATTAATAAAAAAAATAATAATAAGTAAATATATATATATATATATAACTAACAGATGTGACCGTTTAGTAAAATAAATTAGTTTATAATCAGATAATCAGTTAAGATAATCAGTTTATAAATATATTATATATTGTTTAAATGATTAACTATAGTAATTCATTTTAATGTGACACATTATTGTTTGCTTTTTGTATTTTACAACAAACTTATTTTAACCAAGTATGATAATATTAAGATCCAGAATTAGTTTATTACACTTAATCCTACAATTAGACAGTCTGACATGTTTTCTTTGTGTAGCCTATGTGGACACGTGAATAAAGTCATAAGTGTCTTTAACCAATTATTCTTATTTGCATAATTTGGGTTCAGAAACTGCAGAGATGTTAAAATGATCGTTACGATATAATAATATTGACTGAAATGGGAAGCCATATTTGTGAAATTCAATAGGTGGCGATAATGCTAAGGAGTTAAGTTACCATATATGGTTTGCCTAAATCGTGTGTGCTAGATTGTGTGTGCCTGAAACGTGTGTGGTTCTGCAGTTCTGCAGCTGGATATATCCAATAATCAGCAAAACAAGTGAGTATACGGAGGGTATACGCAATTATTGATCCTCAGAAGTGGTAATACCCAAACAGCTCATGGAAAAAAGTGAAGGGGTAGGGGTGTCCCAATTCTCTTTGGCTTGAAGACGTAGGGCTAAGGATAAGGGGTAGATAGCCCTTCGAACTGAGATTTTTCAGGACCACACTCGAAACCAATGGGAAAGAAAATGTCCCAGAATACACCAGCCACAACGGCAGTATAGCTGCACCTGGAACTAAGGAGATGCATAAATTTGTATTTTTTGTCATTATTATGTTTTTTTTTTTTACAACGAACAAGCATATGTTTTTTTATATTCATATGCTGTCAGTGCCAATAGCCTAGTGGTTAAGTGTGCCGACATATAGCACCATGGTGCTCACAGCGGCCTGAGTTTGATTCTTGGCTCGAGGTCCTGAAAAATCCCTAAAAAATAGTTATAAATTAAAAAATAAAATAAAAACCGCTAAATCTCGCTATCTGAAATCCATAATAATAACTCCTGTATAGCAGTCCCACAACATGATGACACTCGAACACCCTGTCAGAAAAGTCTAGTGGCTGGGAATGACCTTTTAACAGTGTCTGCTATAATGGTAATGTTATTTTTTGTGTGTGTTTACATAGATGAATATGGCCACTGTGTAAATGCGCAGTATAGTTACGATCTTATTGCCACATTAGATTGTTATGATAACATAATATATGCCTTCAGTGATTTCCTGAAGATAAATACCAAAAAATAACATACTGGAAAAACTACAGCAGTCACGATCGTCTGATCTCATATGAAGCAAGAGATCGCGATGACACACATGCCCACAGGTCCCATTTCTTAGGGGTAAATTTTGAGGCCTTTCCCTTCAGACTCAGTTTTAAGGGCCAAGGGGAAGAGATGGGGTACAAAAAAAGAATTGGGATTGGGCCATACACACAGAGGCAGTTAAGAGGATGCAAAATGAGTTGACAACAGTCCCAAATTAAATCTAGTACTTATTACTAGATCTTAGACTCACACCTGAGTAACCACAAAAGCAGAGATTCGGATTCTCTTTAACTGCTTAAGATCAATTTGCACCAGATCAGCAAGAGACAACATTTGTTTGTGTTACTTGTGCTTTCACTGGAGATCTTGAGTCTCAATCGCGTGGTGTTTCAGTGTCAAAGCAAGGCAAAAGGGGGCAGAGAGCAGCAGCGAGGGCGAGCAAGCTAATGCACAAAGCAAGGTTTTACTGTTGCAGTAAGTTTTTAAGTTGTCTGGTTTCATCCATCCCAATGGCACTTTCTTCCAATGAGCGATTACTATGGAGAGCAGGGCCACGCCCCATACCATTGTACTCAGGATCAATCATTAACAGACTGCTTATTAAATTACGTGGTGAAATATCTTGCAAGTTCGTAACTATCTTACATCAGATGTTACAAGACCAATACTGTTTGTTCTATTAGTTTTTCATTTACACCAATGTATTGCAAATGTCACTAGCTTTCGTTTAGTAGCAGACATCATACATTTCAGACTGATGCAGATGGTTTCATCTGCTACAAGGGTTAAAAACACTTTAACTTGGCTGGTTACAATGGTTGCAACATGTAGCTCTTCGTGTACTGGGGGCTGACCACTAGGGGCTGACCACGACGACCGGGTTCGAGTCCGGGGAAGAGCGGTTCCAGAAATCAGGTAATAAAACAAAAGCAAAATCCAAAAAATAAAGCGAACAAGTTGAGAACAAGGGTGAGAATGTGGTCAAAACCTGAAAACGTGGTAAAAATTAAACAAGGGCTTTTCTTTTTCTGGACAGCTTTTGTGAATCATCGTTGGTTGGGTTTAGGGACGGAGGAGGGTGGGTCAGCCTATTGGCCGGTCGCATGGTCAATCATTCTGTCATCCAGGGAGACAGGCGGAAGGTCGTTCGACAGCAGCCTCTAGCGGGTTTACAAGAGAACGGCGTGGGAAAAAGCGCGCACAGCGGCCTCTCACGGATTCGCGAAAAACAAAAACTGCAAAAATACGTACCTCCTGGGACGTATTCGCAGTCTCCAGAAACATCTACGGGACTACGTTCTCAGAATGAGACTGGGTTGCAAAATTGCTTGCAATCCAGTGACATCCCTTCATGCTTTGAAGTGGAATGAAGTTGGAAAAAGAAAAGTTGTTAGAAATCAGGACACCAGAGTTAAAGTGTTAGCAGTTCAGTGCAATGAGAAGGCAGATGCTGCAAACTGTGTCGAAGGTTTAAGGAGAAAAATACAGCTGAACGGATTAAGTTTGTTCAAATGAATAAGCCATGTTTTGGCTGTTTGAAATCTGGTCATCGGTCAAAAAACTGTGATGACAGAAGCACATGTGAGATATGTCAGAAGAAACACCCAACATGTCTACATGAAGATCGCACAAAGGAAGTAAAGAAAGCTTCAAAATTAGAACAAACAACAAGGAAGTTAAAGGAAAGAAAGCATGAGCTCACACAAAATAAAGAGATAACAGGTGATGCAACATCCAATCGAGTTGTACAGGATGTGAACAATACTCAAACCTCTTCAGTTGTACCAGTTTGAATCTCAACTACCAATGAGCCAACACATGAAGTTCTTGTTTACGCACTTCTTGATACTCAGAGTGACACTACCTTCATTCTTGAAGAGATAGCGCAATCTCTTGATACACCAAAAGAATCGGTGCAACTGAAACTCTCAACGATGGTATCCAAAGGCAGAGTTGTTCCATGTCAGAAGTTAACTGGACTGAAAGTGAGAGGATTTTATTCAGAAAAGAAAATTTCCTTGCCAGTCACCTATTCAAGAGAGTTCATTCCTGCAAATAGAACCCACATTCCTACACCTAAAACTGCAAAAGTGTTGCCACATTTAGTGCACATAGCAGAAAAAATTGCACGTTTGTGAAATAGGCCTTCTAATTGGTTAAACTTGTCCTCAAGCTCTCCTTCCCAGAGAAAGTGTATCTGGTTAAGAAAATCAGCCCTTTGCTCAAAGGATAGATTTAGGTTGGAGCATTGTTGGAGGTGTCAAGTCCTGCGTAGACTACGGTGATGCTATTGGAGTGAGCCATCGTGTCATAGTTAAGCAAGTGATGCCAAGTTTGCCATCTTCATTTAATCTTACAATTGAAGTTAAGTATATCTGTAGAACACAGATCAAGGAAATAGTCACTCCACCAAATGTCATCAAGGCACTTGAGTCTGACTTCAATGAAAAAGCATCAAAGCATTGTCAAGTTTCTCAAGAAGACCCCCACCATGGGGTTTATCATCCTCAAAAGCCTGGGAAAATCTGGGTAGTCTTTAATTGCTCTGGAAAATTCCATGGCACATGACTCAATGACCATCTTTTAATTGGCCCAGAGTTGACAAACACCCTTATAGGTGTTGTCTGTCGATTTCGTGTGGGAACAGTAGCAGTCATGTACAACATTGAGCGCATGTTTCATCAATTCCAAGTTAAGCCTGAAGACCAAGACTATTTACGGTTCCTTTGGTGGGAGAACGGAAATCTAGAATCTCAACCACAGGTATATCGAATGAGGGTACATTTGTTTGGCGCAGCCTCATCTCATGGGTGTGCCAATTATGGGCTCAAACATCTTGCTGCTCAGGGACGAGGAAGTTTTAGTCAAACATCCGTTCGATTCATAGAAAGAAATTTCTATTTCGATGATGGACTGATAAGTGTTTCATCAGTGAGTGAAGCTATCCAGTTGAGGCAAGAGCACTCTGCGGCACAGGGAAACTTTGTTTGCACAAATTTGTGTCATACAGCCATGAGGTGATAGAATTAATTCCTCAGGAAGAGTGTGCAGACAGTGCAATGGTTCACGACTTAGTCTTAGGTGAGCTTCACATAAAAAGAGCACTCGGCGTAAACTGGTATGTCATATCTGACAGCCTCCAGTTCAGAGTTTCTATCAAGAAACAACCACTTACTAGAAGAGGAGTCCTGTCCACTGTGGCTTCTGTGTATGATCCACTTGGCTTGGCAGCACCCTTCATCCTTGTTGGTAAGAAGATATTGCAAAAGATGTGTCAAGATAAGATTGGTTGGGATGAACCACTTAAGGAAGACTTGAAACCACAGTGGGAACGCTGGATTTCAGGGCTACAAATCTTGGCAGATGTGAAGATTCAGCGATGTTACTTGCCATCAACTATGAAGGATGTTCAGCGTTACGAGCTTCATCATTTCGCTGATGCTAGTATCTTAAGGCCATTGACTCATCAGCAAAGATTCACTGCTCTTTAGTTATGGGCAAAGCCAGAGTTGCTCCTACTAAAATTACCATTATACCAGGGCTGGAGTGACAAATAAGTGACTTGCTGAAAAGGGAATTAGAGCTGGAAAACCTGGAGGAGTACTTCTGGACAGACTCAAAAGTTGTCCTTGGGTACATTAACAATGATGCGAAAAGATTTCATGTGTTTGTGGCAATCGCATTCAGCGCATTAAATCAAGTACTGATGCCAAACAGTGGAGATATGTGAGCTCTGAAGAGAACCCAGCTGATTATGCATCTAGAGGCCTTACAGCGGAAGAACTCGTATTCTCCATCTGAACTTCCCAAAGATGTTGAGCTGGAAGATATCAGAGTTGATGATCCTGAACTCCGAAAAGCACGTTCATAATACTCACACAAATGAGGAAAGATCCTTACTTGATCGGCTCCACAAATTTTCTGATTGGACACGAGCTGTGAAAGCAATTGCAAGATTTAAGAGACGAGCCAGGGAAGTCAAAGGTCTCACTGCAAGAGTCGATGAAGTGTCAACTATTGAAGAAAGAAGTGAAGCAGAATTCACCATTATCAAAATGGTTCAACAATCAGCCTTTGATGATGTGATACAGAGTGTTAAAAATCAGAAAGAGATTAAATTCAAGAAGACATTGCATCAGCTAAATCCTTTCATAGACAAGGCTGGAATCCTCAGGGTGGGAGGTTGTCTAAAACATGCTGCATTACATCCACATGTTAAACATCCTGCAGTTCTCCCAAATAATAGTCAGATATCCAACTTACTCATTAAACATTATCATGAAAAAGTACATCACCAAGGGAGAGGGATGACTATGATTGAATTGCGCTCAAATGGCATCTAAATCTAGGGATGTAGCAAGACAGTTCTTGTCTACAGATATATACAAATGCACTACAAGCAGGAAATTTAGAAGACCCACGGAAGAACAGAGGATGGCAGATCTTCCGCAGGAACGTGTGGAAACAACTCCTCCTTTTACATACTGCAGAATGGACTGCTTTGGCCCATTTTACATCAAGGAAGGTAGAAAGGAGTTAAAGAGTTATGGGCTTCTATTTACCTGTATGTGCTCAAGAGCTGTGCATGTAGAAATGCTGGATGATTTGTCCACTGACGCATTCATTAATGCATTACGTGCCTTCATTGCCATACGTGGACCTGTACGTCAACTCAGGTCAGACCAAGGCACTAATTTTGTAGGTGCAAGACAAGAATTTGCTGAAGCACTAAAAGAAATGGACCCAGAATGCCTAAAAGAGTTAGGTTGTGAGTTCAAAATGAACACCCCATCTGCCAGTCATGCAGGTGGCATTTGGGAGAGGCAAATTTGGACAATAAGAAGCGTCTTAACTTCCATTCTGGATCTGTTCAGCTCAACAACTCGATGGTGCTTCTCTAAGGACATTTCTCTATGAGGTCATGGCAATTATAAACAGCCGGCCATTAACCATGGAGCATCTAAATGATCCATCTGGTCCACAACCTTTTACGCCTAACCATATATTGATGATGAAGTCTTCAATAATTCTACCACCACCTGGAGAATTTGTTGATAAAGATGTTTATCTACGCAAGAGATGGTGAAAAGTGCAATTTTTAGCAAATGTGTTCTGGTCGCGTTGGAGAAAACAATATCTTCTGAACCTTCAACAAAGAAAAAATGGCACCGATGTTGCAGAAATGCAAAGGTCAATGATATTGTCGTTCTAAAAGAAGACTCAGCTCCACGCAGTCATTGGAAGTTAGCAAAGGTGACTAAAGTCCACACAGGCACACATCACTGTGTCAGAACTGTGAAGTTACTGATTAGTGATTCTACACTGGATAGAAGTGGCAAACGTGTTACTCAACCAGTTTACCTTGAAAGGCCTATCCAGAAAATCGTTACCCTGATTGAAGCAGAATAAGAACTTACAATTGTTTACAATTCCTTGTGTTGATTTATGATAGTCATGAATAAGAGTCATATCAGTAAAGTTTAAAAGCACAAGAAAGTGCTTTGGTGGGAGTGTAACTGACTGAGAATCAATTTGTGTTTATTTAATTATTTCATAGACTTTTAATTTAAAATTACAAAGTACAGACTACGAAGCTGATGGCTGTGTGAAAGAACCTCTCTTAATCGGTTGATTCATAATCCCCTAGAAGATTCACTTAAGAAACTTAAGACAAACTGAAAGTTAACATGGAAGGGGAGAAGCACAAAAGGGGTAAAAAATAAAGTAGGCTCGAAGTGTGAAAAAGGTGAAATAACCGATGATACTGACGGCGGTGAGGAGAGCCGCGAAAATAATGGCGGTGCGGGAAAGGCTAATGTGGAAGCAGCTAACTCAAGTATTAACGCTATTCGAGACGACATCTGAGCATTCAGAGCGGATCTTAAAAACGATATGGATGATTTTCGACTCTCTATTCGGGAAGATATGCGTAAAGAGCTGATTGAATTTAAAGAGGAAATTAACCAGAAATTTAAAAATCTCTCAGACGATCTACAAGCCGCTAACTCCAGAGTGACTGAAGCAGAAGAACGCATAACTGATATCGAGGAATGGGACGTGGTGGCTGGGGACGCTCTTTTCAGAATGTTAAGATAGTCAGAGAGATTTGCAAAGAAAGTTAACCGACTTAGTAGCTCGTTCGAGGCGCAATAACCTCTGTATCTATAGAATCCCAGAGGGATCCGAAGGAAGCAACCTGATGGAGTTCGTAACGAGGCTTATTAAAATGGAGCTCGACCTGCCATTAACGGAATTGGAGATTGGTATACAGCGATGCCACAAAGCACTTGCCCTGAAGCCTCCCCGCGATGCACCGCCGAGATAACTGGTAATTTGCTTTCTACAACACAGAGTAAAAGAACAGGTGCTACACACCACATGGAAAAAGAAAGAAGTCTGACTTGAATGAAAGAGGATTTATTTCGACCACGATTATCCTCCGGAGATTTTAAAGAAAAGAAAGGCGTACGCGGGGATATTGAAAGAGCTCAAAACCAAAGGGATTTGGTTCTAAACTCCACACCCGGCCAAACTTAAAGTTTTCTTTGGAGACAGTACTCAGATTTATGAGAGCGCGGCAGAAGCTGCAAAAGATTTGAAGAAAAGAGGATTTACTGTGGAAAACGTTGTGGAACAAGACCTTGAAGAACCGAAACGCAGGAGTTTCCCTTACGTTACCTGGAAAAGAGCAAGCACAAAACGTCATCGCAAATGAGTGGACCTAAAAAAACGGATTAGGGAGTAGTTACAGAACTTTCATCGCGTCGCACATGAATTGTCTGACAAGTGAAAATATTATTCTCATTGAGAAGTAACATAAGTGACTGACTACGTAAAAGACATTTGGATGATTGATACTATTATTAAGCCTTTAACCGAATGAATGAATGTTAAGGCCTATGACGCGTTACGCCACTCGGACAATAACATATTTTGATAAAATAAGCAATTGATGGAGCAGTTAATTTATCTCCTATATTTTTATTTAAGTTTAACTATCTAATCGAGGCTACCAAGGATGAATCGAGAAACCGATTAAGCAGGAGCAGATTTTTTTTTATAAACTTTTTTTGCACCAAAGAGAGGCCCTTGACGGTCATAGGGACATTCTCTCAACTCAAAGGTTATATTTATAACCTAGGACTTGGAAGCCTTTTTTTTTTTTTTCTTCTTCTCTCATATAGTTTGTTTTGTTATGAATGTTCTTATCTTGTTTGTTAGGTTGTTGTTGGAAATGTTTCATAAAAGTGAGCGGGTCAAAATGAATATATGCGTGGTCAGGAATATAAAATAGTCACGTTGAATGTCAATGGCATACATAATCCAATTAAAAGAAGTAAGATTATTGCGAAAATGAAACGAGAAAAAATACAAATAATTAACTGGCAGGAGACTCATCTATCACCTCAAGAACATGAGAAATTAAAGAGATTTGGCTTTCAAAATACTTTCTATTCATCACATAAATCAGGACGTAAGAGGGGTGTAGCTATTCTGAGTCCTAATTCAGTGAACTTTGAATTTATATCCGAAATTAAAGATAAAGAGGGTAGATATATTTTAGTTAGGGGGAAATTAGATAATAAAGAATTTACATTACTTAATGTGTATGCTCCACCAGGAAGTACAAAAATATTATTTAAGAAAAAATTTTATTTTATAGTTACGGAGTCACACGGTACTCTGATAGTAGGTGGGGACTTAAATTTTCACATTGCACCCAGGCTTGATACAACTAATCTCAACAAAAAGAAAACTCAAAATGCTAAAATGATACAAAGACTGTTTAAAGAACTGGGCATGTTTGATATATGGAGAGAGTTTCACCGTAGGGAAAAACAGTTTACCTTTATTCAGCATGTATACAATGTATACAATGTTCACAATGTACTCAAGAATTGATTATTTATTCATGAACAATTCAGATAGACACAGAATTAAAAACTGTAGTATTGGGATTAGGGATATTTCCGACCACTCTGGAGTATACTTAACCTTATATTTAGATAACCAGCAAAAAGAGACACTCTAGAGGCTTAACACAGCAATTTTGAATGATATAGCTATGCAGAAACAAATTCACACTGAGTTTGATCTATATATCCAAAGCAATGACAATGGAGAAGTGTCTCCAAGTACCCTATGGGATGCTGCAAAGGCAATAATCCATGGTAAAATTATTTCCCTCACTGCTTATCGTAAAAGAGAAAAACAGAAAAAATAATTAAACCTCCAAAAGGAAATAAAAAATCTGGAAACAAAACAAAAAGATTTAACAAAAAGACCCACAAATATTGATGAGATTAAAAAAAATTAAACAAGACCTAAATAAAATATATGATGAAGAAATAGAAAAAAAATTTAAATTCGCTAAACAAAGATATTATGAGATAGGACCTAAAGCAATAAAATTATTAGTCAGGAGGATATGAAAACAACAGTCTAAAAACACAATCTATAAAATAAGGAATCCTAAAACTAAAAAGGTGTGTACTGAGTTAAAAGACATTCAGAAATCTTTGGAACTATATTACAAAGATTTATACACCCAACCAACTTGAGCAGAAACGGATTATAAAGAGTTATGGATATAAAATAAATATTCAAAAAACGCAAACTCTTACTTATAATTTTAGACCAAATTTAGAAATGAAAAAACAATATAATTTAAACTGAAATTCTATTTCACTAAGATATTTGGGAATAAATTTAACAAAAGACTTGTCAACACTTTTTGACAGTAACTACGGCCCCATTTATAAAGAGATAAAATCTGATATTTCTAAATGGACTCTCCTACCATTAGATATGAGCAACCGGATAGTAATTAAAATGAACGTGGTACCACCGTTACTTTATCTTTTTCAATCACTGCCTCTGGAAGTACCACAAAAACAATTTAATGAATGGGATGATCTCAAGGTTCATCTGGAGTAGTAGAAGACCTAGGATAAAGTTCAAGACACTGCAGTTGAGAAAAGAAAATGGTGGGAGAGCCCTTCCATGTCTTCAGGATTGTTTTTTTGCTGCACAACTAAAACCTTTACTATGTTGGTGTATACAAAGTTATGAGTCTAAATGGAAAACACTAGAAACTACACAAATAGATACACCTTTACAATCATTACTTGGTAATAAAAATTAAGCATAAAAGTACTACAGTAGATTGATTAATTGGACCGTGTTCTCATTGAAGTTATAGTTTTGTATACTGAAGAAATTACAATTAGAAAAACATAATGGAATATTAAGTTGGATAGCATTCAACCCAGACTTTCAACCGTGTATACTAGATGGGAGATTTAAACAGTGGGTTTGGAGAGGAATCACATCATTCAGTTCAATGACCTCTAATGGACATTTAATGAGTTATCAGACCGGATACATTTGGCCTAGACAAGCTGGACTTTTTCAGATACTTGCAAGTCAGAGATTACTTTAATAAAAAAAAAGATTAAAATAAATTTAAGGATGATTCTAATTTAATCACAGTATTTGCGGATGCATACATAAAAGAAGAAAACAAAAAAATGGTCTCTAAATTATATGAATGCATACAAAACAGTAAGACTCATTCATCAAATTACATAAAACAAAAATGGGAGAAAGTGTCAAACCAACAAATAACAGAGGAAGACTGGACAGATGTGTCACACATGCAAAAACTACAAACTCAAGAGCTTGGAGAGAGTTTGGATGGAAAAATCTGATGAGGTTCCTCATAACTCCTAAACTGTCTGCATTGCGTACAGGTGCTGAAAGTTTGGGCTCTTGTTGGAGACAATGTGGAACTTCAATGGCTAACCATTTTCACGTTTTTTGGGCTTGCCCAAAAATACAAACCTTCTGGTATGAAATAGCGACTGAAATAAAAAACATAACTGGAGAAGAACTGGACTACTCGTTTATTACATTATACCTTGGGTAAATACCAGAAATTATTCCAACTATTGACAAATACTTAATTCAAATCCTTTTGGTAAGTAGCAGAAAAGCCATAACTCGAAAATGGTTTCAGGCTGATCCTCCAACAAGGGCTCAATGGATAGGAATTGTAAAGGAAATACACTGTATGGAGAGACTGACTTTTAATCTAAGATTTAATTCAAAAAAGTGTAACAAGTACTGGAAAAAATGGTCTGAATATGTCATTGTAAACAATTTGTGAGAATGTGTGTCAAATGTATTATGCCTTGATTTTGTAACCCTTATGACAACCACTTTGTTCTTTGTTTTTTATTGCAAATTGTTTTTTCTTTCTTTTCTCTAAAAAAAATAATAATAAAAATTACAAAGTACAGAGTTGTATGGGGTTGAAACTTTTATTATGAAAACCATACAGAGTAACCAGGAAGACAAAATGGCTGCACCTCATGGCAAGTGAAGTAGAATTTGTTTCCCTGCTTCAGTTATATTCATCTGGTTTCAAGAAGCATAACAAGATGCCATAAGAAGTACCTCTATTTTGTAATAAGCAGGCAATGAATTTTTACGGCATTTCGAGTTGGTTGGTCATATTCATGGTGAATCAGTTAATAAATCGCCAGTCATCAGAGAATCCTTTGTGCTCGTGAAATTACTGGGGGGAGCTACATAAAATATGAATTGATGTTTACTTTAAACTTTTAATTACATTGTTCTATTAAAATTATTTTTTAAAGAGCCCCTATTATACATGAAATAGGGTCATATTTTGGTTGTAAGGTTCTCCAACAACAGTCTTATATGCATGCAAGGTCAAAAAACACTTTCATGGTCTTATAATATGCATTTATTTTTACCTAATTGTCTCAGCGATTCCCATATGATTTGTTCAGCGATATATTTGTTCCCAAACCCCTCCTTAAAGCTACGGTCACACCGGGCTTTGTGTGTGCGGAATTCTGTCGTGCAGCGCTGCGAAAAGGGGCGGGATTAAACAAGATGATTAGACTTTATTAAAGTGAGCGATTGCTCCATGTTTTAATTTTCGCACGCGAATGCGTCAGACCGGAAACGCAGGGTCATGCGTCAAGTTTCGCATGTTGCTGCAGTGCAAAGTTCAAGCTTGGTGAACTCTAACCTGCGAAATT
The DNA here is from genome assembly GCF_903798145.1 of Danio aesculapii. Lineage (NCBI taxonomy): Eukaryota > Metazoa > Chordata > Actinopteri > Cypriniformes > Danionidae > Danio > Danio aesculapii. Next base: position 29,023,181 of record NC_079458.1, read on the forward strand.
GCATCACTTGACTGCGTGAGACCAATCGAGGATCAAAACAGGACCTCTCTGGACAGAAATTTAAAGCATGGAGCAATCGCTCACTTTATTAATGTCTAATCATCTTGTTTAATCCCGCCCCTTTTCGCAGCGCCGCACGACAGAATTTCGCACACACAAAGCCCAATGTGACCGCAGCTTGAAGGTGCGGTCACACTTGACTTTTCTTTCTATAGACTTCCATTCATACGCACGCGAATACGTCAGACCGGAAACGCGGGGTCATGCGTTAAGTTTCGCAGGTTGCTGCGGTGCAAAGTTCAAGCTTGGTGAACTCTGACCTGCTAAATCGCATCACTTGACTGCATGAGACCAATTGAGGATCAAAACATGACCTCTCTGGACAGAAATTTAAAACATGGAGCTATCGCTCGCTTTTTTAATGTCTAATCATCTTGTTTAATCCCACCCCTTTTCGCAGCGCCGCACGACAGAATTTCGCACACACAAAGCCCGGTGTGACCGTAGCTTGACGCGTAGCTAATCTGCGCTGATTGGACTGATGACAGCCTGCTGCGAAACTCCTAAGCAGCTGTAAAAGTGTAATTTGTACTTGTAAAGAATAGCCACACATGTGTATCAGTAAATTTGTACTTGCAGAGCAAATTTGCAAATGTGTATCAGTAAATTTGTACTTGCAGAGCAAATTTGCAAGTGTGTAGGTATTTTTTTGTCTCCAACAAACACAACGCATTATTTACACTTTTCAAATCCTTCAGTGCAGGTGCACAAATCCCATCGGACAAATCACAAATACAGAAACTGATCTGCTCATGTTCTTTGCTACTATTGTTGCAGTGAATATGTTGCAAAACACATTCACACACCTGCATCCAGAAATGTGAAGTCACAGACAAAACTTGCACATCTGTAGATTAGAACGTGTATCCATGCAAAGAGAGCTGAACACATGTAGAATGTTTGATTTTTTTTTTTAAGCACGAACACAAATATGTTACTGCAACAGCTCAAACCTGCTACGAGTCTCAAATCTACGTTTCGCACTCTCGCTCTTCTGCACCAAACATCACTGTGATATTTGGTGCAAAAGTGACTTGTGTATCTACCAACCAAAACGTGGGCTCTCAGAGAAATTAAGCCAATCAGAAGAGGTTTCCTTGACCATGCTTAGCCATAGAAAAGAGCTTACTACAGAGCCACTGGGGAAACGCTGACATCCTGAAAGCAGCAGTCCTGTAAAGGTACGTTTTCATTGCTTTTTTTTTTTTTTATAAAACCACATATAGTTGCATAGTTTGTTGTTAGTTTAAATATATGGTAGTGATCAGTATTCATAGCTAGGATAGCAATTCTTGTTTTACGAAAGGTAACGTGGCTAGCTTACCCTAATGTCAAGTTTGCGTTTCAGTCTTCTCATAATACGACTATGTAAATTAAAAAAAATTATTCATAGACTATATTTATTTTAGTAAAATGGCAGACCAGGGTGCGTCCAATGCATTGAAGTGAAGTTGGTTTTTATAGTTGCACATTCTGACATTCACCTTAATAATATAATTTCAGAAAAATATTATTTTCAAATTATATATAGGGAAATCATATTAGCTGCCAATGACTATAAAGATACAGCACTGTCCACAGTCAATTACAGTGTTAATGTTGTTCTGAAGTCATTCAGACCGAATATGTAATGTACCGTGGTAAACAATATAGGGACTATTAAAATGTTTAAATGTGCAAATATAAAACCAACTTTACCTTAACAACCAATAGTACCATGTTTTTATGATTCATTTTACACTCGAAAAACATTTAATTTTAACTAAACATTTTAGCCAAGAATGCATTGCTAGTAATGATAAATATGGACAATTAACCAAGTAAATCTACATAAATAGTCACTAGACAATGTATCTTATTTTCTTAAACTTCTGCTAAACAATGGAAATGCATACATTATTGAAAGTATTATCATTATTTATTGAAAACAAACAGAAACATAATTATATTATTAAAAGAATGAATAGGGGTAATCATGACGAATAAATACAAGTCAGCAACACATGAAACCAAGCTTTATTTTAACAGAGATATATTACAGACAGTAGCCCATGTTTTGCTGTATCTCTACACAGCTGGGCCAGTTCTGCAGATGATCAGAGGGATTTCGCCATCATCACATCCCTCATTGCTGCAGTCAGACTGAAAACGGACGGAGATACATGGCAGTCTATGCCCGAGATACAGATGATAAAGAGACCACAGCAACATCTGGCCCAGATGAGGACACAAGGGCAGGTGGACTGATGGAGGGTCTCATTCACTGCACTACAGGAGAACAGGAGTGCCCAAACTCAGTCCAGAACTGCTGCTGTCTTGCAGTTTAGTTGAAGTTGATTGGGCACCCCTGCACTTCAGCATTTCCAGGATGCTGCAGTGGACTTCTTTACCCTCACCAATCTGCAGAATTTTCAGATCATACGAAATATAAAAAAACATTCAAAAGCAAAGTCATTTTACTGCACAATGTGTTATTTGATTTCTGTAGTGCTAGTAATAAACTTATCTTACCTCTTATTTTGGATTCTTTTTTCCTCAAATGTGTTAGTTCCCTTGTCTACAGGTCCAGCTCCGTCACAACAGCTCTGCAGAAAAAGCACACACACCAGCAATCAGAAAGCTGATGTAATCGCTGTTTGAAAATACAATAACTAATAATAAATAGCAAATGCAAAAGATACTTTATTAATTTCTGTACCGTACTCAATAAAAACCTCCCTGTAACATGGAGGCTAGATTAAATCACCACTGTGATTTACATGCTCAAATAACATGTTGGTGTAGTTGCTGATGTAACAAAAACCTTCCTCAATTAATCAACTATACTGATGCACAGATTAAACAAATTTTTTCTCTTTTTTCCCTTTTTTCTCATTTGTTAAAATTACATGTATATAATTTAAGCTGTATTGACAACAGTAAATTGACAACAGATTCTATATCAGCACAAATACATCACTTACTCAGATGTCTGTTTAGTCTTGAGATCTGCAATACTTCACATATTTTTTCTGTCAGACATTTGATAATAATCTTTTTGATTTATGTGAATTTACTTTTGAAACATGACTTTATATGTGCTTACTGGAGACCTTAATATTACATAATCAACATTTACAGCAAAATAAAATAGACTATAATGTTAATTTAAAGCGTTTTTACACCCTCAGCAATTCTACAGTGCACTGTACAGTAGCTCAACAAATGCCAGTTTAACACAAGGAAATGTCTTTGGTTTAATACTCACATTTCAATCTGACCGCGTCCTCTTCCTCCATCAGGCAGTATGCTGTGGCTTCCTGGAGTAGAAACGTATTCACTTGGCGTACTTTTTTAGGGTTACTAAAGTTTCAAACATACTCCTTTCTTTAAGCATGTTGCTCCTGCTATGAAATAGTTAAGCAGGCATTTTCGAACGCAAATCAGGTATAGATATGGCCAATCTCACAAAGGGTAGGGTTTTGAAGTTCAGCTGCCGCAACTCTAGAGCGGTGATGTCACGCCCCATCCCCTATTGGCTGAATTTCTATGAGAGCCCATGTTTTGGTTGGCAGTTACACAAGTCACTTTTGCACCAAATATCACAGTGATGTTTGGTGCAGAAGAGCGAGAGCGCGAAACGTAGATTTGCAAGTGCAAAACAGCGCTTGAGACTTGTAGCGGCACACTTGAACTGTTGCAGTAACATATTTGTGTTCGTGCTTAAAAAATTATAAATCAAACATTCTACATGTGTTCAGCTCTCTTTGCGTGGACACACGTTCTAATCTACATATGTGCAAGTTTTGTCTGTGACTTCACATTTCTGGATGCAGGTGTGTGAATGTGTTTTGCACCATATTCACTGCAACAATAGTAGCAAAGAACATAAGCGGATGAGTTTCTATATTTGTGATTTATCCGATGGGATTTGTGCACCTGCACTGAAGGATTTGAAAAGGTGTAAATGTTGCGTTGTGTTTGTTGGAGACAAAAAATACCCACACACTTGCAATTTTGCTCTTCAAGTACAAATTTACTGATATACATTTGCAAATTTGCTCTGCAAGTACAAATTTACTGATACACATTTGCAAATTTGCTCTGCGAGTACAAATTTACTGATAAACGTGTGACTATTCTTTACAACTACAAATTACACTTTTACAGCTGCTTTGGAGTTTTGCACCAAAAATACCTTCATACGACTGGTTGACACTGACAGCCTTCAGCGCAAGACAGAGTGAAATGCCCAGCAGCTAATCAACAATATTAAAGTAGTCACAATGCATACACGTTTCATAGTGTAAGGCGTGGATTTTGGCTGCCAGTGGGCAAATGTAAATACAGACGATGGACTTGAAAATACCGACGACTAACTATTTTATTGAGCAAAAACTCCAAGAACTAGGGAGAAGATCAACATGAGTCATAGCCCGTCACACTCTACCTGCTCTTTTTTCACACAAACACACACACACACACACACACACACACACACACACACACACACATTACCCTCCTCCTCAGAGGACACAACACCAAAACATTCAAAAACAGAATACATAGACTTTCGGGTTGAGGACGGTGAACTATTTTAAAAATTGACCGTTGCATGTGTGTAGGAACAGCTGACGATCCATAAACAAAGCGGCACACATCGTATTTTCAACGTGGCTTTACACGCGATATGAGAATATAATGAGTTAACCTGATACAGTACACGCGGTTACAAGTAACAAAACACAACTAAATACATTATTTGCAAGCTAGAGTAAACGAGGCAACAATTTTAACCGCATGTATGAAGAAACTGATCCATGTTCTGACATAGTCCATCAGTAGTCTTTTCTGATCCTTCCTTTAACAAATGGCTGATGAATTCTTCTTTGAAGCATGTAGTTTCCAGAAGCACTCAAACTGCTCAAGGCTGGGCTATAATGCTAAGGTATGTTTTGCAAAAATAAACCTCAATCACGGACTCTTCACAGTTTCATCTTTGGGTAGAGACTTTCAATAATATCTAGCTGAGCACAGCGTGACTTCATTCAACTGGCGTCTATGTGTGTGCGCTTTTTTTCTATGTTAGTGGGCGGGGCCGCAGGTTTCAAATCTTCCGGGTTTGTGCGCGCAACTACTGGGCGGGGCAACTACATAGCCGCGTCATCGCAAAACACCTGATGACTCGTTATCAAGATGACTCGTTTGAAGCACTATGAGTCGAATGTTTTAAAGATAAATCAACAGTTTTAAACACTGCACACTTACAGATTTAAGCCTTAGCTGGATATTTCACTTCACTTACCTACCACTGCTATGCTGATGATACCCAGCTATACCTCTCTTTTCACCCTGATGATCCCTCGGTTCCAGCTCGCATCTCAGCCTGCCTGTCAGACATTTCAAACTGGATGAAAAATCATCATCTTCAGCTTAACCTTGCGAAAAACGGAAATGCTTAAAGTTTCTGCCAACCCGACTCTACACCATAACTTTTTAATCCAGATGGATGGGGCAACCATTACTGCATCCAAAATGGTAAAAAGCCTTGGAGTAACGATTGATGACCAACTAAACTTCTCTGACCACATTTCTAGAACTGCTCGATCTCTATAACATCAGAAAGGTCCGACCCTTCCTATCTGAACATGCAGCTCAACTCATTGTTCAAGCTCTTGTTCTCTTCAAACTGGATTATTGCAACTCTCTACTAGCCGGGCCTCCAGCTAACTCTATCAAACCTCTTCAGCTGCTTCAGAACGCAGCAGCACGAGTGGTCTTTGATGAACCCAAAAGAGCACATGTCACTCCGCTACTCACCCGTTTGCACTGGCTGCCAGTTGCTGCTCGCATCAAATTCAAAGCTCTGATGTTTGCTTACAAAGCGACCTCTGGCTTTGCTCCTTCTTATCTGCTCTCACTTCTGCAGATTTATGTGCCCTCCAGAAACTTGCGTTCTGTGAATGAACGTTGCCTCGTTGTTCCATCCCTAAGAGGAAAGAAATCAGTTTCCCGAACTCTCGCATTCAATCTGCCCAGTTGGTGGAATAAACTCCCTAACTGCATCAGAACGGCAGAGTCACTTGCTGTCTTCAAGAAACGACTAAAACTCAACTATTTAGTCTCAACTTTCCTTCCTAATCTGTAACTGCCTCTCTGGCTATACCACTAACTGTACTCTCTCAAAAGAAAAAAAAAAAAACATTACTAATGCTTTGCTTCTTAGACTTTACACACCTAAAACTTGCCTATAGCACTTATTTACTGTTGCTCTTATAGTTGTGTAAATTGCTTCCTTGTCGTCATTTGTAAGTTGCTTTGGATAAAAGCGTCTGCTAAATGACTAAATGTAAATGTACTTAGAGCTGTGTTATACACTACATGGAAGGTCATTTTAAAACCCATATATGGCTCTTTAAAAGATTTTGTCAAGTAAAAGATTTTTCTTGTGTCATCCACCATAATTTTGTGGCTCAAAAGTATCGGTTCAGGTACCGTTTTGGCACCGGTACCGTTTTAAAAAGTATCGATTTAGCACCGTTATCGAAATAATCCCAAACAATACCCAACCCTAAGTCTAACTGAGAGGTCATGAAAGCATGAATAAGCTTTTCTGCATTAGACATTGATAGCATATGTCGAAGTTTGTCAACATTTTTTAAATGAAAAATGCAGTTTTACAGATGCTGGAAATCTATTCTTTAAATGATAGGTTGCTATCAAACCCCTCCAAATGTTTGACTGAAGATGGGAACTGAACTTAAAATCCATTAAGGTTTAGGCAGTTTTCTAGGTTCTAGGTGTTTTTGGGTTCAATAAGCAAGACCTTAGCTTTGAATTTAGTAATAAGAAGTTTTTAGTCATCCAGTTTTTAATTTCAACTATACTATCTGTTAATTTTGTGAGTTTGTTGTCAGTTCGATGTCTCTTGTCTTGTCAGGACTCTCATTTGGCATTTCACTGGATAATCCTGAGCTGCTCTGCTGTTTTTGGCACTTATTTTATTTTTTGACCACTTTCTGTGGTCATAACAAATATTATTCTTGCACCTAGGGGCTATTCTAGAAATCTGGTTAACTTACCATCTGCTAAACCCTGAACTCTCTGTTGATTATTCGATGATAACCACACGATATGTCACTGTTGTAAGTGATTGTTGTCAGGTAGCTTTAGGTTCTTTTTATGCTTTTTATTTTGCATGCAGATGAAGTTCCTTCTGCCTCAACTAACAAGCAGTGCAAGAATGTGTCTTCTCTTTTCCATATTTGAATTTCACTATTGTATCACAAAACAACCATTTATTTATTTATTTTAATTCTAAAGTAGCCGTATAAGGTCCATCTTCAAAGACAAATAGTCACATGAGCATCACCTTAAGGAGAGGAATGTATAGGAAAAAAACATTACATGTTGAAAGGTGTGTATAAAGCAGTGTAAAAAAAATCATTCATTTTATTTCGGCAAATGAAGAAATGAACAGTGCTTCAGACAAAACTATTTAATTAAGCATTTTTTTTAGACAAATTATATCTCGTAGCACTCTTCCATCTCTTTGGTGTGCTTGGGTCACTAAGGTTTCCTCTGGGTCAGGCTGCAGGTAGGGTGTCATCATAAAAGGCAAAAAAGCCTTTGTCCTTCAGCAAATCAAATCACTTTCATTGCCACATCATCAGCAGCACGTGTGCTGTGATGAGTGAAAAGCTTAGGTGCTGGCTCCAGTGCAAATACAACGACAATGCAAAATACAGACAGTGCAAATACAATGACAGTGCAAAATACAACAACATACAACAGCATACTCCCCAAAAAAAAAAAAAAAAAAAAAGACAGGACAATGTAAAATTGGCAGTGTTAACAGCAATATGTACAATAAATAGGTGTACACATAGCTGTAGGCAGTATTGTTTTAATGTGGGGGCTCATTCCAAACCTCCTGAGATGCCTGAGAAAGAAGAGGTGTTGATGTGCCTTCCTCAGCACTGCGTCTGTGTGAGCAGTCAATTCCTCAGCGATGTGGACTCCAAGAAACTTGAAAGTGCTGACTCTCTCCACTGGTGTCCCATTGATGGTGATGGGGGTGTGTTCTCTCTTCTCTCTCCTGAAATCCACCACCAGCTCCTTGGTTTTGCTAATGTTGAGTGAGAGGTGGTTTTCCTGACACCACTGCATCAGAGTGTGCACCACTTCTCTGTAGGCCGTCTCATCATTATTGGTGATTAGGCCCACCATCGTTGTGTCATCAACAAATTTAACGATGATATTGGAGCTGTGTTTGGCTGTACAGTCATGTGTGTACAGGGAGTACAAGAGTGGGCTGAGAACACAGCACTGTGGAGCACCAGTGTTGAGGACCAGTGTGGATGAGGTGATGTTATTCATTCTGACCACCGTCTGCTTGACAGGAAGTGCCGGATCCAGTTGCACAGAGAGCTGTGTAGACCCAGAGCCTGGAGCTTCACCACCAGCTTGGCAGGGACTATGGTGTTGAATGCTAAGCTGTAGCCAACAATCAGCATTCCCACATATGTGTTTTGTCTTCCAGGTGAGACAGAGCAGTGTGCAAGGTAAAAGCAATTGCATCATCAGTGAAGTGGTTATTCCTGTATGCAAATTGCAGAGGGTCAGTGTGAGCGGGCAGTACAGAGCAGATGTGCTTTTTAATCAGCTTCTCAAAGCACTTGCTGAAGATGGGTGTCAGTGCAACTGGACGCCAGTCATTCAAGCATGTGGTTTTAACTGATTTTGGTATAGGCACAATATTAGCTGTCTTATAAAGCATGTGGGAACCACAGACCGAGAGAGCGAGAGGTTAAAGATGTCCGTGAAAACCCACACTAGCTGGTGTGTGCATGCTTTAAGTACACGTCCAGGGATGCCATCTGGGCCCGTCGCTTTTTGGATGTTCACGCGACGGAAAGTTCTCGTTACGTCCGCTACAGAAACAGAGAGTGTGCTGGCGGTTTCGGTATCGGCCGTGGGAGCGCGCAGTGCGTAGAACGAGTTGAGCTCGTCCAGGAGAGACGCAGCAATGTTTACAGTGTTGGGTTTGTTACTTTTAAAGTCCGTGATGTAATTAAGTCTCTGCCACATGCTCCTTGCGTTATTGGTGTTAAATTGACCTTCTACCTTGTCTCCGTATTGACGTTTTGCTTCTTTGATAGTTTTTCTGAGGTTGTAAATTGCTTGATTTTGTTCCTCAGCATTTCTGTATTTATAGGCGGAAGCTCGCATTGATAGAGCTGTTCGAACTTTGCCATTGATCCATGGTTTTTGGTTGTGGTAGATACGGACAGTTTTTGTTGGGACCACGTCTTTTATACATTTTCTGATGAAGCACGTAACTGTGTCTGAGTACACTTCGATGTCGTCATCAGAAGCTGCCCGGAACATCTCCCAGTCCACGTGATCAAAACAGTCTTAAAGTATGGAATCCGATTGTCTGACCAGCTCTGAAACCTCCTGAGGGTGGGTGGTTCCCGTTTCAGTTTCTGCCTGTAAGCAGGCAAGAGCAGAACAGAAGAGTGATCTGATTTGCCAAATGGTAGGCGGGGAGGGCTTTGTAGGCATCCCGCAACAGAGAGTAGCAATGGTCTAGAATGCGATCACCATGCGTGTTTGTGGTGACATGTTGAATGTATTTCGGAGCGATTTTCCTGAGATTGGCGTTGTTAAGTCCCCTGTAACAATAAACGCTGCCTCCGGGTGTGCGGTTTCCTGCTTGCTTATGCTCCCATACAGTTCCCTGAGCGCCTGCTCCGTGTTGGCTTGAGGGGGGATGTAGACAGCCGTAATTATAATTGCTGTGAACTCCCTTGGTAGCCAGTATGGTCGACATCAAAGCATAAGGTATTCCAGACCAGGAGAACAAAATTATCTAACTGAGTGTATGTTCCTCTCATCACACCATAAGTTGTTAATAAAGAAACAAACACTTCCTCCTTTGCTTTTCCCTGTGAGTTCTTTCGTTCTATCCGTGCAGTGCACGAAGAAAGTTCAGCAGCTGTGTCTGGTACCTCCGCAGATAGTCAGGTTTCTGTAAGGCAGATAATGTAGCAGTTTCTGGTTTCCCGTTGGAAGGCAAAGAGCTACACTGAATGTTTCCTATGGTAAGCACAGACCCGCGGGTTATTTGATTCCAAAAGGTTTGTTACATACATTAATGATTCTTTTGAAAAGCGACAGCATTCATTAAAATATTCATTTGGTTATGAAAAGAACTATGCACTTAATTATAAGTTAATTATATTAATTATAACCCTCTCACAATGAAAAAAAAACTTGCATATCTGTGCTTCTACGTCCATCAAAGTTTTCATCAAAAGAGCATGCAATGCACAGTAAACTCTCTGTAACAGACAAACTTTGGAACATAACCTGCTCCAGAGCAGGTTATCTTCAGAGAGTAAGTTGCTAAGGTTAGTTAACATACCCAAAACATTACCTCCGTTTTTGGAACCAAAAGCTGAGGTTCCCCTTTGGATGGGAAACTTCAATGCTATAGTGGATTTTTAATCCAAGTATGGTTGGATTTCGTCAAGAAAAGCCAATCATATGAAAGAGTATGTAAACGGGCCAATGAAGAGCACTGTGTTGCATGTTTGGGGGTCCAGCATGTTAATGCGATGCATGAGGGTGGGTCCGACCCAAGATTGCTACACAAGCTCCTCACCACAACCGACTATGCTTTTCGGACCACTAAGTTCGCTGCGTGTGCATTGGGGAGGACGATGTCCACATTAGCTGTCCAGGAGCACCACCTCTGTCTAAACCAGCCATCACATCTGCTGCTCCTCGCCAAGGGCGCCCGCCTACGAGAGCTCCTCGGAAGCAGGCAGCCCCCCTGCCCAGGGTGCCTTTTAAGTCCGGTAAACGGACCGCAAAACGTCCCTGAGACAGGTCATCCGGAGAAGAGAAAATTTGCTCTTTCCCCTTCCAGCACGTAGGTTCTGTGCATTTCGCCAGTGGCTCACAGGCACTGGGAGAACGGTCTACTTTCTCCCACCCCACGAGCCCCCCTCCGGAGCTTGGGTGCGAGGTGAGAGTGAATCTCTCCCCTTCAGCTCTTCCGTTGGACCTTCGCGCTTCCCGGATCAGCACACCCACTCTGCGCTGCCCCACTGCTGGTACGTCAGTGATTGTAGTGATGAGTTTATTAGCGAGACCTCTGCCTGCCTGGTTAGCACGGGCCAGCCCTTCGGCTACGCGATTCAATTCGCAAAGCGGCCCCCCAACTTCACTGGTGAGTATTTCACCAGGGTCAGCCCTCTGTCGGCCCCTGTCTTGCGAGCGGAGATTTCTGTCCTCCTGGCGAACGATACAATCGCGCCAGTCTCTCCAGCCGAGATAGAGAACGAGTTTTACAGCCCGTACTTCATCGTGCCCAAAAAGAGTGGTGGGTCACGGCCAATCCAACATCTGCGCATTTTGAACCGCTGCCTGCATAAGCTGCCGTTCAGAAGGCTCACGCAGAAGTGCATACTCCGGTGAATTTATCCTCAGGATTGGTTTGAAGTGATAGACCTGAAGGGTCTTCCATGTCTCTATTTTTCCACGCCACCGTCAGTTTCTGCAGTTTGCGTTCGAAGGTCGAGCTTGGCAATACAAAGTCCTCCCCTTCGGCTCTCTCTGTCTCCGCGGGTCTTCACCAAGCTCGCGGAGGGTGCCTTAACGCCCCTTCGGCTTGCGGGCATCTGCATACTCAATTATCTCGATGACTGGCTGATTTTAGCCCACTCTCTGGAGCATTTGATTATGCACAGAGACAAGGTGTTCCAGCAACTCCACCTGTTGGGGCTTCAAGTCAACCGAGAAAAGAGCAAACTCGCCCCCGTGCAGAGGATCTCTTTTCTCGGGCTGGAGCTGGACTCAGTTACCATGACAGTGTGCCTCTCCGGAGAGTGCGCTCTGCTAATGCTGAACTGTCAGAGAGTTCGACAGCAAAATAGGGGTCCCACTGAAATTATTTCAGAGGCTCCTGGGGCATATGACATCTGCAGCCGCTGTCACGCCGCTCGGATTACTCCATATGAGACCACTTCAGCACTGGCCTCACGATCGAGTCCCCAGACGCACATGGCATGCAGGCACACACCAAGTCACTGTTACTGCGCTGTGTTGCCGCGTCCTCAGCCCTTGGAACGACCCCTTGTTCCTACAGGCTGCAGTGCCTCTAGGACAGGCGTCCAGTCATGTTGTTTTACAACAGATGCTTCCAGCACGGGGTGGGAGGCTGTGTGTGGCGGGCATGCAGCTGCAGGCCTGTGGAAAGGAACTCAGTTGCATTGGCATATCAATCGCCTAGAGCTGTTGGCAGTGTTCCTCGCTCTCCGTTTCTTTCCGGTGCTGGAGCAGCAGCTTGTGCTGGTCAGGACGGACAGCGGCTGTGTCGTATATATCAACCGCATGGGGGGTATTCGCTCTCGCCGCATGTCTCAGCTCGCTCGCCGTCTGCTCCTCTGGAGTCATGCGCGGCTGAAATTGCTGTGCACCATTCACATTCCAGGCGAGCTCAACCGTGCAGCCGACATGCTCGCACAGCAGCCTTTACTTCCCGGAGAATGGAGACTCCACCCCAAGTCTGTTTAGCTGATATGGGCACGATTCGGGGAAGCCCAGATTGATCTGTTTGCTTCCCCCGAGAACACTTTGCCAGTTGTTTTTTTCCCTGACCGAGGGCTCTCTCGGCACGGATGCACTAGCCCACAGCTGCCCTCGGGGTGTGCGCAAATATGCGTCTCTCCCAGTGAGCCTGCTCGTGCAGTTACCGTGCAAGGTCAGTCAGGACAAGGAGCATGTCTTGCTAGTTGCGCCCCTCTTGCCAAACCGGACTTGGATGTCAGAGCTCTCCCTCTGAGCGACGGCCCTCCCCTGGCAGATCCCTTTGAGAGATAACCTACTCTCTCAGCGACAGGGCACCATCTGGCACCCTAGCCCCAATCTTTGGAACCTCCATGTGTGGTCCTTAGACGCGAGGAAGACTTTGGTAACCTACCGACTGTGGTGGTTAATACCATCACTCAGGCTAGAGCCCACTCCACGAGGCGCACCTACGCCCTGAAGTGGAGTCTATTCACTGAATGATGCGTCTCTCGCAGAGAAGACCCCCGAGATTGCCAGACCAGCGTTGTGCTTCCTTTCCTCCAAGAGAAGCTGGAGAGCAGGCTGTCACCCTCCACACTCAAGGTTTACGTGGCTGCCATCTCCGCTCATCATGACGCGGTGGCTGGCAGCACCATGGGAAGGCATAACCTCATCTTCCGGCTCCTCAGAGGCGCTAGGTGAAATAATCCAACCCGCCCCCCTCTCATGCCCTCTTGGGATCTCGCCCTCGTTCTCATGAGCCTGCCTACAGATCCCTTCGAACCACTCGACTCAGTATCTTTAGGATTTCTGTCCCTGAAGACACCTCTGCTGGTTGCGTTGACATCGATTTAGAGGGTCGGGGACCTGGAGGCATTTTCGGTCAAGCCTGGAATACGGGCCGGCTTACTCTCACGTTGTCCTCAGACCCCGCCCGGGATATGTGCCCAAGGTTCCTATCACTCCATTTAAAGGCCAGGTAGTGAGCCTGCAAGTGCTGCCCCCGGAGGAGGCAGACCCAGCCCTTTTATTACTTTGTCCAGTTCGCGCTTTGCAAATTTATCTGGACCGCACTCAGAGCTTTAGATCATCTGAGCAGCTCTTCATCTGTTATGGTGGTCAGCAGCAGGGAAGTGCCGTATTGAAACAGAGGTTGGCCCACTGGATAGTGGATGCCATCTCCCTCGCTTACCAGAGCCAGGGCGAGCCGTGACCCCCAAGAATGAGTGCACACTCCACTCGGAGCATCATATCCTCTTGGGCGCGTGCACGCGGCGCCTCTCTAACAGACATCTGTAGAGCTGCGGGCTGAGCGACACCTAATACATTTGCAAGGTTTTACAATCTGCGAGTGGAGCCGGTTTCCTCAAAGGTATTAGGTAACCCTTGGTGATTGAGGAAACAACTCGGTTAAGGTGTTGATTACATTCTCCCTAACACGGACATATGCGCTTATTCACTCTGTCAGTAAGTTCCTCGCTTAGGAGAGCCCTGCTGATTCCTCCAAGGCCCCCAGCACTGACTCAGCAGAGGAGTCACTCGCTGGCCCATTACATTGTAGGTCTGCCCTTTGCTCAGCCCACGTTTTGGGTATAGGTGCCCGCTATCCGTGAGGGCTAGTCCATATATTCTGTCATCATATCTCCCCATTTGGGTAGCAGGTGGCCTCCGCAGTGTCCTCCCCTTTAGGACTGCACGCTTTCCCAACGTACTGTCGTATTTAAATTCCTGGAATTATCTAGACGCTTGCGGCTCCCGAAAAATATATCTAAATCCGTAAATCTTCTTTGAAGTGGGATAAGTAAGGGCCAGGGATCACGTTGGAAGACCAGGCCTCTCTATGATGCAGGAGCGCTCACGCTATGCCTGATTATCCTCTCATTGGAGGCGAAGGTAAGGTGCAGTCATTATGGCGTTTTCCAAACGTTTCTCCATACGTGGATTAAAAATCCACTATAGCATTGAAGTTCCCCATCCGAAGGGGAACGCTCTGGTTACTAAAGTAACCCTCATGCTATATTGCATTGCCATAATGATTGTTCCATAGCTGTAGGTATCAGTCTCTTCAGCTTAAAAAGGATGCCTCATCTTGCTTTCACTGTGCTTTTATGCTAAATTGATTGCAACAAGGATCAGGTGCGCGAGCTGACGCTGCCAATTCATTTGACATTTTAATGGCCCATTCACCTAGTCTTTCAAATGATTGGCTTTTGAACGAAATCCCCATCCGTGGATTAAAAATCCACTATAGCATTTCCATTCCCCTCCTTGGGCAACGAGGGTTACTTTAGTAATTAGAGCTTTATCCACCTACTTACTCTTAAACTTACCTGGGTATGTCACATAACCTGCTTTCTGGAATACCCCCACGATTCATCTTTGTTTGTTTTGTTTACTTTGAGCCTGACAATAAGTGGTGTATCATAGGCATAACAGTAGATTTTATTTTTATTTTTAATGAGATCACCTAACGGTAGCGCATATATAGTGTGAGAAGTAAGGGACCAAGGACTGAGCTTTGTGGTACCCCACAGTGTATTTTTGATCGGTATGATGCCTCTTCATTGACTGATACAAATGGGGCATATGCCAAAGCATGCTAATAGGACTTTTAATTTGCCAGTAACCTGGGTTAATCGTTTCCGGGAATTGTATGCCAATGCAAAAATCGGCACGTTTAAAGTCTGTTTCTTTAAAAATCAGCGATCTCCACTGGCTGAGTGACATCCTATATAAAGTGGGTCTCAGATTGTACAAGAAGCACTGCATTAAATTACAATTTTCCTGCCATGTCTTTATAATATGAGCATTTATTTTACCCCCAGTAAATTCAATGGAGCTCTGCGCTAGCCTGCCGATTCTGACGGGCGCGTGCGAGCAAACGGTTGTTTGTGTCGTTTTACGCTTGAGCAACTAAATGAATGCCAAAGTCTGTTTAACTGATTGTATTTGAATTACATTACAACATCGATGCTGTAAAAGGAACCGTATAAAAAATGGAAAAAACTAACAATAACAGGTCACCAGAAGTTTATCAGTATGGGAAACACACTAGCTCGGCATATACCCTATTGATAATGTTCAGATAGATAAGAAATGAACCAGGCCATTGCAGTTCCAGTAATACTCTCCTGCTCTCAGTTAAATGTACTTATTTAGCCTATGCAACAAGCTAAACATAAATGGCTTCAGTAAGCACTCGAGACAGTGTAGCATTCTTCAAAGCTTTTACTGATGTACCACTTGTAATAATGCTTCTTATTTTTCTTGTAAAACTGTACAGAAACAATACTGACAATAATGTACATCCAATGTCCTTGTACATACATGAAAATGAGTATATTACTACTTTTGCATGTCAACAATTAAATCAAAATGCTAACATCAACTACTGGTAAACATAATATGCTTCTAAACTCCATACTACCATGCTGTAAGCTAGCACATGGGAAGACGGGTAGCTCCAATTACTTTACTAACAAATCTAATGCACAGTAACAAAAGGTTATAATATTGCTAAACAACTCTAATATAATACATAAGCAAATTATTTCACAAGAACTTACAGATCATGTCTTATCGAGGGACAGAAAACCAACAGTAAGCAGAGACAGCACGTAGGTCTTTCCATTGTAAGTGCTTGTAAAAAAATGGCTCCTCTTTACTATTCACTGTCACTTGCTACTTTTCGCAATGTGAACACAAGATGGCAGTGTTCATCAAAAGAACAATTACAGAGCCACTGCCTTCTAATTCAGTAACACATTTTACAGGACAAATTACTAAGAACTTTTAATTATAATTCTCAATGCAGAAATATCATTTTTTAGCCTATCGAAAAGAATATCATGATCAATTGTATCAAATGCAGCACTGAGGTCCAACAACACTAAGGAAGAAATCAACCACAATCAGAACCAGGAGCAGGTAATTCATAACACCTAGGAGTGCTGTTTCTGTGCTATGAAATGCTCTAAATCCAGATTAAAATTTCTTACAAATATTGTTTCTCTGAGCATATACAGCTTTTTTTTAGTATCTTTGATAGAAAATGCAGGTTTGAAATGGGTCTATAATTCTTTGGGATCAAGCTGTGTTTTAATAAGAGGCTTAATGACCCATTAGTGTAAGAATGGGTTTTAACCACAGCAGTTCGAACTGTAGTTCTGCAGAGTGACTTCTAGTCAAACCAATATTCTGCAATCTTATACCAAAACGTAAATAAGGGCAGTGTTAAAAGCTAAAATTGTGGGAGAGAGTTGATATTATGTGATTGTATTGTATTGCAATATGGAACAATTAAGTGTTGATGTGAAATCAAAAGTAATTCACAAATACTTGAAAATGAGATGATTTAATGACAATAATTATCAATGGTTACAACTGAATTAATTACAAATAACTGTATAAATGGAAAAAAATGAAAAAATGTGATAATAATTGTACCCAGCTTAAATGTAAAAATAAGTTACCAGAGGTAGAAGGAGAGACAGGGGAGGAAGAGACAAAGAGAGCAAGTAGGCCTCAAAGAGGCAGAAAGATAGCCTCTAGAGCAGGAGACAAGCAGACCAGGAAAAGAGGCAGAGCAAACTTTACCACATATTTTGTCTCTTCTTGACCATGTGACCAAAGCCCAAATACTGAGACATCAAACTGACCAATCAACATGTGAACCACATCGTAAAAACCCTCAAAGTCCACACACTAGGCCCTAATCTAATCAGTATCTGCCTTGGAATTTGTGTGAGCCTTCTTTGGTGAAAAAAAGTCATTCTTTTGCCATATAAACAAATGCATATGATAATTTAGACTCTTACAATCCTCCCCTGGCCATGCTGCTGTCATCTTCGGACTTCCTGTCCAGGCTTGTTGCAGGTATAAGTTTGGTCAGTCTTTGTTATCCTTCAGCACTGCTTATATGCAAATTGTCCTTCATACCCCCACAAGAAAAGGTGCTGAGGAATGCAGTAATTCACAAGACGTGAACTTTCTCTGCTTGGATCCTTTATTTGAAAACAGCAAATGGCACAACAAACAGCAAAAGCAAAACACATGGCATTTGTCATTGATCAAAGTATTGATGTGGTCAGTTTGAGTTCTTCTCAAGCAAATGCCCTTATTTAATGTAATTAAAAATATGGTCAAGATCAAGACAACATAAGATGAAACAATCTCTTCACACAATATCTGGAAACATCAAAATTAAATTGCTTTACAACAAAATCAACAGTAGCTGGTTAAGAGGTTCAGCAAAATATTCAGTGTAACCAAATACAGTGAATTAAACGAATCAATGTTCAAAGATAATCACAACTGCATTCAAATGGATTAAATACAAAGTGAACACAAATAACATTTGTTGTAGAGATATCAAGAATGTTACAAAAGCAACAATATTTCAGCATTTTGGAATTAGAATCCTAATTCACATTCTGATATAACTTGTTGAAACAAATAATAAGTAACTGGTTAAACAATCAAAAGAAACCAAAATAACAAAACAAGATAAAAAATCCATAGTTATGATAAAGTCTGATTAAAAAGACTTAAATAACATGTCAAATCTATATGAAGCAGTGTCAGACAAATGTGAATTGACTATGTGTGTGAAGATTTCAAATGTTGTTCTCTGTGTTGCAGTGTTCCAGCTGAGGCTGTGTTTTAGTAAACATGCTCCTAATAAAGGGTGGAAGTTTTACGACAGTGTTGAAAAATGTTGTCCTGTTGTAACAGGAAGCCAGCATGGAATTTGAGTATGAGATGTGAATGTGATCTGGCTCAAAATACTTCCAAATCAATGTTTTTTTAAGGAGCATGATCAAGTGCAATGTTCAAGGCTGAATCCTGTAAAAAAGCATTTTCATAATTACTGCAATTACTACACTGGAGCCATTATTACACTAGGCAGTTCTATACTCCTGTTTGTAATTTAAACTGGAGCTCTATTGAGGATAGCACACTTTTCCAATTTTAAGAGATGAGACTCATCTGACATAGGAAACACAAGTACCTTAAAATTAATTAATTTAGCACACAGTTAATTTCTTTTTATACATGACATGCAGTCTAGAATGCATCTGTGGCTTCTAAAACCTTAGACCTGAGTGTTTTTACACCTACAGTAAGAAAAACACGTTTTAAGAAATTACTCAGTCTATGTGTACATGTAGTATCACAAAATACCATTGTGTTCTATGGCAATGAAAATGTGTTTAACATAAATATAACAAATTTGGAAATGCAAACAGGATCAGCAATTATGAACTTTTATTGCTATTAGGCTGCTAAGCCGCCAGCAAAGGAAGTTAACAGTTGCAGGCCCTGTATTAACAATGCAGTTAGTTCACTAAGAATCTTATTAGCAGATGAGTTTTTGTTATATGAAGACCATTGATTTTAAGTCATTTCTGTTTTCTCAGAAAATATGGTGGAGGTCTTCACTGCACCAAAGTCCACTTTTTACAGGTCATACAAAGCCTGTTTTGTTCTTTGGATATGTAATCTGATATGATGGCTCTACCTGTCTCAGCAGGTTTTTACCAGACCCCTTCGGCTCGCGGACATCTGCATATTCAATTATCTTAATGACTGGCTTTTTATAGGTCACTCGAGGGATCAATTGGTTATGCCCAGTGACTGGGTGGTCAGGCACCTTGACCTGTTGGGGTTTCAGGTCAACCGAGCATCTCTTTTCTCGGGTTGGAGCTGGACTCTATCACCATCAGGTCGACACCCTCTCGGATGAGGCACGCCGAGCTGGTGCTGATCTGACTGAAAGAGTTTGACGGGAAAACTGTGGTCCCACTGATATTTCAGAGACTCCTGGGGCATATGGCATATGAGACCACTTCAGCATTGGCTTCACGATTGGGTCCCCAGATGCGCATTGCATGCACTAGGTGACTGTCACTTCGCTGTGTCGCCACGCCCTTAGCCTCTAGACAGACCCTGCATTTCTACAGGCCTGTGTGCCTCTGGTACAAGTGTCCAGGCATGTCATCGTTCCGATGGATGCTTCCAGTTAGGGCCGTGTGTTAGGGCTGCTCGATTATGGGAAAAATCATAATTACATTTTTTTGTTCATAATTGTAATCACGATTATTCAACACGATTACAGTTGAAGTCAAAGTTATTTTTTATAAATATTTCCCAAATGATGTTTAACAGAGCAAGGAATTTTCACAGTATTTCCTATAATATTTTTTTCTTCTGGAGAAAGGCTTATTTGTTTTATTTTGGCTTGAATAAAAGCAGGTTTAAATATTTCGAAACCTATTTTAAGGTCAATATTATTAGCCCCTTTAAGCAATATATATTTTTGATTGTCTGCAGAAGAAACTACTGTTAAACAATAACTTGCCTAATTACCCTAATTAAGCCTTTGCATCACACTTTAATCTAAATGCTTGTATTTTGAAAAATATCTAGTAAAATATGTGCTGTCATCATAGCAACGATAAAAGAAATCAGTTATTAGAAATGAGTTATTAACTCTATTACATTTAGAAATGGGTTGAAAAAAAATTTCTTTCCATTAAAGAGCCCATATTATGGGTTTTTGAAAATGCCCTTCCATGTAGTGTGTAACACAGATTTAAGCCTTAGCTGGATATTTCACTTCACTTAGAGATATAAGTGTACAGTGTTTAAAACTATTGATTCATCTATAAAGGAGTCGATTCATAGTGCTTCAAACGAGTCGTCTTGATAACGAGTCATTAGGTGTTTCGTGATGACGCGGCTACGAAACACAAGTAGTTGCGCGCGCAAACCCGGGAGATTTGAAACCTGCAGCGCCGCCCAATAACACAGAAAAAAAGCCCCACACACACAGACACGGGTCGAATGAAGTCACGCTGTGCAGATGGATATTATTGACAGTCTAATCAAAGATGAAACCTCAGCAATATAGCCCAGCCTTTAGCAGTTCGAGTGCTTCTGGAAACTACATGCTTAAAAAGAAGACTTCATCGGTTTGTAAAAGGAAGGATCAGTAAAGACTGTCAGAACATGGATCAGTGCATCATGAATCAGTTTCTACCCCCATTTCACAAGTGTAAGTACGTGCGATTAAAATTGTTGCCTCGTTTACTCTAGCTTGCAAATTATGTATTTAGTTGTGTTTTGTTACTTGTAACCGTGTGTACTGTATCAGGTTAACTCTTTATATTCTCATATCGCGTGTAAGGCCACGTTGAAAACGCGACGCGTGCCGCTTTGTTTACGGATCGCCAGCTATTCCTACACACATGCAACGGTCAAGTTTCAAAATATTTCAGCTCAGGTTCAAGGGAGGTGTCTAAATTGCACCCTGCAAGCTGAACTGGCGCTCTAGTCTAGGTGAACGGTGAGGGTAATGTGTGTGTGTGTGTGTTGCGCAGGGCCGGTTCAGCAAGCTGAACTGCCGCTCTAGGTTAAGGACAATCACACCGCCCTCAACCCGAAAGTGAAAACGAAAGTGACCCGTTAGCAAAGTGAGGACGGGGGAGGTGAGGGAGGTGTCGCGGACGTCTCCCTCTTTATTGGTGTTGTGTCTTCTAAGGAGGAGGAGGAGGAGGAGGTGTTTGTGTGTGTGTGGATGTGTGTGTGTGTGTGTCTGTGTGAAAAAAGCAGGTAGACTGTGACGGCATCCTCACCAGTTCTTGGAGTTTTTGCTCAATAAAATAGTTTGTCGTCTGTTTTTTTTTAAGTCCATCGTCTGTATTTACATTCACCCACTGGCAGCCAAAATCCACACATTACACTATAAAGCGTGTATGCACTGTGACTACTTTTATATTTGTATTAGCTGCTGGGCATTTCACTCTGTCTCGCGCTGAAGGCTGTCAGTTTCGACCAATCGCAGCAGGCTGTCATCGGTCCAATCAGCGCAGATTAGCTTTGCGCTGAGGACGGGTTTGGGTACAAATTAATCGCCGAACGATTCATATGGGAGTCGCTGGGATAATTAAGTAAAAATAAATGCAGATTATAAGACAATGAAAGTGTTTTTTGACCTTGCATGCATATTAGACTATTGTTGGAGACCCTTAAAACCTAAATATGACCCTATTTCATGTATAATATGGGCTCTTAAAATAGAAAGTGGGGGAAAAGGGTCGCTGATAATTCAGGAGGGCTAATAATTCTGATTTCAACTATATATAGTTATTTTCCTCCCTGTAAATAAGGAAAGGGAAATAAATACAATAGAATAAAAATATGAAACAAACTGTGCTTTAAGCAACTTCACTGTAAGAAAAAAACTTTAGTTATAGCTACAAAAGTCCTTCAGTCAAGAGCAATGAGTGATTTTCTCCTTTGGTTGTTTGATTAATGATAAAAACAGTCAGCAGCAGGAATATTGTGCGCTGTCACTTTAAGAGCAGTACCGTTCTGATTTATGGTTTCGGATTCACATGTCTTTTGATTCTCAACTCGTTTGTTTATTACACAAAAAGGATTAATATGAATAATAACTAAACACCGCATTTTGACATCTGTTTGACCATTAAAGCGCACACATTAAGATGACTTTAGATGTGTGTGCTCTGCTCTGCTCTCTCTGAGGCTGACCGCGCACAAACACAAAAGTATGCGGTCTCATTGGCGCTTTTAAAAGCATGAATAATTGGAATATACATCAATGAGTGATGTGCTTCCCATGCTGCAACAGTTACATAACAGTACATGCCTTTAGTAATGTTCATGTGAAATTGAGCTTTGCAGAGCATCAAAAGTGTACAACTGAAAGGGGGCGGTATATGACGCAATAATCGTTTATTTTGATTAATGCTTTTTCAAAAAATTTTAAAGCCAAAATCAAAATCGAATTTTTTATTAATTGCACAGCCCTACCATGTGTTGTGGGTCTGTTTATTGCAGCTCCTTTCTTTGCTGTGTCCTGTTTGCACAATGCACTATGTGCCCACATTAGAGCTTGCGATTCTAAGCAGCTACTTATCGGTAGACAGGAAGTGCCGTATCTATACTGAGGTTGGCCCACCTGATAGTGGATGCCATCTCTCTTGCTTTTCAGTGCCAGGGTAAGAGCACACTCGACTAAGAGTATTGATTCTTCTTGGGCGTGAGCATGCGGTGCCTCTCTAACAGACACCTATTGAGCTGCGGGCTGGGCGACACCTAATACAATTGTAAGATTCTATTATATTTGAGTGGAGCTGATTTTCCTCACGTGTGTCGGATAACTCCAGTGAATGAGGAAATTTGGTACGGTGTTGAAACACGCTTGCTGTGCCTTACTCTCTAACACAGAAATACACGCACTTTTCTTACTCTGCTCAGTTGAGTTCCCCATATGGCAAACCCTACAGAGTTCCTCCAATGCCCCCAGCAACTGACTCATATGAAATATGACTGCTCGACCCAAAAAAAACTCGAGCCAAGCACAACATACTAGACAAGACAGGACTAGAGTCAGGGCTCTGTCACTAAAACAAGAAATAACAAGGCCGAAGTGGCAGAATCCTGACACTAGCCCCATCAAAAGGGAGCACCCAACAAGACACAAGAAACACCAGATGACAAAAACAAAACAGAAAACAATCAACAGACAACACAAGACAGGGAAATTAACATAAAAGACATCAGGGAGGGAGGGAAGGGAGCCAAACCAAACCCAGCAAGACAAACAAGGGAGGGATGGGAGGGCAAAGCCAGGGAGGGTCAGGAGGTTCAGAGACTCTGGCTAACAGGAAGGCCAGGGCAGCTGGAACGGGAGTCCAGGCTGAAAACCAGGAAGGAGCAGGAGGGACAGTCCAGGGCAAGACTGGAGGGACTGGTCTGCTCTCCCATCCCTCCCTTGTTTGTGGGGCGGGACAGGAGGGACAGTCCAGGGCAGATTCAGTGGGTCAGGAACCCCAGCAGGGGGCCAGGGTAGAGCCAGAGAGACTGTCTAGGGTGGCAGAGAAACACATCAGGCAGAAGCAGGAGGGATGACCCAGGGAGGATCAGTCAGGGGTGCCCTGAGTGGAGCCAGCAAAGCAGGAGGGCTGAGGGAAGCCGGCTGGGTGTGAGGCCTGAGGGAAGCCAGCTGGGCTGATGGCTTGAATGTGAGATGGCTGGACTGGAGGCCTGAGGGGAGACTGGGAGTCTGGATGGTGCAGGCAGTGCTAAGAGCTGGGCTGCTGTAGGGATTATTTACAGTTTTAACGCAAAGAATGACCAGTCTGTCAGTTGAAGAAGAGCCGGAGTCAGAGATTCAAATAAACAAATAAAGTTTACTAAACATAGTTTGCATTTTCATCAGCAGAAGCCAGCTTTAACACTCGCAATGAGTTCCTAGCCTGCTCTGCTTACAATCATAAATCAACATCAATTATACTCTTACATAATGTCATTAACTGCGTCATACATATAGGTGTTTTAACCTGATTGGTTAACACACAGATGGTCTAGGAAAATTTCCATGTGGGTGCGTGTGTACAATTCAGAACAATATCTAAAGCATATAAACGTCAGACAGCCACTAGACTGTTTAGAGCTGACCCCAGACTAGTGAAACGGATCCACAATCAATAGAACACACACACTTAAAGTACAATCTGTTTCTTACCCAAGGCTGAGTGTACTCTCAGCCGTCTTTATCAAAACTGGTAAAACCGGTATAATCTACAGGCAGGTTATATCCTTACTACACAAAGTCTATCTTGAATAAAAATTAGAATCATTTTAAAAGAATTAACCATAAAATAGCAAATCACTTTAGACATTTTAGAAAGGGTTAAAGGGGTGGTCCACTACGATATCATATTTTAAACTTTGGTTGATGTGTAATGTACTGTAGCTGCGTGAACATAAACAGCATCTCTGAATGTAAAATGCTCAAAGTTCAAAGCAAAGAGAGACCTTGGTTTTTACAGAGTTAGCTTAGCAAAGCCTACAATAAACGAATTTTGGGGACTACAAAAATACTTCTGGGCCTTGTGAGATCACAAACATACTTTTACCGGCACACACACA
The DNA here is from genome assembly GCF_903798145.1 of Danio aesculapii. NCBI lineage: Eukaryota > Metazoa > Chordata > Actinopteri > Cypriniformes > Danionidae > Danio > Danio aesculapii. Next base: position 29,047,760 of record NC_079458.1, read on the forward strand.
GCGTAGCTAAGGGCCGTGGCCAGAGCAATGACTGTATAAAGGGCCAGAGATGCTATAACGTTACAGCAGAGGGAGAAATGCCATCCTGCTATTTCCACAGAGCTTTTCTTTTTCTGTATTTGGGCTTCCAAAGGACACGACACAAATACAAAAGTTCTTACAGTTCAATATTAATTATGTGCCAGAGAATTATAAAATACATAGAACGCATGATTGACAAAACAGCTTCCAGAATCTCTCCTAGTTCAGTGCTGGATTCGGTTAAAATCTCCTCAAAGATGGAGCAGCTACAAGCAGACGCTGTGAACTCTGAGCTATGACCTGTAAGTGTTTTTATTTGTTAAAATTGATCATGACATGTACAGTGTCTAGCGTTAATTGTATGTTGTAGCAAAGATGTAAACAACTGAATGCTGTTCACCACTGCTAACGATTTAGCTACAAATTCATATTTATCAGTGAAACTGTGTAAATACACACACACACACTTCACCAGCGCGTGCGTGTCTCTCTATGTGTGTGCAACTGCAGTGTTTCTCTATAGTCAGCTTTCCCATGCGTTTTATATCTCAAATAATAAACTCGCAAAAGATATGTGAACGATTCATGTTACTTACACAGGCATATTACGAATATATGTGAAAGACATCATGTAAGGCGTTGAGTTAAAAAAATACAGGAGAGGTCGTGTAGCAGCAGAAAAATAAATCAAGGCTCACACAGGTCGCATCCCACATCTTGTGCTTTATTCTCCTGTCAGTGTCACTGTAAACAGAAAATAACTTAATCCGAGCATCAGAGAAAAATAAAAATAAACATTGGTCCCGCACACATGCGCTTCTCCTGTTACATGGGTCTACAGATAGTTCATAGTATTCACACGCACACACACAATGGCACACATACACACACACACACAGCAAATCACAGTACATTATGACACATGACCAATCAGAGTCACTTGAGGGCAGGCCTTTTAGAGGAACTAGGAAATATATCAGTCGTTTTCATGTTAGCTGAGAAGCTGTATATAAATCAAAGTTTATTATATAATCAAAGATTTCCTACTAGTGAAACATGAGCACATATTGCTTTGCATCTTATTTACACAACCAAGCCTTAAAAATACATTCTGGACCACCTCTTTAACGCATAGAAATAACAATAGAAAACAGTTGTTTCCAGTTATCAGCCCTTCAGTTCCACTCGAGGTCTCTGTGACCTCTGACCTAGTTTGGTGGCTCCTGAAAATAGTTACAAAGAGACAAGCAAATGCACTGAACATTCATACAATAAGCTATGTGTTAACTTTATTCATTATTCAAATAATCATATTAGTAAAGTAATGAGAAACAGGATGACGAGAAACGATAAACGTTGATCCATGCTGAGACGCATTGGAAGGTAGAAATCACAATCCTTCTCTGCCAAAAAGCAAAACTCGACTGGGCTGGCAAGACAGGACACAACACGACACGACTGGAACAGGAACACAGAGGAAGCATTGACGACAAACTGGCACAGGACAGCCAACAAGAGGAAGCTATAAACAGGAGCAAATTGACAAACAAACAGGTGAACATAATTAACTTATAACAATAGACAAGAGAGCACATGACACAAAGACAACACAAGCCATGTGCTCACGAGAAAACAGGTGTAGATCATGCAGCCAATGAGAGAACCCATTAACCGCGTGTTCACATGAAAGAACAGCAAGACACGAGAACATGATAAAAAAACACTTACCATGCACTCACACGTGAAGGTTAAATTGAATTTATGAATTAATTCGAATTTATGAGCTAATTCTTAGAGTACCGGACATATTAGATGGTCCAGGCACTACAGTGGTCTCAACAAAAACTGTCCGTATCTACCCCAACCAAAAACCATGGATCAATGGCGAAGTTCGAACAGCCCTATTTGTGCGAGCTTCCGCCTAAAAATCCAGAAATGCTGAGGAACAAAAACATGCAAATTACAACCTCAGAAAAACTATCAAAGCAGCAAAACATCAATACAGAGACAAGGTAGAGGGTCAATTTAACACCAATAATGCAAGGAGCATGTGGCAGGGACTTAATTACATTACAGACTTTAAAAGTAACAAATCCGCCACTGTAAACATTGCTGCGTCTCTCCCGGACTAGCTCAACTTGTTCTATGCCCGCTTTGAAGTCCAGGAGAGCGCACACAAACTGCGCAATAGTGAAACCAAAACCGCCTGCACACTCTGTTTCTATAGCGGACGTAACGAGATCTCTCCGTCGCGTGAACATCCGGAAAGCTACGGGTCCAGATGGCATCCCTGGACGTGTACTTAAAGCATGCTCACACCAGCTAGTGGGGGTTTTCATGGACATCTTTAACCTCTCGCTCTCTCGGTCTGTGGTTCCCATATGCTTTAAGACAGCTACTATTGTGCCCATACCGAAATCAGCTAAAACCACCTGCTTGAATGACTGGTGTCCAGTTGCACTGACACCTATCTTCAGGAAGTGCTTTGAGAAGCTGATTAAAAACCACATCTGCTCTGTACTGCCCGCTCACACTGACCCTCTGCAATTTGCATACAGGAATAACCGCTCCACTGATGATGCAATTGCTTTTACCTTGCACACTGCTCTGTCTCACCTGGAAAACAAAAACACATATGTGAGAATGCTGTTTGTGGACTAAAGCTCAGCATTCAACACCATAGTGCCTGCCAAGCTGGTGGTGAAGCTCCAGGCTCTGGGTCTACACAGCTCTCTGTGCAACTGGATCCTGGACTTCCTGTCAAGCAGATGCCAGGTGGTCAGAATGAACAACATTACCTCATCCACATTGATCCTCAACACTGGTGCTCCACAGGGCTGTGTTCTCAGCCGACTCTTGTACTTCCTGTACACACGTGACTGTACAGCCAAACACAGCTCTAACGTCATCGTTAAATTTGCTGATGACACAACAGTGGTTGGCCTAATCAACAATAATGATGAGACGGCATACAGAGAGGAGGTGCACACTCTGATGCAGTGGTGTCAGGAAAACCACCTCTCACTCAACATCAGCAAAACCAAGGAGCTGGTAGTGATTTTCAGGAGAGAGAAGAGAGAACACACCCCATCACCATCAACGGGACACCAGTTGAGAGAGTCAGCACATTATAGTTTCTTAGAGTCCACATCGCTGAGGATTTGACATGGACTGCTCACTCAGACGCAGTGCTGAGGAAGGCACAACAACGCCTCTTCTTCCTCAGGCGTCTCAGGAGGTTTGGAATGAGCCCCCACATCCTCCACTCGTTCTACACCTGCACTGTGGAAAGCATCCTGTCTGGCTGTATTACCACCTGGTATGGAAATAGCACCAGCAGCAATCGCAAAGGCCTACACAGGATTGTGCGAACTGCTGGATGTGTAGTAAGAGGTGAGCTTTCCTCCCTCCAGGACATCTACACCAGGGGTGCCTGATGGAAAGCCAAGAGAATTATCAGCAACTCCAGCCACCCAAGCCATAGACTTTTCTCTCTGCTACCCTCAGGCAGATGGTCCCGCAGCATCCGATCACGCACTAGCCGACTGAAGGAAAGTTTCTTCCCTCAGACTATCAGGCTGATGAACACTTAAGACACCCCACATAGACTCTTCCATACCCCCCACTGCACACCATCAATATGTAGCATGCACTGCACCGCACTGTGCACTAATCAATACATACTTGAAACAATACTGCCTACAGCTATGTGTACACCTATTCATTGTACATATCGCTGTCAATTTTACATAGTCCTGTTTTTTTTTTTTGGGAGTATGCTTTTGTATTTTGTACTGTCTGTATTTTGCACTGTCGTTGTACCTGCACCGTCTGCATTTTGCACTGTCTGTATTTTATACTGTCTGGAGCCAGCACCTAAGCTTTTCACCCATCATAGCACACATGCTGCTGATGATGTGACAATAAAAGTGATTTGATTTGATTTTGTACATGTCTATTATCATACACAAGTAGGCTACTAAAGTGATTGTACGCGAAATTTCATATCAATAAATGAATAAATGAATCACCAGGTGACAGACAGTCTGTACATTTATTTTGGAGTGCAGATTGCATAAGTTTTATTAATATATATATATAAGGTAAAAGGTGCTGACACAGGCTGCTCCACACAACAGCAATAAAGAAGGCTCGGCTGAGCGAAAACATACTTCACTGCATCACTATTTTTGTTATATAGATTTTTGTACCTTATCTGGGTTCCAGAGGCAGTCTATAAACTTGTAGCGGAGTTGAAGCGGAGTTTGATCAGGAAATTATTCCATTACGCTGCATTATCAACATCTGCAATCAGGTGCTCTCTGTTTACGTAGCCTCTGAATGTATGCACTTGTGGGAGTTACATGGTACGTTTAATTACTGTCTTTTGCAGACAGCAAGATATATGCTATAGGCTAGTTGACCTTAGCATAGCTTTCCATCACTTACTATCTTTTAGTATTATATAGAATACAATTTTTGTTCTGCCAGATTTCCCAGTTCATTCATTCATTCATTTTATTTTCGGCTTAGTCCCTGTATTAATTCGGGGTCACCCACAGCGGAATGAACTGCCAACTTATCCAGAACATGTTTATGCAGCGGATGCCCTTCCAGCCGCAACCCATATCTGAGAAACATCAGATCTCCCAGTCAGGGTTTTATTTATTTAATTTTAGTATTAGGGCTCTGTACATTTGTGCATTAGAAAGAAGTTCTTTCAGAAGAAGAACAGTTCTTTGAAGTATTATTTGTTTTTATTCTGTCTATTCAGTGTTTTTCAACAAGTTCGGTGGTGGTGGGGTTCATAATGTTCACAATGGTATTTTATTAGTTGTTGGTTTTACCATGGATGAGGTAATGGCTGTTATGTTATTTTCTTTCTTTTCAATGACGTTTCTTGTTACATGTTCAAAAACATCAACCAATATTGCATGTCCATAATTATTATAATAGATATAATTAAAGAATACTTACAGTATAAAGTAAATTAGAACTGTAATACATAAATACATTATTATTACAAAATATTCTACTGTAAATTTTACTTACTATGTAATCTGTGGCATGTATTCTAAAGTGTTACCAAATTATTTATTTGAAATATTTGCCAATGTTCAGATTCAATTATGTATTTTACCTCTAGACACAACATCCTTACTAATGATTATCAGCATGACCTATTGTAACTGTGAATATAGGCGAGGGCAAAATTATGAGTTAATAACAGCTTTACATTATTTTATCTTGCAAATGTTTTGTAAATAAAGGCCTAAAGACAAAGAATTTAAAAAACAACATCAATAGCCAGTATGTACATCAAGTATGTTCCATTATATATTAAAACATTTTAATTGCACAGAATTTGTAATGCCTGAATATGTCTTTTTTTTACATTTTAGATTACTGATACTGATGACTACGAACCAGACCTGGATGGATTATGTAGCAAAGAACTGGTGCGACAGTTCAGTAAGAACTTTGAGCCCCCTCTCTACTGGATCATCTTTGTTGTGGGGGCTTTGGGCAACCTACTGGTTATCTGCATCTTCACAACTGTGCGGAACCGTCTCAAGACCATGACTGATGTCTACCTGCTGAACCTGGCAGTGGCTGATCTTATTTTCCTAGGTACATTGCCCTTCTGGGCAACAAATGCAGCTCAGGGATGGGTGTTCCACCAGGTCATTTGCAAAGGAGTTTCAGCAGCATACAAAATAAACTTTTTGCTAGTATGCTCTTGCTCACTTGCATTAGTGTTGATCGCTACATTGCTATTGTCCATGTAACTGAAGCACACAACTACAAAAACAAACGCATGTTACATAGTAAGATTACATGTGCTTTTGTGTGGCTTGCCTCTTGCATTTTAGCTTTACCAGAATTTATTTTTGCCAAAGTTAAAAACATTGAGCCACAGCACAACTCCTGTGTCATGGTATACTCAATAATGGATAATAACCGTACAAAAGTCTTGGTGTTGGCCTTGCAGATCTGTGTCGGTTTCCTAGTTCCATTTATGGTCATTGTCTTGTGTTACTCTGTCATTATTCGTAAACTGATGCAGGCTCGGAGCTTTGAAAAACACAAGGCTTTAAGGGTAATTATTGCAGTTGTGGCTGTTTTTATTTTCTCACAGTTGCCGCTTAATGGATACCTTATTATAGAAGCAGGCCAAGCCAACAATGCCACAATTACAGACTGTGAAGTCATGCAAAGATTAGATATGGTTGGGCAAATTGTAAAGAGTCTTGCTTACACACACTGTTGCTTGAATCCCATTCTGTATGTTTTTATTGGGGTTCGTTTTCAGAAAGATCTCCTGAGCCTACTTCAGTGCTTGTCCTGTGGCCTAGGATCAGTTGAAAACGGTAAACTGCAACACGCTACCAAGAAACCCTCTGTTATGTCTGACACAGACACTACTCCTGTTTTTTCTTTATAGAACATTATTGATTTTATCAACAACTTTTATCCAAAAACTTTAACAGTGTGCCATGTTGAAAGTGTGATATACTTTTTTTTCAAAGTTTAGAGTCAACATTATTGTGCAAAGACTATTAAATGTGCTTCATCGTAGTATTATACTTTTACAGCTTTTAGGCTCCTTTTTTCTTGATAGATTATCTTCCAGGACATTTAACCACTATTTTGGGAAATATGATTTTAGTTAGTTTAATGACTGTTTTAGGTTTATTATTATATTTTTGATGTATACACATCAGCAAAATATTATAAAGTTTAAATATATTACTCACTTTTCTTAGCTTACTTTCTTTCTTATCAGGGCTCACCACAGTGTTAATCTGTCAATCACACACTTAATCTGGACCAGAGTATGAGAGTGGAGTGGAGTGGAGTGGCAAAAAAGTCCACTCTGCATTCAAAGCAGATTCAAAAAAATCTGAATCACAAATTGAATTTGCTTTTAGAATCTTTTATCAAGTATTTGATCAGTATTTGACTACAATACAATCATTAATTGACTCATTGATTATGTAATTTATAAACAGATCATTAATAAGGACTATTATAACTGTAATTCTCAGAGAGGACAATGGCTGGTTTGTTAGTTTAATACATCAAATCATTCTATCATTCTGTCAAAATTACATTGGTTGGTGAAGGAACATGCTCAAAAGTAAGAGAAAAACATAATGCTCCGACTTTTAAAAAATACACTCCGAACTCTGACTAAAATTATTACACTACTACCTTGCTCCGCTCAACTCATATACTGTGATCTGGACTAAGTTTATATACAGTGGTGTGAAAGAGTGTTTGCCACTCACTGGTCTGATTGATTTTAGCATTTTGCAAGTGCATTTTTTTCAGTGACTTCAAAATTTAAAATTTTCAATAACCAGAAAGATAACCATAAATATATATTTTTGGTGTCAAGGTGACTCAGTGGTTAGCACTGTCATCTCACAGCAAGAAAGACACTGGTTCGAGTTGGCATTTCTGTGTGGAGTTTGCATGTTCTCGTGTTTGAGGGGGTTTCCTCCGGGTGCTCCAGTTTTCCCTACAGTCCAAAGACATGCGGTATACAGTAGGTGAACTAGGTAAACTAAATTGGCCGTAGTGTATGAATGTGTGAATGCTAAAGTGTATGGGTGTTTCCCAGTACTGGGTTGCAGCTTAAAGGGCATCCAATTGTAGGAATGAAAATTATCATATGCATTTGTTTATATGGCAAAACATGTCTTTTTCACCAAAGAAGGTCCATACTGACTCCAAAGGCAGATACTGATAAGATCAGGGCATGGTATGTGACTTAGGGGGTTTACGATGTGGTCATATGCTGATTGGTCAGTTTATATGTCTCAGTATTTGGGCTTTGGTCACATGGTCAAGAAAGATACAAAAGACATGGTAAACTTTGTTCTGTCTTTTTTTCCTTCTCTGCGCTTTCCTGCTCTGCGTCTCTCCTCCTCTGGAGTTATGTTCTCTCTGGCTCTACTGCTCCCAGGCTTTCTTTGAGGCCCACTTAAGCAGAATTCTAACATAGGTTTCTATCAGGGTACACACATCGGCGCCGTAAGTCGGCGGCGCCCAGCCACGACTCAGGACACTGTTCATTTTTCTGCCGCGCCACCTGATTAGTTTAGTTTAAAATAGCATGCGAATGTGCGCGTCTGGTGTGCGATACTTTTAACTGTCATGTGCGTGCTGTTGCGGCGCTGAGCGACGCATCCGGTGTGTGACGCCCTTTACTGTCTTTGTCTCTCTCTCTCTCCACCTGTCTCTCCTTCTACCTCTGGTAACTTTATTTTTACATTTAAGCTGGGTACAATTATTATTTTATGTTTTATCATTCATATTTTATAATTTTTAGTTATTTGTAACTAATTCAGTTGTAACCATATAGAATTTATGTTATTAAATCATTTCATTATGAAGTATTTGTGAATTACTTTTGATTAACATCAGCACTTAATTGCTCCATATTGCAATACAATACTATCACATAATATCAATGCTCTCCCACAATTTTAGCTATTAATACTGCTCTTATTTTCGTTTTTGGTATAAGATTGTAGAAGGATGGTTTGATTAGAAATGTACAGTTTTATACCATCATACTGATAAATTTTTTGTCATTCGGCAAAACTACAGTTCAAACCGCTATGGGTAAAATCTATTCTTACATATGGTGCCGAACCCAGGATCCTTTGCAGTGAGTTTTTTTTTTTTACTTTAAACCGGTCTTAGTTGATTTTTCACAGCTGACCTAGTGAATGGATTAAAACTGGCTTTCTAACCACAAGAGTGGGTAGGTCTGCTTTATTGTTCTTCCGTTTGCTTAAATTGCATGAAACATAAATTACAACACTGTAATTCGTTTTTAATAGTTCAATTTGGTAAATTTCAGATTACCTCCTCAAGGATGGAAGGGTTAATTTCTAAAGTGATGTATTGTTTGCTTGATGGACCCAAAAAAGTCAAACCTACACTGTGTAACTCAGCAAAAAAGGACTTGAGTTAACAGACTCAGAGTCTACATTGTTTGTATAGTGGGATGTAATTGGCAAAAATGGAAAGAAATCAAAACATGGTGATATATTAGAAGCGCTAATGACATGTGTTACTCAGGACTGTGTAGCATGACGTCAGAATATATTCAATTACAAAGGTTAGATGTGAAGAATTTGATGTTCACAAATCAGAGGCAGAAAAGTCAGGCAAAAATTCTCGATGTCCAGTTACAGCTTGATAATTTACAAGCTGAACAGTTTGCAGAAGTCAAAATGACACTTTGCAGATTTAAAAGCTATGCTAAAGCACAGAAGTTTGTATCTCCCAAATGTTTAACATAGTGGGATTTAAAAGCATGTTCACTTCTCAGATAAAGTTACTTGTAATAATCTGAAATGATTTGTTCAGAGGCCGTAGCTCAAAAGAGTTTGCCTGCTTCAGTACATAAGGTGATGCAGCACCAAAATAACGCAGCAAAGATGCATGGTGTAGAAGCATTAAAGAGTCTTAAAAACCCTCAAACCTCAGATGATCACAGCAATCAACCCTCAGGCAAACAAAACAGGCTTTGTATGACCTGTAAAAGTTTGGTCACAGAGAGGAACAATGTTGGATATCAGGACAGGGAAGATCTCCATCATATTTTCTGAGAAAATGAAAATTACTTAAAAGCAAAAATCAATGGTCTTCACATAACAAAAACTCAACTGCTAATAACACACTTAGTGAACTAACTGCATTGTTAATACAAGGCCTGCAACTGTTAAGTTCCTTTGCTGGTGGGTTAGCAGCCTAATAGCAATAAAAGTTAATAATTGCTGATCTTGTTTGCATTTTCAAATTTGTTAAATTTGTGTTATACTTATTTTTATTGCTATAGAACACAATGTGATACTACATGTACACATAGACTGAGTAATTCCTTAAAACATGATTTTTTTTTACTGTAGGTGTAAAAACACTCAGGTCTGAGGTTGTAGAAGCCACAGATGCATTCTAGACCACATGTCAGGTATGAAAAAGGAATTAACTGTATCCTAAAATTCATTAATTTTAAGATAGGGGAGAGTGGGGTAAAGTGAGACACTTTTTACATTTGCTCCCCTGTAAGTGAGCTAAAATGATATATTGGTAAAATGTACACATTTCTCATTAATTCAGAATGATTTCTAGCAATTAAATTTATGAGACTCTATTTAGGATTAAAAAAAAAGTGAAAATATGATTGTTTTAAAAAAAAAAGTTTCGGGGGTAACCTGATCCACTTAATTTTTTTTTTTTTTTTAACATTAAAACTACTATAACAATGCATGTTGTAAGAGTCTGAATCCTGACAGCTAGATTGACAACCACACATTTCAGAATTAATGTCTGACAAGTCAGTTATGGATTGGGGATTGGTCAATTAAGCACATTTGTTTTTCTAAACACTTGAAAGTAACTCTGAACAAAAGCAAACACAACAATCTACTTCAAACTATTTGAATTTTCATTCTAATGACAGATAAAACCACTTAGATTAGAACACAATCTGGGGGTCAGAACGCAGGACCCTTTGAGCCAGCTGTAGTAAATGGGGGTCAGAGAAAAAGACAATCAGAACCAGATAGAATACCTTGGGACTTAGGACTAGACCTACCTGGATTAGAACATCAGCCTACTGTCATACTCTATAACTCCCACTCTTTTGTGTTTCCTTGGATTCTTCTTAAAAATTGTGCATGAACTTCGTCGCCAACCTAATTTCACCCATATGTTTCTGTATTAACATCTATGTTGATCCTTTAACAAAATTCCAATCAGCCAATCAGAATTAGGGGTATGTTTACCATTTATGTTCAGTTTAGGCAACTTATATGCTGGATAAGTTGGTGGTTCATTCCGCTGTGGCGACCCCAGATTAATAAAGAGACTAAGCCGAAAAGAAAATGAATGAATAGATGAATCATCAGTGGCGGCATGGGAGACATGGTTCTTTCTCACAGCACCTGTAACACACAAGCAGATATTCTTTAAAGGGGTGGTCCACTATCATATGATATTGTAAACTTTAGTTGATGTGTAATGTAGCTGTGTGAACATAAGCAACATCTCTGAATGTAAGACACTCAAAGTTCAATGCAAAGGGAGACATTGGCTTTTTTAGCTTAGCAAAGCCTACAGTGAATGAAGTTTAGGGACTACAAAAAAATACATCCGGGCTAGTTAGATCACAAGGGCGTCTGGTTACACACATTTGTCACACGGACACACCCTGCGCAGCAAAGAGGCATGGCCAGAGGCAATAAAACATTGTATTTAATTCTGAAAAAAGGTCAACCAGATTAACATATCATACTGCTTTCACAATAGCCTACTCATTTATTTTATTACTTAGGCTATAATGTCCTTGACCACCAGCAAATCAGAATATTCAGCTGGACAGCACTTTAGTTTGGTGTTCAGAGTCGCTGCCTCAATCAAATAAAGCCTACAGCTCAGACTACAGGGGTTTAAGCCCGATTTTCATTTTCTGGGATAAGAAGAGAAATAAGTTTACTACAGCCTGTGATAAACAAATAAACACTTAGTTTATGTTGTCATATTTTCATTGTCAATTCTTTAGTTTCTAGCGTAATAAAGAAAAAAAAAATCATAACAATCATTTTAAAAGTATTATATTTATATATTTTTTACCGAATGATAGGGTATATTTTACATATTAGGCAACTAAATCACAACAACAGCCTGTTTACGTTCTTTAGATTTAATGTAAGTTAAATTTTTAGTCAGTGAAAGTCAGGGAATTTATTAGTTCTGGCTTAAAGCCTGCGCATCTCTTTCTCCATTCGCCATGCTGGAGAGGAACAGTCTGCGCAAAAGCAGCGCAGAGTCTGTGACATTGAAAACAGCTCTCACCTGATTGGCTGAAAGGTTCGAGTTGCCTGCTTCTGCCAGAACAGTCTCAAAAATACACACACAAATGTATCCGTATGTGAAAGAGGATTTGCACACTCATTCAGGATGAACTCGCAAGTTTTAAACATTCAAAACTTTTTGTACACACTCATACATTTGCAAATGGTGTTTTGCATTTGTGAAATGTATTTTATGAATATGTATTTTTATTTTGTGCACGTGAATTGTTTCTATGAATATGTATAAATATTTTACGCACATGAATTTGGTTTTATGCACGTGGATTTGGCAATGCATGTGTACATCGTGTCTTTTCCGTGAATTTCTTTTGCATCTATTCTGTCTCCATACTTCAGTCACTGTTTAAACTCGTCTTTCTCCAACCAGGAGTACGTAAACTTACACATTCCAATTTTGCCGTCTGTTTCACTCTATGGTTTCTCTACATGTGGAAAGCATCACATCACCCTCCCGCATTTGTCAAAAATTATGACATCACCGGCCGGAGGAGCTTGGCTGGACGCGCCCCAGCCCGAACCAATCGCGTGGATCAAGGACACTGTTGTTAATATTAGAAGGAAAATACATACAGATGAAGTCAGAATTATTAGCCCCTCTGAATTATTAGCCCCCGTTTTTTTTTCCCCCAATTTCTGTTTAACGGAGAGCAGATTTTTTTAACACATAAATATAATTGTTTTAATAACTCATTTCTAATAACTGATTTATTTTCTCTTTGCCATGATGACAGTAAATAATATTAGACTAGATATTTTTCAAGACACTTCTATACAGCTTAAAGTGACATTTAAAAGCTTAACTAGGTTAATTGGGTAGGCAGGTTGCGGTAATTAGGCAAGTTATTGTATAATGATGGTTTGTTCTGTAGACTGACGGGGGAAAAAATGGCTTAAAGGGGCTAATAATTTTGACCCTAAATTGGTCTTAAAAAAGTAAAAACTGCTTTTATTCTAGCTGAAATAAAACAAAAAATACTTTATCCAGAAGAACAAATATTATCAGACATACTGTGAAAAATTCCTTGCTCTGTTAAACATCATTTGGGAAATATTTAAACAAGAAAAAAAATTCTAAGGGGGCGAATATTTCTGACTTCAACTGTATATTTATGCCTTTTTGGAGTCAAACACTTTGGACAACGTTTAAACAAAATTTTAGACCTCGTAAAAATGTGATTAAGACTTTTAAATACCTTTTAAGGGCCTTAATTGATACTGTAGCTACAGATATTTACGTTTATTTGACAGTAAACCTAAAACTGCTAAATTTACAGCACAGGTTATTCATTATAGACATAGCAATGTGACTTTCTGATTGACTAGAAGACCATTTTAACAATAGAGTATATGCAGAAGTATGCTAAAGGATTTTAATTTGTCAGTAACCTGGGTTAAGTGCTTTCAGTGAACTGTATGCCATTACAAAATCAGCGCGTTTAATCAGCATCTGTTTTCTTTCTTTTTGTCTCATTTTACGCTTGAGCAACTAAATGAATGCCAAAGTCTATTTAACTTATTGTATTTTAAATTCATTGCAACATCGATGCTGTAAAAGGAACCGTATAAAATGGAAAAAAGTCACATAAATAAACTGTTCACCGGAAGTTTATCAGTATGGAAAGAAACACTAGCTCTGCATATACCCTATTAACACAGTATGTGTTTTTTCACTCCTAAGACTGACATTCAAAATGTAAAAAACCCAACAACTTTTAACAGTAAAACACTGTAAAAAATGCTAAAATGTCCCTCTCTGTTGTCATCTGAAAGTCAGTCAAATTTGTGCAGCCATCCCTAATTTGTTCAAGTCGTTTAACTACATCTATATGTGTTCTCCTACTTAAGGCAGAGCTAGAGACAAGAGCAGTTTTCCTATTCATCTAAAAGAAATTTTACAGGAACACAAAACAGATTACAACCAGTGAGTTATGGAAAAGAAAAACGTGTCTCTTTAGACTTAAAACTATTAAACTTACTTTAGCAGCTGAAATAGTAAGATGACTCCAACAACAATTATGAAATGGTCCAACAGACGGGCTGACTTAACTATAAGCTGCAACAGAAAACACACATGCACACAGTATCTTAATATGATTTTGTATGATATGAAATAATGATTTAAAACATTACACGAGGAGCAGCATATATGTTAAAATTTAGGCTTAAACCGAAATAAGCTGCAACAGAACACACACAGCATCTTGCTATTATTTAGTATAAAAAATAATGATGTAAAACATAACATGTGGAAAAGCATTAGGCCTATCATGATATCTATTTTTTTGTTGTACGATGTATTGCACCAAAATACTTATTATTGCGATACTTATTTTATTGTCAATTGAAGATTGTTTTAAGCCACTCATTATATGACAATAACAATACATGTACATACATACACACACACACATAAATACACACACACGCACACACATACATATATGTATGCATAATGCAAGTACACTCTTTCAAAAAACAATTAATATTTTATTCTTTAGAATGTTTGATTTAATTAGTCATTTTAACAGTTTAATAACGATTCATTGGAACCAGAATGTGAAAACATATGTCGTAAACAAATAAATAATAAATGTTAAAGAAGTGCAAGGTAAAAAGTAACAGAGGCTGCGATATCTGCTAGCAGATCTATTTTCAGCTGTCAGACACCCGCATGAAAATATACTATAGTAATTTATAGTAAATACTATAGTGTTTTTTTAAACCATACTGACACTGACACCTCGAGTAAAGATGTTGCACAATCAGCTAAAATGTTGTTAGAATTGTTTTTATGTATGGGCGATATATATTGCATCATCAAAGATTATTGAGGTCATGTCCATGTGTTGTGCGATAAGTCAAGTATTGATTATTGTGACAGGCCTAAGAAGCTTGTAAAAATGTAAGCATAAACCAAAATAAACTCAAACTAGTATCCTATACCAGAACCAAAGAATTGTGATAAAAGTGGGTTTTCTAAACTCAAAGTATTGGAATGAATCTTTTTCAATTGCACATTTATTACATGTTAAAAGTTGTAGTACTGTATATACCATTGCCATTATTTAACAAAATAGCTAACTTTCAAAACTTACATTACTCAAATGGTTGATAAAGGTGAAATGGCCCCCAAGAGACTGGCAGCACTTGAACGAACTGTAAGCTGCAACAGAAAACATGCACACACGCACACACACACGCACACACACACAGAGTATCTTAATATGACTTCATTATGATATGAAATAATGATCTGAAACGCAACATAGGGAGAAGCAGCATACATGTAAAAATATAGGCATAAACTAAAATAAGACACACAGAACACACACAGAGAATCTTGTTATGATTTAGTATAAGAAAGAATTATGTAAAACATAACATGGGGAGAAGCGTGTAAAAATGTTGGCATAAACCAAAATAAACTCAAACTAGTATCCTGTACAATATCCAAAGAATTGTGATAAAAGTGGGTTTTCTAAACTAAAATATTGATATGAATCTTTTTCAATTGCACATTTATTACATGTTAAAAGCTGTAGTATATACCATTGCCATTATTTAACAAAATAGCTGGCTTTCAAAACTTACATTACTCAAATGGTTGATAAAGGTGAAATGGCCTCAAAGGGACTTGAATGAACTGTAAGCTGCACACATACAGAGAGAGAGAGAAAGACGAAATTATCATTTGAAATAATTATCTAATAGAATATATTTGTCAAATATATAGACAAAACTAGTCTCAAACTAAATGGAGGTGGGTGTAAAAAGTAACTTCAGGCCTAAACGTTAGGCCAGGGCTATTCAATTAGTTTGTCACGGGGGCCAGTTCATGAAAAGCATCCCAACTAGGGGCCGGAGAGATATGACTTGCAATATCAGAATCAGAAAGAGCTTTATTGCCAGGTATGTTCACACATACTAGGAATTTGTTTTCGTGACAGAGCTTCTACAGTGCAACGGGATTACAGAGACAGGACAAAAAACAGATAATAAATATATTTTAAAAAATAGAAGTAAGTAGTGAGTGCAAATATACAGATTGACAAGTGTATGTACATGTTTATTACTATATACAACGTTATATGTGCAGCTGTTATGTGCAAATTGGCATGTAAAGTGTGTTGTTAAATAAGTGTATATGTGTATAAAAGTGTATAGCAAGTAGTGATGTTGGTTTCGCAATTATTATCATCAAGTGTTCATGAGATGGATTCCCTGAGGGAAGAAACTGTTTCTGTGTCGGGCTGTTCTGGTGCGCAGTGCTCTGTAGCGTCGACCAGAAGGTAAAAGTTCAAAGAGGCAGTGTGCTGGGTGTGAGGGGTCCAGAGTGATTTTGGCAGCCCTTCTGCTCGCTCTGGATAAGTACAGTTCTTGGGGAGTAGGAAGGGTTGTACCAGTGATTCGCTCAGCAGTCCGAACTATTCGACGTAGTCTTTGGAGGTCGTATTTAGTAGCTGAGCTAAACCAGACAGTTATTGATGTGCAGATGACTGATTCAATGATGGAGGTGTAGAACTGTTTCAGCAGCTCCTTTGGGAGGTTAAACTTCCTCAGCTGACGAAGAAAGTACAGCCTCTGTTGAGCTTTTTTGACAATGGAGTCAATGTGAGTGTCCCACTTCAGGTCCTGAGAGATGGTGGTGCCCAGGAACCTGAATGACTCCACTGCTGCCACAATGCTGTCCATGATGCTCAGTAGGGGGAGAGCAGGGGGGTTTCTCCTGAAGTCCACTATCATCTCCACTGTTTTGAGCGTGTTGAGCTCCAGGTTGTTGTGGCTACACCAGACAGCCAACTCCTTGACCTCCTGTCTCTAAGCAGACTCGTCACCGTCCTGAATGAGGCCGATAAGTGTGGTGTCGTCTGCAAACTTCAAGAGCTTGACAGAGGAGTCTTTTGATGTGCAGTCATTCGTGTACAGGGAGAAGAGCAGTGGGGAGAGGACACACCCCTGGGGGGCGCCAGTGCTGATTGTGCGGATGCTAGATGAGAATTTCGTCCGTTAGGAAGCTGTTGATCCACTGACAGACAGAGGTGGGCACAGAGAGCTGAGTTAATTTGGGCAGGAGAAGTTTTGGGATGATAGTGTTAAACGCCGAGCTGAAGTCAACAAACAAGATCCTCACATAGGTCCCAGGTCTGTCTAGGTGTTGCAGAGCATAATGCAGTCCCATATTTACTGCATCATCCACAGACCTGTTTGCTCTGTAGGCAAACTGAAGAGAGTCCAGTGAGGGTTCAATGATGTCCTTCAGGTGGGCCAGCATCAGTTTTTCAAAGGACTTCATGACCACAGATGTTAGTTCCACCGGTCTGTAGTCATTTAGTCCTGTAAGTTTGGGTTTCTTTGGGATGGTGATGATGGTAGAGCGTTTGAGGCAGGAGGGCACTTCACACAGCTCCAGTGATCTGTTGAAGATCAGGGTGAAGATGGGGGCCAGTTGGTCAGCACAGGATTTTAAACAGGCTGGTGTTATAAAATCTGGGCCTGGTGCTTTTTTTTTCTCTTCTGTTTCCGGAAGACCTGGCGCACCTCATCTTCGTTAAACTTTAGGGCAGGTATGAGGGAGGCGGGGGGTGGTGGAGGTGTTAATGGTGGCGTGAAGAGCAGTTCAGAGTGGGTGTGGGGGGTTTTCTCTAACCGGCAGTAAAACTCATTCAGGTCGTTTGCAAGTCGTTCATTGTCTACAGTGCTGGGGGATGGTGTCTTGTAGTTTGTGATGTTTTTCAGACTTTTCCACACAGATGCTGAGTCGCTGGAAGAGAACTGACTCCTTAGTTTCTCAGAATAGTTCGTTTTTGCGACTCTGATCTCCTTTTCCAGTGTGTATTTGGCCTGCTTATACAAGGCCCTATCCCCATTCCTGTAAGCAACTTCCTTGGCCTGACGTAGCTGTCTGAGTTTTACAGTAAACCATGGTTTGTCATTGTTGTATGTGAGTTGAGTCCTGGTAGGAATGCACACGTCTTCACAGAAACTGATATAAGATGTTACAGTCTCTGTGAGCTTATCCAGATCGTTTGCAGCAGCTTCAAAAACACTCCAGTCAATGAGGTCGAAACAGGCTTATAGATCCCGCTCTGTTTCGTTAGTCCATCTTTTCACAGATCTTAATACAGGTTTGGCTGTTTTCAGTTTCTGCCTGTAGGTTGGAATGAGATGAATCAAACAATGGTCAGAGTGTCCCAAAGCTGCTCGTTGGACGGAGCGGTATACATCCTTTATTGTAGTATAGCAGTGATCCAGAATATTGCTGTCTCTTGTGGGACTTGTAACATGCTGTCTATATTTTGGCAGTTCACGGGACAGTTTTGCTTTGTTAAAATCCCAGAGAATGATTAAAACAGAGTCCGGGTGTTGTTGCTCTAACACCGTGATCTGATCAGCTAGTTTCTGTATCGCCAGGCTTGCGTGCGCGAGCGGAGGAATGTAAACACTGACGAGGATGAACGAGCAGAACTCGTGCGGGGAGTAAAAAGGCTTACAATTAATAAACAGTGCTTCGAGATCTGGACAGCACATCTTCTTTAAAACTGTTACATCTGTACACCACCTTTCATTGATGTAAAAGCACGTCCCGCCACCGCGTGATTTTCGCGTTGATTCTTCGTCGCGATCCGCTCTGAACAGCTGATAGCCCGGTAGGTGAAGCGCGTTGTCCGGTATGGTGTCGTTCAGCCAGGTTTCCGTGAAACACAGAGCAGCTGAATGCAGAAAATCCCTGTTTGTCTGAGAGAGCAGAATGAGTTTGTCTATTTTGTTGGGTAGAGAGCGGAGATTTGCTAGATGGATGCTAGGCAGCGCGGTCCAAAATCTGCGCTGTCTGAGTTTCACCAGCGCGCCTGCACGCTTTCCTCGTCTGCGCGCTTGAAAGCGTTTGAGTAGCACCGCGGCTCCGCCGACTACAATGTCCAACAGAACATCAGATAAATCCAGGTATGGAAAAATATTCGGTGGTCTATGTGCCCGAATGTCCAACAATTCGTCTCTGGTGAAACTAATTGTAGGAATATGACTCGAGACAGGACAAACTAACAAAAACACAAACACTACTGCAGAGTACGACACGGAGGCTGCCATCGTCATCGGCGCCATCTTCACACTAGATATGAATGATGAAACAACAGCATAAGAGCTCATATGCTGTATTTCAGCTCCTTAGGACACCCACGTTGGCTTTTTCTACATTAAAATGTTAATATGTTGTATTTTAAAACTAAATAATATCAGTGCATTGTACAATATGCTTTTTTACAAACATATTCAAATGTTTTATTTCAAAGCACAACAAAAGCAGTGTACAATAAGGTATGTATTGATGTAAAGTTGGATTTATATTCGCACATTTTAACTTTCTCCTCAATAATCTTATTAAAGTATTCTTTGCAAATTCTAAATGTTGAAACAATATTAGCAGCCAATGACAATCAGGATACAACATTGTTCACAGTCAAATAAACAGTGCTAATGTTGTTTTAAAGTCATATTTACATGTGATTTCAGACCGGATATTCAAATTACTATAGTAAACAATAAAGGGAGCTTGTCAAAAGTTGTCATTGAATAAATGTGGAATATGAAACCAACTTTACCTCAATGCAATATGTGAACGGCCCGCTGCTATAGTTAATCTAGTGTGTGTGCGTGTTAGCCTTGGTGTAAGTTATAAATTTGGCCCGCGCGCCGAAAATTGAATAGCCCTGCGTTAGGCCTTGTCTCGCTATTTTGCTGGAAAGGGGTGATAAATTACAATAAAATATGCGCTCACTACTGGATTAAAAACCAAATAGGTTGTTCAATCTCCTCCACACCAATAAATCCCATCCTAATAGCTTTAACGTTACTCAAAGTTATTTACCAAAGCTATTTTTAATGTTACTCAAATGTAGCTATATGCTAAATACAAATGAACAGCTAACTTTAGCTTATCTTGGCTTAATTTTGAAATATCAATCATTTTAGGATAAAAAAAAATATCAAACAAAGTAATAATGATTACATGAATGCACAGATAAAACATATTTACCGTTTTCCGATCTGCGGGCTCCTGCTGCTTCACTCTGACGACTGCACTGTGACTGCGACCGTTGAAATGGGCGCGTTAGATCAGCGCATCCGCCCAGGGTCTGTTGCGAGCCCACGAACTGACAGTCCGCCGTCCGGAGGCAGGGTATATTGTTTGCGAATAGCCAAACTGATTCTGACAGCATAGCGGAGCTGGTGACTAGAGGGCGGATCCGCCCTGGAGTCTTTTGCTATCAGGGTTATGTTTAGATTTATGCACTTCTTCTTGATTGTTATCTAGCTATTATTCCCCTCTGATTTTGGGAGTGATTTACAGTTATGACTGGGTCTAGGGGTATTGAATAGGTATGGATTACATTTTCCAACAAAAATTATGTTCCAGGATAAACATAGATGTTAATCTAGGATCAGATCATATTTGGCAAAACATGCGTATTTCGTCATCTTCAACTTTCTTAACCATGCCAGTGTAATAAACGCTTGTGTTTTTTGTCGCAAAGTTAACTATGACAAAGTCTTCCACAGACAGATCTGTGTTTCTTGGACCACTACTCTAATCCTTAGAGTTCTCTTCGTCAGACACATTACTTTTCTCAGAGCTGCTAACTATGATTTGCTTTTGGGTTGCTTTCTTTTTTTCGATTTTTCCTTTTATTTGCTATTATTTTCCCTGCTACTTTATTTGTCTTTCTTTATAGGCCTTTTCAATTGTCACACCTTTTCATTTGGATTGTGTTCTGTTACGACATTTGAGAGTGGTAGCATTTCATGAGGAGACACATATCCAGGTTCGCTGGAAACACATGGCACATCCATGTAGACTATGTGCAAAGAAATGATTAGCATCAGGTGATCTGCAGGTGGATCATCTGTAGGGGATAGATCATCCAAATCTTCTGTAGTGGCAGGCTGGAGCTCTGGATTTGGCCAGTCTGACATAATGAATATTGCAAATGCTTTATCAAGAAAAATTTCTCGGTTATATGTAAAAATGGCAGTGCACCTAAATCCAGAAGTCAGGTTGCATGGTGTCACTGTTGATTTGAAGGCCTCATTCACAAGTCACGCAGTCTGGTAGACTAAATTTTACTTGTGCCTTATGTCTCACGTTACCCCAGAGCATTTGTCTCACTTTACCGCACTGCCAGCTTTTAGAAAAAGATTATCTTTTTTAACAATTCAGGCTAATCTTCAGCTAGCATCATCACATGGTTTTATATTTTAATAATTCATCAACATTTATGATATACATTTTTCTACTTGAATCAATTTGCTTTGGCAACAGTTGATTAAGTTGACAGCAATAAATTTTTCTTTTACATGCAAAAAACTAATTTTTGTGAAAAAAAGAAAACATGCTCCAGGAATTCCTATCCTTCATGGTAGAGGGGAAATGGAAGGGGCTTGAAAACAAAATTGTTTTAGAGTGATATATAAAATAGGTTGCCTAGATACAGGGGGTGTCTCACATTACTCAATGTCTCACATTACCCCGTTCTCCCCTACTTGTGTTCCTATGTTGGAGGAGTCTCATCTCCTAAAAGCTGTGCTATCCTCAGTATAGCTGCAGTTTAAATTTCAAACAGGAGTATAGAATTGCCTTGTGGCTCCAGTGTAATAATTGCGGTAATTATGAAAATGCTTTCCTACAGGATTCAGCCTTGAACATTGCACTTTATCATGCTCCTAAAAACATTGATTTGGAAGTATTTTGAGGCAGATCACACACATCTCTTACTCAAATTCCATGCTGGCTTCCTGTTACAACAAGACCAACTTTGACAACACTGTCGTAAAACTTCCACTCTTTGTTATAGCCTTTTTATGCTAAAATTTGTAATCCTCTGTATTGCCAGGGAAGTTTAGCTTTTTGTGCTAAAGTCTGTTATCCTCTGTGAAGCAGAGAAGATTAACCTTACATGTTAATATTTGTTTGTTCTGTTTAGCATGAAGTGCTAGTAGTTTGTGTTTGTCCTCTGCATTGCCAGGGAAGTTTAGCCTTTTGTGTTAAAGTCTGTTATCCTCTGTGAAGCAGAGAAGATTACCCTTTTGTGTTAATAATTGTTTTGTTTTTTGTTTAGCATGAAGTGCTTTCAGTTTGTGTTTCTCCTCTGCATTGCCAGGGAAGGTTAATTTTGTTAACAGTCTGTTTAATCAGAAAAGTTTAGTGTTTTGTTTGTGTGGTGACCCAGAAACTCAAAAAATGTTTAAAAATAATGCTAGACTGATCCCCACAAATTAAAAAGGTGCTCTTGCAACTCCTTTGTGGTCAGATAAGAAATTTAAATCATTGTTAGGAGTACAGATGGACCTAACAATCACTGAGAAAGTTAGACAAGAGCTAACTCAGAAATATGAAATCCATCCAGACAAGACTTTGTCTGTAGATGAATGTAAAAAAAGTACTAGGTGCCAGTATTGGTAAAAACAATTTAAAAGGCATTATCTGCTGTCACAGAGAATTTTCTTTAGCATTAGCCACACAACAAGCTAAGCGCAACTCAGAGCTAGAGGAGCAGAACAAACAGCTCAGCGCTAGAGTAACATCTTTGACAAAGAAACTGACCTGCAACAAAGCTTCAGATAAGGCTGACGTTGAAGTAAATAGTGAGTCTGAAAATAGTTATCCAGACTTAGCTTTCTTTGAAACAGATGTACCTGTAGAGTCAGTGAATGTTTGTGGTGCTAGGAGGAAATCACAGAGAATTGAGGAAATTGTAAGTGTTTCTCCCAATGCTTCTGTTGTCAGAGTTTAAACTGTTACCAAAGCCCTAGGACCTAAAGACATTGAAAGACTGTCTCAGAGTTTAGCTTCAGCCCACACAAATATTTCTGAGTTTAGGAGAGCACTAGTCTCAAATTCTAACAGAATTCTAACATTTGAATTGAACAGTTTTGAATCTGCTGTTTCTAATCTGCAACATGCCAGTAAAGATGATTTGAGGGAGGGTGTTTTGAAAACTCTAAAAAAATAATATGGGACCTAAAATAGACTGGTCTACCCTACTGAAAAAAACAGCTTAAACCAGCCTAGGCTGGTTTAAGCTGGTCAACCAGTCTGGTTTTGGAGGGGTTTTGGCCATTTCCAGGCTGGTTTCCAGCCATTCCAGCCTGGTCTTAGCTAGTCAGGCTGGGAGATGACCAGCTAAAACCAGCTTGACCAGCCTAGCGAGGCTGGGAGCCCAGCCAAAACCAGCTATGTCCAGCTTAAACCAGGCTGGTCAAGCTGGTTTTAGCTGGTCATTTCCCAGCCTGACCAGATAAGACCAGACTGGAAATAGCTGGAAACCAGCCTGGAAATGGCCAAAACCCCTCTAAAACCAGTCTGGTCAACAAGCTAAATCCAGCCAACCAGCCTAGGCTGGCTTAAGATGGATTTCTCAGCAGGGTAGAGTGACTAACTGTGCTCAAAAGAAAAATGAATCTGTGAATGATTTCACTGAGAGGTTTTGTCAGGCAGCCATAGCTTACAGTGGAATTGTTGACAACCCTGAAAATGTGTTCGATGACAAGGGACCACTAGTTTGCATTTGGTCCGATGGCCTTGTAACAGAGTACAGGAAAGCATTGCCTTTTCTAGATCTTACGTGGTATGACAATACCATCAAAAGTAATCTAGGCAAGTTAGCTGCAGGGGAAAAAGATGCTGATGTTAAAGCAAAAGTGAGATTAGCAGCATTTAGTACAAGAAATCAAGACACTATGTGGCCTAAAAGAGAAGGCAAATGCAAAAAGGCAAACTTCTGTGGGAAATTAAGACAGTGGGAGAAAGAGTGTAGAAATTAGTTGCAGGATAGTAGAAGACATGCTGTGTATACTTCTGCTCCTTCTCAGCCAGCCTACAACCCTAAAGTAGTTCCGCCATTGTCTACGGCAGCTTTAGGACAGCTTGCTCAATCTTTTCAGAGAGCACAACAAGAACAGGAAAAAATGATTGTTCAGGCTGTGAGTAGTGTAGGGAGTCAATGGATCCTTCCAGAACTGAACAAGTTACAGACCATATATCCTTAAAAGATTGGTTGGTGCCTACATGTCTGAGCTTTGATTTCATTTTCAAAGCAATCCACAGGCACCCAGCAAAAGGTTATCCAGTGGATGACTTGCCAGTTGCTTGCTAATTAACTCTAAACCTTAAAACAATAAAAGAGGCTCTACACTCAAAACCCCAAACCGGTTTTTGAGAGTGCCTTTTGGTTCACACCTGCAACCCACGTCTGCAAGGGAATACACATTCTAGGCAGACAAAGCAGGGATCAAACAAGCTTCCAAAATTTAAGCGGACATTCAGTTAAACTGTGTTTATTTGAGTTAATATATGCTTATTTTACATTTATGTAGGTTTGTGTGTACATGTTCCATGTGTTTCATGTTACATGCTCCGTGTAACTGTTATAGATAGTTAATGAGTTATAGTCGTTGGTGTTGGATAAAATCTGCAGAATGTTTGTGAAATACTTCATGTTTGGTATTGATTAAAAGCTAGGAAAGTTTCAAATGCCTTGGTTTAAATGAAGAAACCATACTATGAAAAGTGTCCATGTTATGATACTTTATTTTAAAAACTTCCAATCAATGCGGCACTCACACAATGTGCCAACTCGGCCTCCTAGAGGAGGGAATGGGGGTGTGATCCCACCCCGCAGATTCTCTAATTGGACAATCCCTGTGTAGGCCCAGCCTATACCAAAGCCTATAAAACTTTGAACAAGAAAATTTCTTTGTTGTCTTCTGCCGGTCATCTTTGCCAGTTGTCGCCGCCCGGACGGTGCTCTTCTCGTGCTGTGGCCGTTACATCGCCTCGCTGGAAGCCTCGTTACATCACGGAGCAAACTGTGACCTTCCCTTGCCGCTGGCTCGACCCCGATCTGCTTGTGCAATCGCTTCAACAACAAGCCATCGGGTCAACACATCAGAACTCTGAAACACCGTCATAACTACAGAAACCCTAGGAAGGACTTCACCTACAACTCTGCCTCGTCCCAACATCTGTATCAACATCTTTCCTCAAACTGCTTGTGTGTATGTGTATGTATGTGCGTTTGTGTGATTTATGTAGATTAGTTCGTTGTGTTCTAGAGTAGCAATAAAGTTTTGTTTCGTTTTTAAGATCCGGGTTGGTGTGTTGTGTGCTTTATAAGTTATCAGCTTCAGATACTGCTACCTTGCTCATTAAATAATTAGATTATGTTTTTACATTGTTACTGTTGGCCACGTAATAATATAATACAGGATTGCTTAACACTAACGGCTCTATTTGCTGGACAAATACTTAGGTTATTTCCCTGAGATGGGTTGCGGCTGGAAGTGCATCCGCTGCATAAAAACGTGCTGGATAAGTTGGCGGTTCATTCTGCTTTGGCGACCCCGGATTAATAAAGGGACTAAGCTGACAAAAAAATAAATGAATGAATGAATGATACTTAGGTTAAGTGTAAGCTTTGAATAATTCTATGTGAATCACGTTCGAATCTTTAGGTTCAAATCCCCAAAGTTTAAATGTGATTTAAATCAAAGAGTTGATTCTTACAGTAGCATACAAGATAAAGATATTGATTTTTTTGCTTGATACAGGTGCAGAAATTACAGTAATTCCTATGAAATTGGCTAAACATTTTAACATTCCGTACAACAAAACTAAACTTTCCTTAATTGTTGTAATAGGTGAAGATTCTGTTTTGTTTGAAACCCCGCCCATAGAGGTACAATATGGCAAAACTCTGACAACAAAATTGCTATGTGCTCCATTAAATACAGATGCAATTCTAGGCATGGATATACTAAGACAATTACATCTAACTTTAGACATGTCTTCAGAAACAGCTAGCATAAAAATTTCTTCAGTACAAGTTTCTACTGATAATGCAGTTGCTCCTAAGTATGCTTTCTTACCGAATCATCCAATCTGGGCAAATGACAAGGATGATTGTGGATTTCTGACAGGTGTAGAACCAGTCAATTTGACGAACTGTTTTTACACACGTGCAGTGGTCAAGGTTCAGAATAGTTTAGCTTTTGCTGCTGTGTGGAATAATACTGAATGTGTCATAGTAAAAGAGCCCATATTATACATGAAATAGGGTCATATTTAGGTTGTATGGGTTTCCAACAACAGTCTAATATGCATGCAAGGTCAAAAAACATTTTCATGGTCTTATAATCTGCATTTATTTTACCTAATTATCCCAGCCACTCCCATATGAATCGTTCAGCGATTCATTTGTACCCACTTACCCTACTTTTGGGTTGAGGGCGGCGTGATCGTCCTTAGCCTAGAGCGGCAGTTCAGCTTGGTGAACCGGCCCTGCACAACACACACACACACACACATTACCCTCACCGTTCGCCTAGAGCGCCAGTTCAGCTTGCTGGGTGCAATTTAGACACCTTACCTGAAATATTTAATATGAAATATAAAATATGGGTGCAATTTAGAACCTGAGCTGAAATATTTTGAAACTTAACCATTGCATGTGTGTAGGAACAGCTGACGATCCGTAAACAAAGCGGCACGCGTCGCGTTTTTAACGTGGCTTTACACGCGATATGAGAGATTAAAGAGTTAACCTGATACAGTACACACGGTTACAAGTAACAAAACACAACTAAATACATAATTTGCAAGCTAGAGTAAACGAGGCAACAATTTTAATTGCAAATACTTACACTTGTGAAATGGGGGTAGAAACTGATTTATGATGCACTGATCCATGTTCTGACAGTCTTTACTGATCCTTCCTTTTACAAACCGATGAAGTCTTCTTTGTAAGCATGTTGTTTCCAGAAGCACTCAAACTGCTCAAGGCTGGGCTATATTGCTGAGGTTTCATCTTTGATTAGACTGTCAATAATATCCATCTGCAAAGCGTGACTTCATTCGACCGGTGTCTGTGTGTGTGTGTGGCTTTTTTTTCTTTGTTAGTTAGCAGGGCCACAGGTTTCAAATGTACCTGGTTTGCGCGCGCAACTACTTGTGTTTCGTAGCTGCGTCATCACGAAACACCTAATGACTCGTTATCAACGACTCATTTGAAGCACTACGAGTCGACTCCTTTATAGATGAATCAATAGCTTTAAACACTGTACACTTACAGATTTAAAGAGCCCATATTATGGATTTTTGAAAATGCCCTTCCATGTAGTGTGTAACACAGCTCTAAGTGAAGTGAAATATCCAGCTAAGGCTTAAATCTGTAATTGTACAGTGTTTAAAACTATTGATTCATCTATAAAAGAGTTGACTCATAGTGCTTCAAACGATCGTCTTGATAACGAGTCATTAGGTGTTTCGTGATGACGCAGCTACGAAACACAAGTAGTTGGGCGCGCAAACCCGGGAGATTTGAAACCTGCGGCCCCGCCCACTAACAGAAAAAAAAGTCTCACACACACACACACAGACAGACACCGGTCGAATGAAGTCACGCTGTGCAGATGGATATTCTTGAGTCTAATTAAAGAGGAAACCTCAGCATTATAGCCCAGCCTTGAGCAGTTCTGAGTGCTTATGAAAACTATATGCTTTCAAAGAAGACTTCATCAGTTTGTTAAAGGAAGGATCAGTGAAGACTGTCAGAACATGGATCAGTGCATCATGGATCAGTTTCTTCCCCCATTTCACCAGTGTAAGTACCTGCGATTAAAATTATTGCCTCGTTTACTCTATCTTGCAAATTCTGTTTTTAGTTGTGTTTTGTTACTTGTAACCGCGTGTGCTGTATCAGGTTATCTCTTTATATTCTCATATCGCGTGTAAAGCCACGTTGAAAACGCGACGCGTGCCGCTTTGATTACGGATTGTCAGCTGTTTACACACATGCAACGGTCATGTAATGTGTGTGTGTGTGTGTCTCCTTGTGTGTGTAACGCACGGGTATTCGCCGATATAACTGAGCGCCGCGCCACCTCAATTCAGCCGCTCCTCTATGGACGAGCCGGCCCTGTGTGTGTGTGTGTGTGTATCTCCTCGTGTGTGTAACGCACGGGTATTCGCAGATATAACTGAGCGCCGCGCCGCGCCGCCTCAATTCAGCCGCTCCTCTATGGACGCGCCGGCCCTGTGTGTGTGTGTGTGTAACGCACGGGTATTCGCGGATATAACTGAGCGCCGTGCCCTCTCTATTCAGCCTCTCCTCTATGGACGCGCAGGCCCTGTGTGTGTGTGTGTGCGTGTGTGTGGGTGTGTGTGTGTGTGAAAAGAGCAAGAAGACTGTGACTAGGAGGCTAGGAGATCTCCTCGCCAGTTCTTGGACTTTTTGCTCAATAAAATAGTTAGTCGTCAGTATTTTCTAGTCCATCGTCTGTGTTTACATTCACCCACTGGCAGCCAAAATCCACTATGAAGCGTGTATGCACTGTGACTACTTTTATATTGTAGATTAGCAGCTGGGCATTTCACTCTGTCTCGCGCTGAAGCCTGTCACTGTCGACCAATCGCAGCAGGCTGTCATCGGTCCAATCAGCGCAGATTAGCTTCGCGCTGAGGAGGGGTTTGGGAACAAATGAATCGCTGAACGATTCATATGGGAGTCGCTGGGATAATTAGGTAAAAAAAAAATTCATATTATAAAACAATGAAAGTGTTTTTTGACCTTGCATGCATATCAGTATGGTGTTGAAGACCCATAAAACCGAAATATGACCCTTTTAATGTATAATAGGGGCTCTTTAAATATAGTACAACCAGGATTAGTCTTACATTCAGGCTCAATGGATGGAGCATAGGCACAGCATTAGAGACCTGTTGATTTCTGACAATCACTGACTTACTATGATATAATCTAGTGGCTAAATCAAACTTTCTTTATTTATGAGCAAGCATAGGCGGCCTAATATTACTTAAAGGAAATTAGTTTACAGTTATATCCTCTATCTAAGAACCAGAACTGGCGAGGATGTGTCCGTGAGCAGATAAAACTGGCCAGCATACTGATTGTGAGCGATTTTGGGTAAATAATGAACCACTTACTCGAAATAAGGATTTATTAGGTTAATTGATCTAAATTCGACCAAATCATAACTTTTAAGATCTAATGACATATAATGAGCTTAAATTGGATGAATCTAAATTAAAATTATTATAAATTGGAGTTAAGAGTGTTAAATTTGGAGTTGGAAACAAATGAAAATAAATTTGAACAAATAAAATTATTTCTTTTCACATGCGCTAAAAAGGCTTACAAGCACTTAACCTTCACCCATACTGTTATTTCCATCATAGGACTAATAGATGGACCCCTACAAGCCATTCATTAATTTTCTTTTCAGCTTAGTCCCTTTATTAATCAGGGGTCGCCACAGCAGAATAAACCGGCAACTTATCCAGCACATGTTTTACACAGCGGACACCCTTCCAGCTGCAACCAATCACTGGGAAACACCCATACACTCTCATTCACACACATACACTACGGACAATTTAGCTTACACAATTCACCTGTGCCACATGTCTTTGGACTGTGGGGGAAACCAGAGCACCCGGAGGAAACCCACTCACACGTAGGGAGAGCATGCAAACTCTACACAGAAACACCAACTGACCCAGCCGAGGCTCGAACCAGCGACCTTCTTGCTGTGAGGTGACAGCACTACCTACTGTGCCACCGCTTCGCCCTTTGATGTGCATCAGACTGCAAAATAAAGTGTGAGCAAACATCTAACATCTGTGAGCAATGGAACAGACAGAAAAGCAAGCAGCTTACGATGATGAAGATTGGTTCAATGATGATGGCTGCTGGATGTGACCGAATTGAAAGTCATTATTTGTGCTTTACATGTATGGCTGGTATAATTGTGTGTGTAAAATCGATAAATTATTTTGTTTAACTATTTTCTGCAGTTAACGAGAGAAAACACTTTCCTGCTATCGACGAGTTTTATGGCAATAAGTGTTTTAGTTGTATTACAGTAGAGGAAGCCCTAACGCATGTCCTGTGTGAGGTACCTGATGTCAGATGCTCCGGAGAGTGAAATCTGAGAGAAACTTAGATAGTGGATAAAAATTTATGACCCATGTATTCTGCACGATAGGGCATTGGATTCAGATTGCGTACCCCTTAGTAGGTCACAAAAAAAGCTGTTTTAACAACACTGCCACAGCATTTCTGTATCACTCATAAATGATCAAAAATAATAGTAACAATAATCAATAACTCATTCATTCATTTTCTTTATTAATCCGGGGTCACCACAGAGGAATGAACCACCAATTTATCCAGCATGTTTTACGCAGCGGATGCCTTCCAGCCACAACCCATCTTTGGGAAACATTCATTCACACTCATACACTATGGACAATTAAGCCTACCCAATCCACCTGTACCTCAGGTCTTTGGACTGTGGGGGAAACCAGAGCACCCAGAGGAAACCCACGCGAATGCAGGGAGAACATGCAAACTCCACAGAGAAACGCCAACTGACCCAGCCGAGGCTCGAATCAGCGACCTTCTTGCTGTGAGGCGACAGCACTACCTACTGTGCCATTGCGTCACCCAATAATCAATAACTTTTCCCTTAAAAGTAATTAGACAGCTGCGTACAAAAACTTTTGCATTTAGAAAAAGGGGTAAATGCCAAGCTTTTGCTGCTACTCATGATACTGTTGATGAATCTGTCGTAGCACTTTTCCCACTCGAACTTCATATATATTGTTATAAAATGTTGACCCCACCTGTTAGACAAGAAAGATGTGATATGAATTGTGTGTGTGTGTGTGTGTTTACAAAGCATTTAACATATAATTTTAAATCTTTAAATGCATTTACTGATTTGAAAAGATATACAGAAACTGGATAAGGTTGTGTGGCATCTCATGTGCTCTGTGAAAAAAGGCAACATATGCTCGGAACCACAAGTAGCAATACAGCAATTTGCAAGTGGCATGACATAAGTTAAATTTAATCACGCACAAAATAAAAAAAAAAAAATCCATGAAATTACAATAAACAGCTTACAATTAATTTAAACTGCTGTAGGAACTCAGCCATATTCTAAGCGGAGTTAAAAATCAGCAGTCATGGAAGCCTCATTGCGCCCCTTTCATCTCCTTCTTAATTAAGTATCACCTGGAGCTTAATTCCATTACACACTCTTCTTCCCCCTTTATAAGACAATGACCGTGTTGTCACCACAGGTTACTAAGTAATGGCCCGTCAGGGAAATCCGGCCATTTTGCCCCTCTCATGACTACGTAAATTAAATCTTACACCCAAAGGAAGAAAAGACATATGTGTGTCTCTCCGGGTGCGTGGTCTCCCGCCCCTTTTCCTGTCCAAGGTAAATAGCTCTCTCATTGTCTCGGCACAAAAGCCCGCGAGATTTTCGGACATCTCATGTTTAAAAGTATGTTTTGCCTTAATGTTTTATTGCTAATAGTTGTGTATGTTTTACTATGTATGTAAGCAAGTGTACTCACTATAGGGTGCATGTAAACTAAACGTTGTAGCATGTGTAACGCATGTAATTAACTGTATTTGATAAAGGCTGTGATGTTTGGTGTCAAACTGAAACTATAAGGCTTAAGAGAACATTGATTTAAATGATAAAACTGTATTTGTAAATAGTGGTTAATTGCAGAGCTTCGTTGAGTTTTGATAACAGTAAGTGAAGTTTTATTCCACGGGTCTCCCCCTCCCTTGGTGTAGACAACCAGGGAAAAGAGAGGCATGGTCTCGCTCAGTAGCCATGGCCATTGGACAGTTAAAGTGTGGGCTGGTGTGAACTCTGCCCACTATAAAACTTCAAAGACGTGAAAGTTCGTCGGCTTTCGCTTGGCTTCACGAGGGGTTTCTACGCACAAACTTTGCGTTGCACGCTTCCCGTCTTTACAACACACCTGCTGGACATCGCTCTTGAAAGAACTACCCATGCGTCTGTCCAGTTACATCACTATGGCAACGAGAACCCGTTCACAGGACTCAAGCTGCTTCTGTGTACGTTCGCGACTCGCATGAACTCAGTCTGACCTTGTTCTGCTTCACCCAGCAGTAGGGTCAGTCACTCAACTTCTCTGAACTCTGACTTCCTAAGTCTCGTAATTCTGCCAAGGAGCAGGTCATTGGGGGAATTCCCATTCCACAAACTTCCCGCGTGTTGATGTCAAACTCTCCGTCACCAGGACTAGGAGTCCCACACTCCAGAAGACGAAGGAAAAACCCTCTCTAACAAAGGACATCCCAGCCACGTCAACGCTCTGCAACCAATCGGCTTCGCTGGGGTTTCCCTCAA
This sequence comes from Danio aesculapii, assembly GCF_903798145.1. Taxonomy (NCBI): domain Eukaryota; kingdom Metazoa; phylum Chordata; class Actinopteri; order Cypriniformes; family Danionidae; genus Danio; species Danio aesculapii. The sequence continues at coordinate 29,079,931 of NC_079458.1, forward strand.
CCAGCTGACGAGTGAGACATCAAAACGCAAGTAACACAAAACAACTTTCACTCCTTGCTGAAGCTGGTAAGTTTAAGCAGTAAACCTTAGTCAGATTCTCTGCTTGGTGGTTTTCTCAGGTTGCAATGCTAAGAACTTAGCAAGTGCAAGACATTTGGGACTCTTTGTTGTTCATCCTCAGTCATTCACTCATTCCAGAACTGTGTGTGTGTGTATCTGTATGTTTGTCTGGTTTACGTAGAGTAGTTTACTGTGTGTGTAGCTTAATAAACTTGTGTTTCATTTTAAGATCCTTTTCTGAGTTTTATGTGTTTCTAAGTAACTGCCTCAGCTATGTGGTCTTGCTACCTCGCTTGTATAAATATTGAAATCATGTTTTATGTTATTATTGTTGGCCACGTAATAATATAACATAGATTTACTAAAGCTGAAATGGCTGGAAATGTGGTGGTTTTTTTTTTTTTTCTTCAATGAACAGCCACGCCTGATAGTTTTGATTTCAGAAGAATTCTTTATTGTCGACAACAAAGGAGACTTTTCAGGAGACCCCCAGCAGCATCTCTGCCTGAAAACTCTGCCTCACTGATGTTCTGGTCTGCTTATATCCTCTTTTGCAGCTGTTTTTCACGTTGTTCTACATTTGTCACACAAGATCCAAACTAGTTTCAACCCCCAAACCAAACCTGTTTACAATATATCTTGTCCATCTAAACTAACCCTGTTTACTATATATCTTGTCCATCTAGACTTTACTGTTTCAACAGATGTTGCTCTATTCTCATGCATTTCTTGTGACACCTTAATTGTTCACTCAGGCCATATCTCCTTTCTAACTCTACATAATACCTTGATTCCTCTAATGGTATATAAGTACAACCAGATTAAACACATACAATTTGATTATATAGGTTAGTTTCACACTTTAAAGAGAAAAATCCACTTCAGAAACCAGCCTGGAATTGGCCAAAACCCCTCTAAAACCAGCCTGGTCGACCATTTATTAAAGCTGCTTGCTTCTATTAGCGTGGACCAATAGATGGCGTAAGTGTACGTGTTAACCTGTTTCTGACTGTGAGCCAGTCATTTGAATCTTCTGATTCGAATCCCCGATAATTAATTTGAATTAATTCGAACTTATGAGCTAATTCTTAGAGTAACGGACATATTAGATGGTCTAGGTGCTACATATAATGGTGGAGTAAAATTTTGGGCAGTAGATTGAACAAAATTTTAAGCACATAAAACCCTCGAAACACATCATTTCTATTTTTGACCATAAAGATAGATTAGAGGAAACAGAGTGTGCTACACATGTCATTACTCTATCATTGTACCATGCATTTTATTGCTTGACTGCATGCTGAAGTGTTGTTGAGAAAGTAAAACTGCATTTAATTCATCCGTTGTGACGAACCGTACACAAAAGTTCATATGATTCGTCCGCCGAGACAAACAGCGCATAAACTGCATTTAATTCGTCCTCCAAGACGAACCGTGCACCAGGCTGGAAATAGCTGGAAACAAGCCTGGAAATGGCCAAAACCCTTCTAAAACCAGAGTGGTCAACCAGTTAAAACCAGCCAACCAGCCTAGGCTGGTTTAAGATGGATTTCACAGCAGGGCTGTATTCACTGGTCACTGATTATCAGAAGGATAGTATTCTGAATACTGCTATTGTGCAGTGTGAAGAGCGGATGCGATGGTGATCGTCGTCATAGCAACAACTTTGATCCCGGAAGTCCTGAGGGACTCGCCGGAACTTCAGTCATTTGCGCATGCGCAGCTCGCCAGCGCCGACTTGAACTGAAAGTAAACAAAGCCTAGCACAAGGCTACGCTAACCGACACTAATGCGTGCATTGAAGTATTTGTGTGTTTTGTGATAACGAAGGCTAACACAAAGCATTTGGTGGCCATTTGAAGGCATTGTATGGCTGATGTTAAAGTGAACTTTGATTCATGCTAGCGGATTTTCAATCTTTGATGCTCTCTCTTCATGCTTATCCTATGTCTCATCTCCTTTTCTCATTTGGAAAATAAGTTGACAAGTGCTGAAGTTAATAAAGGGTGTACGATCTCATTGTTGATTTTAATCACATTTGTCTAAACGGCTTTTACTGCTATATTTGGCCTGTCACTAGTCGGAACTCTCAAAAGCTGTTGGTTTTGTGGAAAACGAATAATTGCTTAATCCCCTCGTTAGACCTTTAATGTTTCACGAGTGACATGCTTTTATCGAAACTACTCAACCTGTAAGAACGACCATTTCTTACTACGGTTGATGTGGAAGTCGATTTTTAAGCATAGTGTTAAGTTTAATCTTAAGGTTAATTGTCCTTCAGACTTAATGACTATTTCTCTCAGTTGAGTTGTGACCATCATCACTGCTGTTGTGAAATTTCAATTCCATTTATAGTTAATGATGCTTGGCTGCTCATCCCATCCTCATTCCCTCCTCACTGTGGAATTCTACCCATCAGAGCTAAAAGCAGGTTGTCAAGAAGATAAGCGTCGTCAGTCCTTATTTTTAACATGTATTCAGGGACAATTTATTTGGTCTGGAGTCAATCCCATTGATAAAGAAATAAACACTGTTGTTGTTATCACAATTTCTCCTGTTTCATAGGAAATTTAAATAACAGCCGCAGTCCTGGTGATTAGAGACCCTAAGATTCAAAAGTTAGCTAAGGAGCATTCTTTTGTTTTAGATTTAAGGAATCTAAATCATTTCTCTCTCTTGGAAAGTGCAAACACCGATCTTTACCCTATTCTTTACACTTCTTATCACTTTGTATTTTTCTGTTCCATAGCTGTGACAACTGTATATGTTTACTGATTCTCCCTACAGAGTTTACCAGTTATATGCACATCCAGCAGAGGACCACAGCCCAGAGAACGAAATTCACCTAGAGCACTCACACTAGAACATTGGTACACATCTAACTGCTCACTCTTAACATAACACACTGGCATTGTTGTTCCTTTTGTTCTGCTGTGTTTCGTTTTCTCTCTTCTCTATTTTCATCCCATATTAAGGTCAGTGTCAGATCGGTTCTAAGTCTCGCCCACTTCAAAAAACATGGCCCGTACTAAAGACCCTGCTGGCCATTGGAAGGACTTAGAAGCATGGCTGAGTGTGGTAACAGACAGTTTCCTCCCTAAGGCCACCGAAAACCTGCAGCAACTGACCCAGGATCAGCTGGATGAGAACCTATCAAGCCTAATGTCGCAAGACCCAAGCCACAGCTACAGTCACAAAGACCTAGCCAAGATAACTGGAACACTCATCGTCACCCTCAAGATAAGTGACAGTCATGGCAGCCAGCTCCAGCACAAGCTGACACACAGACAACTTCACATCGAGCAACTAGAACTGGAGACTCGACAGTGAACTTAGGAAGAGATTTAAGGAAGAGATAGATAAACTGCGAGAGAACCTAGCTACTGCCACCCAAGAATTGGAGCAAGCCAAAGCAAACCACGCTGATGCTACCAACAAGCTTGAAGATGCAGAACAGCAACTGGAAGAAGCAAAAGTTGAAGCAAGAGACCAAAAAGGCAAAAACAGAGCTCTTGAAACTCACCTAGATGAAGTGAGACAGGAAGTCAATCGACTAACACTGGAACTGGACTACTCCAAAGAGGAGTCTGCCAGTGTCAAAGATGAACTTAAGTATGCCTACAAATTGCGACAAAACCAAAATCTGGCTGTCGAAACCCACCGTCCAGAACACTAGAGGGTGCCCAACGTCCAGACAAAACCAAACAGTCTGCTCAAGAGGGGAAGGTCAATCAGCCCAAGGAGTTGACGAAAGCACTCACCCTGATTCTCCACTGACCGAACTCAATCTCAATCCCAACAAGAAACTACCCCATCTGGTTTCAACCCTCAAGAAATGATGAGAATGATGATGAAAGAATTCTTCCAACGCAAGAAGGACGACAGGAAGGGCGAAAGAAGGATAAACCGGATTCAGCCTGACTAGCTGTCGAACAAAGAAGCAGCAACCCTTAACAGACCCCTGAGAATAGCACTGTATCCTCTCACTCTCAAAGAGCCATACCTGCAACTATCTCAAGTGAAACAGGAAACCTGTTTGAACACCAAGCTATGGAGTTAAGCACTAACTCCACAGTTACTGCAACAGATCCAGGCAGCATCCCACAGACACCTGCTGATGAACTGCCACAAATTCCGGAATGTGCCATTCTGGTAGTGTGCCACTCCTCCGACGAACCTCAAGCCAGCCCTAAAATCCTACCTGTCCCATGACAAACTCCTGTCCCTCAACTACTGGGTGACCTCATCGAAACAGGTGTAGCAAGGAAATTCGGTAACACTTTATTTTGATGGTCCCCCTTTAGACAGTCTGCTGACCAATTCTTATCTGTTTACTCTCATCGGGGTAGTATCTGTAGATTGTCTTTTATATGCTCTCAGACAATCACTACAATGTCTACATCATGTAAACATTTATTAAACTTTCAGTAAGTTAAGTGTTACCAATTTATGTATGTTGTTTTCAAGTGTCAACAAAGTGACTGAGGTAGGTATCCTGGATTTGAGTCTGCGTCCCATGAATAACTGTTCTGGTGAGTACCCAATACCATTCAATTGTGTGTTTCTGTATTCCAATAAAGAAATGTAATGATCGTTTTTACCACACTGAGCTTTCTTCAGCAGGTTTTTTATGGTTTGAACTGCTCTCTCAGCCTGTCCATTCGACTGTGCGTGTCCCGGGCTGGATGTCACATGTTCAAATTCCCATGTTTTTGCAAAACTGCTGAACTCTGTGCTGGCATACTGTGGACCATTGTCTGAGACCACCGGATCCGGTATTCCATATCTTGCGAACATTGACTTTATTGCCATAATTACACTCTGAGCAGTTGTGTCAGACAGTTTGCTGATTTCTGTGAATTTAGAGTAGTAATCAACAGAAAGTAAGTAATTTGAACCATCAAAATGGAACCATCTGTGCCAATTTTGGACCAAGGTCTTCCTGGTATTGGATGTGATATCATTGGCTCTCTTGGATTACTGTTCTTGTGTGCATTGCACACTCGACATTGTGAGACTAACTCTTCAATTTGAGTCGACATGTTTGGCCAATACAGAACATCCCTGGCTCTTTCCTTACACTTTACAACTCCAAGATGTGATTCATGTATTTTTGTTAACATTTCCTTTCTCAATTGACATGGAACAATGATCTTTGCAGATTTAAAAAGAAGTCCAGAAGTGAAACTTATTTCTTCTTTGAAAGTCCAGTATGTCTGAATCTGTTTTGGAACTTCACTTTTTTCTTCAGGCCATCCATCCATTGTCATCTTGCACAGTAGTTGCATTTCTTGATCAGTAGCTGTAGCTTTGCGAAAAACATTTAGTTTTTCTTCTGAAACTGGTAAGTATGTTGTTATACAGCACAACTCCAGCTGTTGACCAAGCAATTCTTCTGTACACTCATTAAGTTATGCAAGACTTAATGCATCAGCAATGTGCATCTTTTTACCTGGCTTGTAAACTACCTTCAGGATGTATCTTTGAAGTCTGAGAAGCATAAGCTGCAATCTAGGTGGAGCTTGGTTTATGATCACTTTCAACCTCCACTTCTTTGCCATAGAGATTTTGATGAAATTTTTCACATCCATAAACAATAGCAAGCAACTCTTTTTCAATTTGTGCATAATTCTTTTGAGCATCTGTTAGCGCACGTGATCCATATGCCATTGGTTTTTTGTCTGGCAGAATAACTGCTCCAATCCCTTCTGAGTTGGCATCAACTGAAAGTGTGAATAGTCTCTGTACATTGAAGAACTGTAGTGTTGGTGCATTTGCTAACAAATTCTTCATTTTTGTAAAGCTTTTTTTTGCTCTTCCTCACAGTGCCACTGAATATCTTCTTCAAGCAGTTTTTGAAGAGGAGCACTGATATCAGATAGATTTGGAATGAATTTGGACAGGTATTTCTCCATGCCCATTAATCTCATGAGTGCATGTTTGTTTTTGGGTGGTGGCATTTTTACAATAGCACTTACTTTTTTCTCATCTGGCTTAAGACCTTCTTCTGAGATATGTCCAAGATATCTTATTTCTGAGGTTCTTATTTGGCACTTTTTCTTGTTCAGTTTTAGATTACACTCTCTTGCTCTTTCCAGTAGCTTGATGAGTCTGTGATCATGTTCTTCTGTTGTTTCTCCCCATATTAGGATGTCATCTATGACATTAACCACACCTTCAAGACCTTCTAACATCTGTGCAATTGCACACCGGAACACTTCACTGGCTGAAGACACACCAAATGGTAAGTGAAGGAATATATACCTGCCTATTGGTGTGTTATATGTACAGAGTTTTGAGCTTTCATCATCTAGCTTTATTTGCCAGAAACCTTGATTAGCATCCAGGACTGAAAATATCTTTGCATTGGCATGCTGGATACCACTTCTGCCACTGTCAGTAATGGATAATGCTCACACTTTATTGCTTTATTGAGGTCCTGCGGATCCATACATACACCTATTGTGTTTGGTTTCACCACTTTTACCATACTGTTCACCCAATCTGTCGGTTCTGTCTGTTTTACTATAACTCCCATGCTTTCCATCAAGTGTAATTCTTCAATTATTTTGTCTTTGAGAGCTATTGGAACCTTTCTTGGTGGATGAATCACTGGTGACACATCATGGTCTGTTTTAATGTAATGTACAGTTGATAAGCAACCAAGACCACAACACAAGTCATCAATTCCTTTTAAAGGGTCATATTAATTTTTACTTTCACTTATTTCATGAATTCTTTTGACCATTCTTAGTTTTTCACAGCTTGTGCGTCCAAGAATTGCAGGTACGTTTCCATCTACTACTTAAAATTGAATGTTGTGCTTTTGCTTTCTGTAGGTGAAAGTAAGCTGTACTTGTCCCACTGGCGACATCTTGTGGCCAGAATATGTAACTACATGACAGTTAGATTTTTTTAGTTTTCTTTGTGTTTCCAGTGTTGTGAACACATTGTGGGGCATTACATTACAGGCTGCTTCTGTGTCTAATTTGAATGTGACACTCTTGTTGTTTATTCATTATTCACTCTTGTCGTGTTCAGTCCAGTTGTCCTTTAGACTTTGAGCTTCAGTGGTAACAGTGTGCACATTTTTCACTCTTTGATTTGTTTGCAGCTCAATGGTTCCTACAAAAAAATCACTTTGTTCATCATCACTTTGCTCATTTTCATCTATTGATTGTATTTTCTTTATTGATACTTGAGTTTTGCACATTTTTGCAAAGTGATTTCTTTTGTTACAGGATTTACACACTTGTCCATACGCTGGGCACTTTTGGGATTCATGTTGATATCCACATCGTGAACATTTCACGTGTGTTTTGGACTGATATTCCATAGCGTGCTGTCTACTTTTCTGTTCAAACTGCACAGTTTTGCCTCTTTTCTTTATATTTCTAACACTGCTTATTTTATTCACGTCAACTTCTTCAACAAGTATTTTAATTTGGTTTGACGTAATTTCATTGGCTCTGCAGGTGTCTATGGCCTTTTCCAACGTGAGGTCTGCCTCTTGCAACAGCCTTGCGCAAACATTGTCATCTTTTATACCACATACAATTCTATCCCTTATTAGCGAGTCAGTCAAATCGCCGAATTCATAGTCTTTCGCCTTGTGTTTAAGATCCATGACGTATGCATCAATTGTCTCCGGTACTTTGTGTTCTCATGAAAAACATGTGACGAATATATGGCAGATTCTTTCCTGGCTCACAGTACTCTTTAAATTTCCTTTTTAGTGCATCAATCTTATTCACTTCTTCTGCGGTGAACTGGAATGTGTTGTAAACTTTGATCCCTTCTTCACTCGTGATATGAAGAAAGGTTGCACACTACGGTTTCTGATTTCTCCGCCACTCCATTAACAATGAGGTACAATTCAAATTTCTGAAGCCATACCTTAAAATTCTCAGCCAAGTTGCCTTGAAGAGACAACACTGATGGTGGTTGCAGTAGTGACATCTTCTCAGTTGTGCTTTTCGTTTACCATCCCACTTCTGACACCATGTTATGTATTTTACACTTTAAATGAAGTATAAGACGACACAAGAGTAGCCGTGCTGTTTCATACAGTGTTCTTTTATTAACTGAACTCCACACAGATGACATCACACAGGTACAGGTAGCACACTCATACAAAATACATGACAGTGTGTGTGAGAGAGAGCATGTATAAGAGTGAGTGTGTTAATGAGATTGTACAAGTGTGTGTGTATGCAACAAGTGTGTGTACAATATGTGTGTGAGTGAGAGCATACGTGTTTGTGTAAGAGGGAGAGCATGTGTGTGAGAGATCACATACTTGTGTGTGTGTGTGTGTGTGTGTGTGTGTGTGTGTGTGTGTGTGTGTGTGTATGTGTGTGTGAGAGTTAGAGAGAGAGCATGTCTGTGTGTATGAGAGAACATGTACAAGAGTGAGTGTGAGTGAGTGTGTACGTGTGTAAGAGAGAGAGCATGTATAAGACTGTGTGAGAGAGCATGTACTTTTGTGTACAAATGTGTATAAGAGACATCATGTGTGTGTGTGTGTGAGAGAGAGTATGTGTCTGTGAGAGAATGTATGTTTATGTGTGAGAGTGCATGTACAAGAGTGAGTGAGAGTGTGTACAAGTGTGTGTGTGTACATTGTGTGTGAGTGAGAGCATGTACGTGTTGGTATAAGAAAAAGAGCATGTATAAGACTGTGTCAGAGAGAGCATGTACTGTACACGTGTGTGTGTGTGTGTGTGTGTGTGTGTGAGAGAGAGAGAGAGAAAGCATGTGTGTGAGTGAGAGTATGTACAAGTGTGTGTGAGTGTGTATAAGGCTGTGAGAGAGAGCATGTGCATGTTTGTGTGTATGTGTGTGAGAGAAAGAGCATGTGTGTCTGAGAGAGAGAGCGCCTTTACATGTGTGTGTGTGTGTGTGTGTGTGTGTGTGTTTGTGTATGTGTGTGTGAGTGAGAGCATGTACAAGTGTGTGTGTGTGTGTGTGTGTGTGTGTGTGTGTGTGTGAGTCCGAGCATGTACGTGTTTGTGTAATTGTCATTCATTATGATGTAAACAAAATAAACTACCGTAATATTAAAACTGTACCTCATTTTATCTTGTCATATTTATTCTTCTTGTCCTTCTTCTTCTTGTTCTTTCAATGTTTCTTGCTTTTGTTTTTCTTCTCTGAGTCTCTTCTGAACTGGAACTCGAAGAGGTGTCATCACAGGATTCATATGTCACTGATGACTCTACATCAGTTGATGTGTTCTCATCACTGGATAGGTCAACAGCACTGGATTCTTCATGACCATCTGATGTACCAGGAATCAGATCATCTGAATGTAAAATCAATACAAATGCAATATCCTAATTTCAATTAAGTTTAACATAACAGTTCTCAAACTACACTTTAAAAATAAAAACATGAAAACCTCTAACAACCAGTCTAATCTATACAAATTCAAGAGTTCACACTTAGCTGTTGATGTATTATAAGCAAGTTTGGCATGCTGTCCCGGGAGAGAGTCCTGAGCTCAAAAGGTCTTTGAGCCCTGGGCTCCCTCCTGTTTGCAGGGCGAGAGGTGAGCTTTGAGCTCAGGTAGATCTCGATGAACTCCCTTTTTGATAGGAGCTGATGACTAAAATGATTGCTATGAAGAGAAATGCTGCTGGATGAGAGTTTGACTGTAGTGCTAAATTTAGATTGATCAATTCACTTATGGTGCATATTTTTTAGAATGTGGGAGGAAACCGGAGAACCTGGGGGGAACCCACAGGAGCACGGGAAGAACATGCTAACTTTGTACAGAATCGACAGCCGGCCTGTTTAAGGACTAGAACCGGTGACATTCTTGCTGTGAGGCAACAGTGTTAATTACTGGGCCACCGTGCCACCCTATGAAGGGAAAGGTGGAGGATTAGGGGTGGAAGGGGTGATTCTTTAAATCGAAGATGACTGTAGTGAGAAACCCTGGCTCTTTATGGTGGGTTAGGAATCGTCTCATTGTTGGATCATACATAGCTAATGCAGAACCAGCCGTGTTCAATCATAATCACGTGATCCTTTCAAAATTTGTTTATAAATAAACTTCACTTAATACACACAGTGTCTTTATTAACTTATACATTATACAAAAAATATGTTCAGCTCTTACTTTGCTGCTCCGTTGAAAGCTCCACTACTTGCTGGGGAAGTTCACTGTTCAAGGCTCTAGCTCATTAACTTTATTTTGTAATACTTCTGCCTTGTTGTGCCACATCAGTATTTCTTGCTTTATTGGTTTCGTTGTATTCACTGGAAGTAAAACAGAGTGACAGTTATATTTCACCTTTTGTATACAGTGTTAACATTTATTTAATTATACTGTATAATGTTAGCAGTTCAAAGAGGAAGTAAAAAATTGATTGGAACAACAAAGCCTCATTTGGATGATGGTTGGTCTTTCCAGCCAGCTTTTGAAAAAACGATCAAGTCCATTTGGGGATCCAGTGGCACAGTTGGGTGAGTGAGAATTAGTGTGGCTGGTGGTCGACACTCACCGGTGTACTTGGTGAGACCCAGGCCCCAGCCAGCCAAGCCATGCCCAACGAGAGACCCCTTTTTTGGGATGTCCCGCGCCTGGAGGTGCCTGTCCCGCCCCAACCAAGCGGTTCAGACATTGAAGTCTTGCACAAAGACAGTGCCCCGATCCAGGCCAGCGCCGTTGGCCTTGGGGGGTGGGGGTCCCGCCCCAACCGAGCGGTTCAGACATTGAAGTCTTGCCCAAAGACAGTGCCCCGATCTTGGCCAGCGCCGTTGGCCTTGGGGGGTGGGGGTCCCGCCTCAACCAAGCGCTTCAGTCATTAAAGGCTTGCCCCGAGATAGTGCCCCGATCCCGGCCAGCGCCGCTGGCATTGGGGGGTGGGGGTCCCACCCCAACCAAGCGGTTGAGACATTGAAGTCTTGCCCACAGACAGTACCCTGATCTTGGCCAGCGCCGTTGGCCTTGGGGGGTGGGGGTCCCACCTCAACCAAGCGCTTCAGTCATTAAAGGCTTGCCCCGAGATAGTGCCCCGATCCCGGCCAGCGCCGCTGGCATTGGGGGGGTGGGGGTCCCGCCCCAACCAAGCGGTTCAGACATTGAAGTCTTGCCCACAGACAGTGCCCTGATCTTGGCCAGCGCCATTGGCCTTAGGGGGTGGGGGTCCCACCCCAACCAAGCGGTTCAGTCATTAAAGGCTTGCCCCGAGACAGTGCCCCGATCCAGGCCAGCGCCGTTGGCATTGGGGGCCTGGGGGTCCAGCCTCAACCAAGCGGTTCAGTCATCAAAGGCTTGCCCAAAGACAGTGCCCCGATCCCGGCCAGCGCCGTTGGCATTGGGGGCCTGGGGGTCCAGCCTCAACCAAGCGGTTCAGTCATCAAAGGCTTGCCCAAAGACAGTGCTCCGATCCCGGCCAGCGCTGTTGGCCTTGGTGGGGGTGGGGGCAAACCTCCGGCACTGGAGGAAGGCAAACACAAAACTCCCATAATGAACGCCCCTGAAACTACGTGCCGCTGGTGCACCCCAGCCGCCTCAACAAATTGAGCACTGCGCCGGGTGGCGGTAGTGGGAAAGGCTGGTGCACCCGAGCTATCTACCACAGTACGGCGAGGTGGTGGAGAGGGTGGTCCCCCACATCCAGATGGGTCACCAATGGCACGTCTGCGTAGCGAGTGCCACTAAGTCAATGTTCGTGGCTTAAGTGTGGGGTGCCCGGGGTCTGCTGGTGAGCAGGTGTCAAACTAGAATACCCTTTGGGCCCGGTGCTTGCCCCGGACAGGGTGTGGGCCCTGGGGGACAGGGGGTGGCAGTGGTGGCCTTGGGAGTCAGGGGCTCCAGCCCCTCTAATGTGGGCGCCTGCCTCCTGACAGGGTGTGGGCCCTGGGGGACAGGGGGTGGGAGCGGTGGCCCTGGGTGTCAGCATCAGCATTTGGGATGATGGCTGGTCTTTCCAGCGAGCTTTTGAAAGCAAAGTCCATTTGGGGCCATGAGGAAGATGGGTGGTCTCCGGAACGGCCGGTGGCGAGGGGCTTGGCAACGCTCACCGGGGTACTTGGTGAGACCCAGGCCCCAGCCCGCCAAGCCATGCACGACGGGAGACCCCTTTTCCGGGACGTCCCGCGCCTGGAGGTGCCTGTCCGGCGCTGATTGTCTCTGACCTCCCATCAAGAATTCGGGGAAGGCGTAGAAATGTGGACTTAGGTTCTGACGGTTTGGGGGCTTTGAAAAAGTGGACTTAGGTTTTGACCGTTTCGCGCCTGGACCAAGTACGCTGATCGATAGGAGCTTGTTTTGACGCCTCTATGGGTGTGGTTGGTTCCTCCCTGCCTTGGGCGTGCTGTGAGGGAGGCGTGGGGGGGTGTCCCTCCGCACACAGCCCATCCCCCCCCCCCTTTCCCGCCTCTATCTGTGGGAGAAAAAAACTCAAATGGCTCGTCTGGTTTTGACCAAGAGCATGTCCGCTGCTCTGCCCGCCAGCCCGCCCGCCCGCCCGCCTGACCCCCTGTGCTTTGTCCCCCCCTGCTGATTCTCAGTCCGCGCCCCCCTCGCCCTGGACAAGGGCTGGGGGTGGTAGGTGGGCTTGGTAGAGTCTCCAGCTTGGTGAATCGAGCCCAGGGGCCGCGTGGAATACGGGCTGGCGCTGGCTCCAGCCCCTGTGAGTGCGCGCGTGACCAGTGCTGCGTCTCCCGCCTGTCCACAAGTTTGCCTACCCCTTCAGGTTTATCCTTGCCGGCCCTCGGCGGTCTCCCCTGCCCCACCTGCCCCCTTCCCCTCTCCCCCGGAGGTGTGTGGGGGTGGCTGGTGGAGGCGGAGGGTGGCTGCTAGTAGTCTGGCGAGGTGTAACAAGCCGGGGTCAGTGGTGTCTGGCCCCTCCTTTTTGATGGTTGCGGTTCATGATGCGGTGAGCCCCGGAAAAGGTGTGTGTTCGATGGGATTCTACGACATTGCTTTGAAAGTGGGAAAAAGCCATGTATAAAGCCCCCGCGGCTGGTGCAGTCCAAGCTGCCTAAAATGGTGCGTGTTCGGCGGGGCTCATGCCATCCCTTTGTGGGGGCAGAAAAGGGAACTATAAAAAGCTTTATGCAAAAAGCCCCCTGCGGGCTGGCGCAGTCCAAGCTGCCCAAAACTGTGCGTATTCGGCAGGGCACATGCCATCCCTTTGTGGGGGCAGAGAAGGGAACTATAAAAAGCTTTATGCAAAAAGCCCCCTGCGGGCTGACGCAGTACAAATTGCCCAAAACGGTACGTGTTCGGCGGGGCTCATGCCCATCCCTTTGTGTGGGGAAAGGGAAATAATCAAAAAGCAGCGCAAAAAAAAGTCCCCGCTGCTGGCACGGGAAGGCTGCCTGAAATGGTGCATTGTTCCCAGGATAAAAATCCACCAAAAGTCGTATCAACTGCTTCCAAATGATATAAGTTGTACCAAAGAGATCTCGTAGGTATCAGTCTTCCCCTTTAAGAGGGGGAGGGGGGACCAGCGTCGCTGACGCGGAAGTGGACGCCTCGTCCGCCATCTTTTAAACCGCTCCACATGGCGTGTGGGTCTCTCTCCCTCCAGCCTTGGTCTTGCACGGTCATGGCCGAATGTGCACTCTGCTTCAACATCTACAGCCACCTCTCCCCGCACCTGTCCGCAGTCCACAAGGTGTCGAATGGGGAAGAAGCTTTTGCTGGCGCTCGCCGCTGACCGCGTGGACACGTGGAAGACGGTGTGCCCGGCTGCCGGAGGATGCTGGCCCGCCTAGACAGACACCTGAAGCAGCACGCCAAGCTCTCCGTCTCGGCCAGGAAGGAGGCCATGGGCCAAGCGAAGCATTGGAAAGTGACTCGAGAATCGCGGTGGTTGCAGTCCACTCAACCGACGGTACCTGTGATGTCTCGGCTGACGTCGTCCTCTGAAGAGGAACGGGAATCAGACGGCCCGGAAGCCGAGCGTCCCTGCGCCAATCCCCGCTGCAGGCTTGCAACGGAGCGCATACAGGCCCAGCTCTCAAAGCTCCGCAAGCAGGTGGACAAGGTGAGGTCCACCCAGCTCGAATTCACCCGCCGCTATCGAGAGTTGAGGAGGGGGGAAGAGGGAAGGAAGAGCAGGCGGGCAAGCTCGTGTCCTGCCCCGCCGGCACCATCCCCCGACCCAGCCCCCGGGTGAGGGGCTGCCCCAGGGCGAGGGACGGCCCCCGGGCGAGGGGCGGCCTGAGGTCTCCGGGCAGCCTCCGGGCCTGTGGAAGCCTACGATCCAACAAAGTACCCGTACCCGGACCACGCCCATGCCTTGAGTTGAGTATGGTTATGGCACTTCTCTGTTGGGCTGGTGGTGGGTGTATGTCGTCTAGGCTGACTTTTGACTTTCGCCCCCGTTCTGCAGACTTGCTTTTGGAAGAGTTCGAGAGTTTCCAATTGGAGAGCGAGCCCACCGCCCGTCTGCGGAATAACGTCGCCTCCAAACTGGCGAGGGTCAAGGCCTTCCTAGGCTTCGTGGCGAAAGGCCACGCGGACCCAGAAACCTTGTCCTTCCTCAACCAACTGGCGCGCATCCGAGCCTGGTCTGCCCTGCTAGGCCAAATGGGCATGGCCGAGCCCAGGAGGCAGCACTACCTGAAGAACGTGGCGCAGTTCCTGGATTATCTCTCCGAAACCCCGCCGGCCTCCTGCCGCCTCTCCAGTACCACCCTGGTGCTGGTTCGCAGGGAGCTTCGAGCTCTCATTCGCAGCATACGCCGCCGCGTCGTGGTACACGAGGTAAGGATCAAGCAGGCCAAAGAAGGCAGTCTCATCTCCAAAGCCACCCTGCTACACTGTCATCGGACGGCTGGGAGAAAAATACCTGCCCTTCTAGGTGAGTGTTTGGTCCCGCCGGTCTGCGTTTCCACCACCACTTGTGGAAACGCTGACTGCTGACAAAGCTCAGTTTGACCGAGAGCCGCTGGCGCCCCGGTGCAGACATTATCTTTTTGCCTTGGGGCACCAGCGGCTATCGCTAAGTTTTCACCGTTGGTGGTGTAACAAGGTTTGTTGGAAAAGTCTAACCCCTAACTTCCCTCCGTAAGACGACCTCGAGTCCAGCCCAGACACCAGGCAGCAGTGGCGCTTCTATGGCTACCTGACCTGCATCACGGGCCATCGC